>NC_073744.1:123469118-123777086 GCF_029784135.1 Toxorhynchites rutilus septentrionalis
GTAATCAATTACTAAAAATGAGAAACGAACACAAAAAAAAATATTTCGGCATGATAACTATGTTTTATGAATACAGGCATCATTAAACTATGCATCTGTAAAGTCGTACACACCAGGGGTCAATTAATGTAAAAGCCATAACCAAAACAAAATAGCAAAAGCCTATCACTCACTGATCAATTCCGGGAAAGTCCATAGAATTACCGCACCGCGGATCATCCGCTCGTGGACAATCGAGGTTCCACTGTACTACAAAAATCCAACATTCTTTTTGTTATTGGGTGTCTTCATCCTGGCGGATTTAATGGCCCTCTATTACCGATTGGAATAAATTGGATCCTAGTTCATGTGCGTTACCTTCAGAATATACATTTCAGGAAAGGAAAGGAAAGAGGTTCAGTCAGATGATAAAATATGGATGTTTGACCGAACAGCACTCTCAGGCAATTCAGTATTTTTATTGATGAATACTGAGTTATACTCAGGGCGGGCGTGAAGTTCAAAAAATCGTGTAAATACAAAACATATCTCATTCAATTTTGACTACTAACTTGAATGTTTTACTTTAAAAAATACTTAACGTGTCCACGTGGACAGTATCAAAACCCTCTCCTCCCTCACCGTGGACAAGCGTGGACATTTTCGTAACCCCTACCCCCCCTAAAGTTGTCCACGTGGTATGTGGACAGCTCCAAAGATGTTTGCATCAATTGATTGGAAATATTTCTACGCATCCATCATCTATCTATATATATAAAAATGAAGTGATGTCTGTCTGTCTGTCTGATTCTTATAGACTCGGAAACTACTGAACCGATCGACATGAAAATTGGTATGTAGGGGTTTTTGGGGCCGGGAAGGTTTTCGTGATATTTTGAGACCCCTCCCCCCTCTCTAAGGGGGGGCTGCCATACAAATGAAACACAAATTTCTGCATTACTCGGAAATTAACCAAGCAAACGAAACCAAAGTTGACATGTGAAAGTTTTAGGGTGCAATAAATGTTTCTATGATGGTTAGACAGTCCTTCCCCCACTCAAAGGGGAGGCTGCCATACAAATGGAACACAAATTTCTGCATTACTCGAGAATTAATCAAGCAAATGAAACCAAATTTGGCATGTGGAGGTTTTAGGATGCAATAAATGTTTCTATGGTGTTAAGATACTCCTTCCCCCTCTCTTAGAGGGGGCTGCCGTACAAATGAAACACAAATTTTTGCATTACCCGAGAATTAATGAAGCAAATTAAACCAAATTAGGCATATGGAAACTTTAGGGTGCAATGAATGTTTCTATGGTGGTTAGATACCCCTCCCCCCTCTCTTAGGGGTGGCTGCCATACAAATAAAACACAAATTTCTGCATTACTCGAGAATTAATCAAGTAAATGGGCGGGACGAAGTTTGCCGGGTTAGCTAGTAATAAATAAAATTATTTTTTTTTGTAAACAAAAATAATTGTAAAATGTCAAGTATTATTCGAACGCGCTAAAACTCACGTTTTGATTGGTTGAATTTTTATGTTAAACGTGAATCTATGCAGGATGAACCCGTGTCCACGTGTTGTACAACGGCAATCAGGGATCTCGCGAATCTAAATAGTAAAGAACAGTTTGTGAACAGTTTTTTTTTCAAGGATGACTCAGTAAGCGAGAAAATGATATTGCACGATAGTTATCGTAGCGGTGAACGTTACCAGTTTTGGGGATAGATGTGATCAGTGTTGTCTTCATATGTTGAGATAGTCCTGTCTGTTAGTTATCGATTAAACAGATGTGCTACAAGAGTAACCAACGAGCTAACACAGTTCTTCAGCTGTATAGGTGTAAACATTGACTTCAGCTATGATGAACTGAATGAGTGGAAGGATTATGTTGTGAGAAGGGAAGTAATTGAATCAGCCATAATCGACTACTGGGAACGAAGTGCTATAGGTTCTCTGAAAGAAATCGGTAAAAAAGCATGCGGCATCTGTATTGGTGATTGCAATTGATTCAAATATCTTATCATTAGAGAGAAATTTAGTTTATCAACGATTGGAACTAGAAGGAAATTAGTACACCCAAATTTAATTTTTATACATGTTTTGGTATCCCGATGTATTACGTTAAATGAGCCTAAAAACAACAGAAAATGCGCTATATGAGCGAGTGAAACAAGAGACATTGCAAATAAGCACGCATTAAAGCTTTTCGCATACTTCGTCACATACACGGCCCAGACCGAGAAACGTTTATGCACTCCTTTCTACTCTTAGAAAACGCTTTCCAACTTCGTTTCATAATGAGGTGTAATATTATCACGCCTTTGTGCAACAGCACCAGTGGCAATGTGGATAGCGTGGTCGTGTAAAATAGCCTTGCATTCTAGCCGGCCTTGGTTCGATCCCCGCTGACATATTAGGCTGTCAAAAAAGTCCTGCGGTATTTTCGCGAGGTGTCGTTGTAAGCGCGTAGTTCTAGTTGTATTCATTGTATCGAGTCATACTATAGCTTGTTGGAAAGGTATTTTTGCGCGCTATAATATAGTCCTTGACAGTGTTTTGTTTGGTTAAGTCGTTCGTGAGTTATAGAGCAAAATAAAGAGAAAATCCGACATATTTTACAGTACTACTATGACAAAGGCAAAAATGCATCTCAAGCTGCCAATAAAATATGTGCAGTTTATGGACCCGATACAGTTTCCATTTCCACCGCACAACGATGGTTTCAACGTTTTCGTTTTGGTGTAGAGGTCGGCGAAGATGCGCCACGCTCCTGAAGGCCTGTCGTCGAAAATTGCGACAATATCGCTGAATTAGCCGAGAAAGACCGGCATAGTAGCAGCCGTAGCATCGGTCAAGAGCTGGGGATAAGTCATCAAACCGTTATTAACCATTTGAAGAAGCTTGGATTCACAAAGAAGCTCGATGTATGGGTGCCACACACGTTGACGCAAAAAACATCTTTGACCGTATCGACGCATGTGAACCGCTGCTGAATCGCAACAAAATCGACCCGTTTCTGAAGCGGATGGTGACTGGCGATGAAAAGTGGGTCACTTACGACAACGTGAAGCGCAAACGGTCGTGGTCGAAGCCCGCTGAAGCGGCTCAGACGGTGGCCAAGCCCTCATTAACGGCCAGGAAGGTTCTGCTGTGTGTTTGGTGGGATTGTCAAGGAATAATCTATTATGAGCTGCTTCCCTATGGCCAAACGCTCAATTCGGACCTGTACTGCCAACAACTGGACCGCTTGAAGGTAGCACTCATGAAGAAGAGGCCATCTTTGATAAACAGAGGCCGCATTGTCTTCCATCAGGACAACGCCAGGCCACACACTTCTTTGGTGACGCGCCAGAAGCTCCGGGAGCTCGGATGGGAGGTTCTTTTGCCTCCGCCGTAAAGTCCGGACCTTGCACCAAGTGACTACCACCTGTTTTTGTCCATGGCGAACGAGCTAGGTAGTCAGAAGTTAGCCACAAAAGAGGCCTGTGAAAATTGGCTATCCGAGTTTTTTGCCAATAAGGAAGCGAGCTTCTATAACAGGGGTATTATGAAGTTGGCATCTCGTTGGGAACAAGTCATCGAACAAAACGGCGCATATTTGACTTAAAACAGATGATCGTAACTAATTTTATGAACAAATGAAAATTCAAAAAAAATACCGCAGGACTTTTTTGACAGCCTAATATTTTGGACTTTTTATGGGTACACTCCCAAAACATAGAAAACACTCCCAAAACTCACACTCCCAAAACATTAGAAAAGAAAAGAAGAAAAAGATGTGTGTCTCATACATACAAACATTTCAAAGCTTTTGAAACAGATGATTTTATTTGCTCATTTGACCCTTCAATACATGAAAAAGCATTCTTTCTGCCGAAGAAGAAATGTTTTCTGCCAACGCTAGGGTGTATTGATCATAACTTATTATTTTGATTCTTTGATTCGTTATATTCAACCTGTCGGAGACTTGCATCCAACTTGTCGTACGGAGGGGCTACCACTTTCTTAGTAGCTGCGGTTTTCGGAGGACCACCTCCTTCTTGGTAGAAGCTGGAACTGGACTCGACAGTCACCACTTATGTAATAGCTGAACAGGACTAGGAGGGAACGCCTAACGAGAGGAACTGGACTCATAAAACCTTTCGCTTGTTCACAATGGATGTTGGTTCAAGAGTCAGAATATTAAATTTCTACCTGAACACATCTGTTTTCGGTTTCCAGCCCCCGCGGCCAATGGCTGTCTCCAATTGTCGTCGAACTCGGGTGGCTAAAAATAGTTTAGTTCCATACGAAACCGTATTCAACTTGAATGTCTGTATTTCCTCTGCGGGAGAAAAGCGTCATACGATGCATTGCGGTGGATTATCCTCAGGTACTATATTGATTTGTCTAAACATTTTCTCAGTATCCGAAACGATCATGATTTGTCTCGTGAGAGATTACAAAATTATCGGCCTACTGGTGATCGGCTGACTGTTCGTGTGAAATATTCCTCATATTCGCACTTCTACAGGAGAGAAAGTGTTTTCGTCAATCCAATATCTTCAAAATTACAAAACCTCGCAACAAAACCATCCAAATTACCAGACATTTTTAAATCACACTTAATATTTGCTGTTGGATTCGGTGCTGAAGTACCACCACAAACCATCCAACCGAAGACCAAATCTATTACTGCAGGTAAGCCTTCCGCCAGCAGCAATTTTCTGGTCGCGTTGATATTATGTCCAGGATCTACCAAGGTGAATTTAGTTGGGAAGGACCATCCAGTAGAAGTTATCAAATGAGGTTGTAGGTAGATTTATTGATCTTCTTCCAGAAATATTGTACATTTCTTTTTTTTATCTTGTTTTCATTCATTGATATAAACGGATACAATGATGCTAATTACTAAAGCAACTAAATTTAAAAGTTTTGATTTTATAAGATATAATTCCTAAAAATTAAATTTCTACAGCGTTTTTTCCGTGATGCAATTTGATGTGACACACCCTTTACAGCTTTCGCTTATAATCAGATAAGAGTGTATAGATCACGTTGGCCATGCTTCACTGTCAATTTTTCGTAAATTTGGAAAAATGTCGTCGAACGAAAAAGAGCGTCGTGAATTAATCCTGTGCACTCATTTCGAGAATCCGGAGTTGTCACATCGGGACATCGGTAAGATGCTGGGAATCGTCCAATCCACGGTCAGCAGAGTACTAAAACGATACTTCGAGAACCTAACCATCGACCGGAAGGTGAAGAACGGCAAAAATGTATGATCCGTCAGTGAAAAATATCACAAGCGCCTAGTTAAGCAGTTTAGACGTGATCCGAGAAGTTCGGTCCGGGATGTCGCCAATAAGCTGAATTTGTCAAGTTCATTCGTCCAGCGGACCAAGCAGCGGGAGGGCCTGCGTACATACAAGGTTCAGAAGGCTCCTAACCGCGACGAAAGGCAAAACATGGTGAGGAAGACACGAACCCAGAAGCTGTACACCGAAATGCTGACGAAGCCGCATTGCCTGGTAATGGACGACGAAACCTACGTCAAAGCGGACTTTCGTCAGCTGCCGGGCCTGTTTTCTTCTCCGCAGAGGACAAATTCAGCGTTCCGGAGGAGATTCGCAAGCAGAAACTATCCAAGTTTGCCAAAAATTACATGGTGTGGCAAGCTATCTGCTCTTGCGGAAAGCGGAGCGCCCCCTTCGTGATGACCGGCACGGTAAACACGGGCAGGTTTACCTTAAGGAGTGCCTACAGAAGCGCTTACTACCACTATTGAAGCAGCACGAGGGCCCGACCATCTTCTGGCCGGATCTCGCTTCGTGCCACTATTCAAAGGACGCGTTGGAGTGGTACGAAGCCAACGGGTTCACCTTCGTGCCAAAGGAAATGAACCCGCCCAACGCGCCGGAGCTTCGCCCAATAGAGAAATATTGGGCGATTATGAAGCAGGCCCTCCGGAAGAACCCAAAAGTTGTCAAATCGGAGGCGGACTTCAAGAGAAAATGGATTTCTGTTAAAAAAAACTACAACCTGACGTTGTACAGAACCTTATGGACGGGGTAAAGAGGAAGGTGCGAGCATACGGGCTTGGGCTCGAAGTATGAATAAAAAGAAAATGCCAAGAGTTGTTTAATAGTTTTTATTTTACTGTCTAAAATTTACAAAAGGATCGGTCTACTGGGCGAATTTCTACAGCGTTTTTTCCGTGATGCAATTTGATGTGACACACCCTTTATTTAAAAAAATACTAATGAACCTAGATAACTGATCAGGTCACAAAAGTTGTGTTAAAAGAAAAAAAAACACATAATCACATTTATAAAATTTAACAACATCCACTTATTTATATTTGAAGATTTTGTTGTTGAAAAGAGAAAACTAGAATTACACAATCCCATTCACAACAATGATTTGCTGCTCAAAGTGAGTTAAGTCCTCTATCACGTATTGAGAAAATTGAATTTTATCTTTTTGCCTTACCGTCATATTTATTACTACCCTTCAATTTCGTCTTGGTAGATTTTGGCAAATCTCTTAAAACCATCGAAAAATGAATGAGCAACAAGCAATAGAATCTAAATTTATTGAATTTGTATCCCCAATATGTTCCCGAAAGACGAAATCCTATGTTAGTAGATGCCAAGTCAATACTATTAGCATAAAACAAGAAGAGCGCTATTGCGCTCTCCGTTCTTTTGGCATGTAATAAGAGGAGCGACCCTTGGAAATAATACCTGGCAACACTGTATTCGTTAGGGAACAGTAAATATAAATACTATGCTGTGAACTAGAAAAGACAAATATTGCATAATATAAAAAGATAAAAAAAATTGTTTTAATTTGATCAGAACGAATGAACTTTTAGAGTTTAAAGTCTCTATAATACAAAACCAGACCAACCAACTTTTGATTTGTGTTACAGTTAAACCGCCGGCCAACCTATCTCCTATCAAATAGCACAAATTGAGGATTTGAAGCTGAGCGCAGGAATAAGGGTAGCATATTTCTCATATATCCGGTAAACAGCCAAAAGGGAGCGTATTAAAAAGACAAAACAGTAACCGTTAGCAAAACCCTATTCTACTACTTTGATTCTCCCGCAGAGCATAACTTCGCATCACTGACAGGTTGAGAAACATAGATCACCTCCGCACGTTGTGTCGGAAAACGCGGTATGTTGGGGTAGGCGCGAGCAGCGTGGTTGCTGGATGCCGGTCGCGAAATACACAACATATCGACAGCGAATTGTGTTGGCCACGGGAGAAATGAGAGCAATGTTTTGACGCGAGAGAATTTTTACGAAGAGAACCGAACATTTGAGTTCGATAATTGTTATTAAGAGACAGGGCGAGTCTCGAAGAGAAAGAGAGTGGTGTAAACATTACAAACACACACGTGCAAGGTATTATGAGGAAGGGGTTGTTGGTGTTACAAGAGGCTGTAGCGGGGTAATCAGATGTTTTCTTTTCAGTTATCAGCAATTGCGAGTGAGAGCGCGTAACACGAGTGAGAGCGCGTAACGCACCTAATTTGCGGAGAGCTCGGTTCGATCGAATACAGTGTGTGAAAAATAAGAGAAGGAAGGCAGAGCTTAGTATTGGAGGTTTGAAAGCTTAGAGTGTAAACGACGCACCAAAGCTTGGGCGCCCCTGCGTTACTGTTGGCCCGATTAGAAATGAGTAACAAAATCAATGTTTTCTTCGTTCAAGCTGGTGTTCTCCGTTGTCCGTCAATTGAAGTATTCTGATTATTTCGAGCCTTATTTGCGACCGGGTAGATTAGTGACTAACATGCTAGTAGGTACCATTTTTAGGTGGTCAAATAATTCAGCTTACGTTATTCGATTCGGTTGAAACTAACTGCATATTTTCGCATCCCATGTGGATTACTTAATAGAGAGAGTATCAAAGAATGGCCATCAAAACAACTTGGATATATTGTTGGACGTCGACACCGTTTAGTTTTTGTTTTCCGCGGATTTTATTCCACACTACTAAAAGCAACCATTTCCACGCGAAAAATCAGAACGAAGAGAACAGAAAGGTATACATATTTCAGTACTGAAAGCATCGAATAGCCATCGGTTCAGATTCATCAAGATTCATTAGATAATTGCGAAAAAAAATTGGGAGCGTGGTGTGCAAGACTCGACCGCAATGTTAGTGTAGAACTATGATATTACTATATTTCGCTTGTTCATCACTTCGGGTATTATACTAGGAACCGAAGAAATTTAATAAATAATTCTTCAGTACTATTTTCGGTGGTCCTGATGCATGGTTGTATCGTAATTCTGTCGTTGAAAATGTTCAAAATGTAGTATTTTATAACATACACACATTTTTTGGATTTCCATTCTACATCTTTAACATCTTCGCGTTAAACGTAGGACACGTTCAAAAGTCATAGGCAGACCCCAGCCCAACCATGAAGAAAAAAATACAGTCGCTATACAATTCTACAAATCACGAAAAAAATATATGCAAAAAACTAGTCTATTGATAGTTGATTCGCAAATAAAACAGTTATTATTGTTGAGAATACATTTTTATATACAAGCCGGACTGATAATATACTGACTCGATTATAACGTTAAGGTGAAAATTAATTGGCTATTATAAGCACAGTGGAGTAAAAACCGTGATTTTTGAATTTTCATTGAATTCTCACCACGAATTTTTATAACGATATTGGAGCGAAACTAGGAAAAATAGAAGTTGGGTGTCAAAGAACAAATTGTAATGTACAAATCTAACATTACGACTTCGATGCTGTTGAAAATCCGAGTTATTTCTTCTTTAAGTTCCTCAAAATTTTGTGTCTTATTAACATAGCAACGGTCCTTCACGCACCCCCAGAGGAAGTAATCGACGACGAGAAATGTTGAAATTCTTACCATAAGAGGACAAAGTTTCTTTAAGGCTTCGGTTGCTGGAGTAATGCGATTTCACTAAAAATACACGTTCTTCTAAAAAGTACACCTTGACAGTAAAAACCATCCGATCATATTGAACGAGTAGCCGAATATTATTGTTCCGATGTGGGGAATGCAGTGTTACCATCGATGAAGTGAAACAATTTTTTATAAGGAGTTATTCGATTTTTTGCGGGAGCGTTTCATCTGAAAGACCCTGTATTAATTGTATTGTAACACCTTCATAATCATTATCTTTTATGTGTTTCACTTCCAAAATGTCATTGAAATCCACTTATTTAGATGTTTTACAACTGCGTCCGTCATTGTATTTTCTCATCTTTCAAATGGAAGCAACAGAATCGTGCCATATAGCGTACTTTTTGAATTAGAACCAGTTTAAGGGAAACAGAGCCCGGAACAATAAAGAAGTTCAATAACTATGTCATTGTTGGAATTCGACCATGTGCGTGAAAGGATTTTTTTTCATCAAATATGAGATCGTCTATCACCTCCTGAGAGATTCTGGATGAATTATTCGAAAATTGTTATGTGAGAAAGGTGTTTTCTGACTTTAATGGGATAAAACAAAAACTAAATCCCGTAGTCTACAATGAACTTCACGAGAATTTTTCGGTTTTTTTTGAATATAAAACTCAAAAAAAAAAAACGAAAATTCTCGTGAAGTTCATTGAAGACTACATTTTTTTGTTTGAACACAATTGCTGTAATGTCATTGCCTTTTGGTCTGGCAATAGCAAAAGCTGTGTATGTGTTGCTCATGATAGCGTTTCGCTCCTTCTAACTGTGTCGCAGTCGTTCGCTCTCCACATTTGCGTACATGTCGACCATGAATTGTTGGCACTGCTTACGACATCGTGACGTTGTTCTGCCACCTTCGAATCACCACATAAAAATCCAAGGAACTCTCTCCACTCTCTTGTTTGTTTCGACTCTTTCAACCGCATATTCACAAATATTAATTCAAAATGAGAAATGACGTTCCTTAATAAGTTTAGCGCATGTAGCGAGATCACGTTGTTTGATGTTTATGCAATATTCGTCTTGCCTCTTCAGAACGGCTGGGGAATCTTACGTCGAAATTTGTTTTGACGTAGGACTACGTCTTTCATTTCTATACCGGGGTGTAAAATCAAAGTTTCGAAAACGAAAGCGTTACACCGGAGACCGAGATTTTGAGCGTTAATAGCTCCTAAACAACTGAACGAAATGGTATGATAAACACTTCATTCGATAGATAAAATGTCTACGCGTTCTATACTTGTTACTTTCTGATCCAAAAACTTGTTTCAATAGTCTTAAAATTGCTTTCAAAACAGGCTATTGAAATCACCAATCGGTATATAAGCGAGCGCCGCTCGGAAATCCACTCATTTCAAATTGAACAGCGATTGGAGCATGTTGTCGCTGTTGTGGTGAAGCTCTTCGTTTATCATGAAAGCGCGGATGAACGGTGTCACCAAGAGCCTGTTTGTGCACCTTAGGCCAGAAGGGAATCCATCAGGAGGAGAGTGATGCCACAAACGGTTCCCCGGGAAGATCTCGAAGCAGCCGCTACACACACACACACGCGCGCGGAATTCTTTCCGTTTGGATGCCATTCAGCATCGAGAAAGATCCGGAAAATAATCTGCCAGTTACTCTGGGAATTTAAAAATACATTCATGTGAAAGAGTTTATTTGAATGTTTTCTATCCATGTAACACTGTGACCAAATATGTTTCAATCAAGTGCTATTAACAGATGGCTATCGAGTTAGCATTAACCACTGGTGGGCTTCCAGTATCGAGGAAAATGTGGAAATATCTAATCGTTACTGAAAATAATCTGCCAGTTCCTCTGGGAATTTAAAAATACATTCATGTGAAAAAGTTTATTTTAATGTTTTCTATCCATGTAACACTGTGTACATTTGGTTTTGTGATTTTTCAATCAATCGCAATTAACAGGATAGCTTCTGAAGATTATTCTTCCCCATCAGTAGGATATTTCCGTATCCAATATTGGATGCATAAAACTTTGTGCCTCCAACGTAACGCTCTCGTTTTCGAAGTCCCCCAAATATTCATTCATTCAGAATGAATTCAGATTCAACTCAAACAATTGATCTCTAAATCAACGATAGTCCTACGTCACCCTTGCGGTTATACCATAGAGATTTTCAATACAAAGAACTTCAATGTCAAAGATCTTTTATCGGCGTATAAACAGCGTTTACCACAAGCTCAGTCAAAGTTGTTTTAGACGATATCAACGTAATCTACAAAACAATTTTAGAAGAAATCCTAAATCGTTCTGGAAATTCGTCAACAAACAACGCAAGGAAGATGGATTGCCTTCTACAATGTCATACGAGGGTACGGCAAGTTCAGATACAGAAGAGATATGTCGTTTATTCTCAAAAAAGTTCTCCACTGTGTTCTCTGATCGCTCGCTATCTACAACGGAAGTTGCTTCCGCTGTCAGGAATGTTCCGTCAATGAGCTACTCTTTCAGCAGCTTCGATGTTGCGGAATCCAGTATTCTCACCGCCGCCGCTAAACTAAAATCTTCTGTTAGTCCAGGCCCAGATGGTATTCCATCCATGCTATTGAATAGATGCATAAATAGTTTAGCGACGCCATTGTTGTATCTCTTCCGGCTTTCCTTGAGTTCGGGAACTTTTCCTGAGCTTTGGAAAACAATCGAAATGTTTCCGGTACACAAGAAAGGTGATAAGCGAAACGTCGATAACTATCGCGGTATTTCATCGCTTTGTGCTGCTTCTAAACTCTTTGAATTAGTAGTGATGGAACCCGTCTTCTCGTTTTGCAAACAGTACATAACTGATGACCAGCATGGCCGAAACGCTCAACATCGACGAACCTGTTAGTATTTTCAAAGTATATAGTGGATAGTTTGTCACGGAATAGCCAAACTGATGCCATCTATACGGACTTGACTGCTGCATTCGACAAGATTCATCACGACATCGCAATCGCAAAACTGGAAAAGCTCGGATTCACAGGAAGGATGTTAGATTGGTTCAAATCCTATCTCAAAGAACGAAAACTTCGCGTTACCATCGGTGATAGCAGCTCCAACATTTTTTCTGCAGCTTCCGGTATTCCTCAAGGAAGCCACCTCGGACCCCTGATCTTTCTAATCTACTTCAACGACATTTGCTTGGTATTAGAAGGACCTCGCGTTTCGTTTGCGGATGATTTAAAAATCTATTGCCGTATTAGTTCTGTAGCCGACTGCTGGTTTCTTCAACGACAACTGGATATTGTAGCCGAATGGTGCGCCACGAACTGTATGGTTATAAATCCATTAAAATGTTCCACGATATCCTTCTCTAGGAAAAAAGAACCGATCACGTTCGAATACGTTCTCTCTGGTGTTCCCATTCCACGAGTTATGAAGATCAAAGATCTTGGAGTGATACTGGATTCGAGACTGTCGTACAAAGAACATGTATCGTATGTTGTAGATAAAGCATCTAGAAACTTGGGATTCATTATGCGGGTTTCAAAAACTTTCACGGACGTACATTGTCTCAAATCCCTGTATTGCGCTCTAGTTCGGCCTGTTCTGGAATACTGCAGTATCGTTTGGAATCCGCACTATCAAACTGGCATTACGAGAATCGAGTCCGTTCAGAGAAGATTCATTCGGTACGCACTTCGCCTGCTTCCGTGGCGTAATCCTCATCAGCTCCCTAGTTACGAAACCCGATGCTTGTTGATCCATCTGGATTCACTGCACTGCAGAAGAAAGCTAGCTAAGTCTTTGTTTGTAGCGGATACACTCACTGGTCGCGTCGATTCTCCAGAATTTTTAAGCCACCTAAATCTCAACGTACCACCTCGACGGTTGCGGAGAGTTCCTTTTCTGCGGACCATACTTCGGCGAACGAATTATGGCATGTACACAGCAATAGCAAGCCTTCAGCGTGCATTCAACACAGTTTCTACGGCGTTTGATTTTAACATTTCGCGTGTTACATTGAAACAACGGTTTTTAGAATTAATTAGAGTTAGATAATTGTATCATTTGGACCACTGTAGTCTGTTGATGCTAGAACAAATAAACAAATAAACATATAACCCACTTTCTGTTTTTTATCACTTAAACTGTGGTCACATATGTTCTAAAGCTTGTCACTCAGAATACATTCAAGGCGTGTTATTTGGCATAGAAATCTCATCTAAGTCATAATAGAAATGACGCGAGTGATACTACGTTGAGACGACGAAGTTTCTCTAGGAACGTTAGTGTCATTGAAGAAGAAGAAGAAGAAGAAGAAGAAGAAGAAGAAGAAGAAGAAGAAGAAGAAGAAGAAGAAGAAGAAGAAGAATAGGTTTTGAGCGGGTGAGACAATCCAAAAAGTTCGAGATGTGTCTACCAGATCAGTTGCGCCCGATGGAGTATTATTGGTCTTAATTTTGGTTTGTGCTAACGTAAGGACAATTATCGCCACACACGAGACGCGACACGGAACTAAGGCAAGGCGCAAATTGAGAAGCGTATAGCGCTCGTAAACGAACACGAGACTACCAACACGACTCACACGTGCCACAAACGTAGCGTGGTGGAGCGCATATTCAGTCACAGTTTGGTGTAAATAACGTGCCACTCACATACAATGTCTGATTCACACAGATTTGCGCGATATATTTATTTACTAACACAATCACCCGACCGGTACGACCACACAGTGCCAAACTCACCGCACTATATGATTGTTCACCAACACAACTACCACAACCGGTACGACCAGCACGAGAAACTGTGGTTCAGCCACAGCGTCACGCGAGTCGTGTCTCACGAGCGCTCCACAATCTCGCGTCATCTGGCCAATTTGCGCCGTTCTATCTGTTTTCATTAGCCACAAAAACAGGCGCTATATCGCGGTAAGTTACACGCGCTATACGCGTCTCAATTTGCGCCTGGCGTAAAGGTGAAACCAGAATGTCGCGTTATACGTCTCGTCGCGACAATTGTGCTTTGACAGTTCACTTTGAATATATTTGTTCCCATATAATCGTCCACAATGATGCGCCATTAGTCGTTGCCATTAGCATCGTTGTACTAATTGTTGGATATGCAATGTGCTTTTTTGAAAAAAATTCTGTCGATGTCGTGGACACAATAAGAACAAGATTTTTCTACGTTTTCAGGTTTGTTGACAATCAAGTTTGAAACAAATTTAATCGAATTGGTGGAAACAAAAGAGTGCCTGGTCGAAGGAACATCAATTGTATAAAACGAGCCACGAAACAAGAAAGTGCAGCTAAACATTTTGACGTAGGATTACGTCTTTTGGGAACATATTGGGGTACAAATTGAAAATCGAAAATCGAACGCACCGTGAAAATTGTTTTATTTCAAATGCTTTTGCTCAGTCATTTCATGATGGATTGATGAGATTTTTGCGTTTATCAATTTCGGCACTCCATAACAATTTTTTACATTGAATAAAATAATATATGTTATGAAACTTACTATCGAACAATTGAAAAATTCCAACCCCTATCCTAACGGAAATAGCCACTTCTGATTGGTCGAATTTGACGACATATGCGGCGGGTCCCTAACAGAGACATCAAAACCAAGCTGCCTGAAGGAAATTGGCATTGCAAACAAATGAAAGTAGGGCGAGCTTTTGTTCCCATCGAAATGTGTTCCCTAACAGAGACATCAAATCCAAGCTCCTGGGGGAGATCGGCATTGCAAATACATGAAAGAAGGGCGAGCTTTTTTTCCCACCGACATGTATTCCTTAACAGAGATTTCAAATCCAAGGTGTCTGGGGGAAATCAGCATGTAAATACCCTCGTGGTCGATAGTTTAACTAACGACGCGCACAAATGGATAGTGCTAATTGTAACTAGCGTGGACATTGCTGAATGCATACGTGCTGGCGAATAAGTTGGGAGTCATGAACGAGTGTTTTTTTTATTATTTTCGTTCCAATAAGAATCGTTCGATGGGTATATTGAAGAATGATATTTCAATGAACTGAATAGAACTTATGCTTGATAGAATATAAATAAATTTTAAATTTGGAACTTTTATGTTGGTTGCTTCGTGAAATTTCATATCAATGACCGATCATGTATTGTGAAACTTGTAGCACAACTGTAAGTGTAAAATTGTATATGGTAGCTATTGTGTTAACATGACTTGAAATATCAAACGATTTTTTCCCCCAAGGAAAGTTCATGCGACGAGCAAAATTGGAAAAATGAAAGAGTATTCGAAAAAGTGATTTCACATATGCTCTACATATCGTATTGGGTGCTGTTAGCCCAATTGAAATTCGCATTGAGGCATGTAGCATCGTGTTCCGTTAGGGTTAAAGCGAAAAGAAAATGGGTTGAATAAACAGTCAGAAAATAAAAAATTATAAATTAAATTACCTTTTCCAATTCAAATATATTTTCTCCATACTTAAGTAACTGTTTTTTTTTTGGTGAGAAAACTTGTGTTCGATAATGATTATGACCAGACAAAACAGACCCAAATCATTATCGAAGAGTTTAACAATGTAATTCTTCAAACATATCCAAAATCAGCATGCAGCAGATAGCCTAACGGAATCCTACGTCAACTATGCGGTCGTGTCTTGGACACAACCCTCCTGTGACTTTTTTTCAACTATTAAGACATTTTTTGTAGGGTTTTATTTTGTAGTGGCAGAATGGTAGTGATAAGATGAAGGTAGAAGAGCCTCCGCGAGAAATATCTTCGGGGAATAAATGTGCTATTACAAGATTAAGTTCCGGATCAGCACCGACTGCAGTTTCATCATGGTCGTAATTTTAAGCAACAAAGTATTTGAAAACACATCCGCCAAAGAAGGTAAATTGTAACTATAGCTACAGTAATACTCGAAAAATAAAAAAACTTACACCAAGGTTTTTTTACGCGGTTTGTTTTGCGAGGTTTTTTTACGCGGATTTTCCAATTAACGCGGATTTTCCAATTAGCGCGGTTTTTTACGCGAATTTTCCAATTAACGCGTTTTTTTTTGCGCGGGTACCGCGTAAAAAAAGACCAGAGCAATATTACATCTCTCACTCCGCTCATATTTCGTCTTCATGCTGGGTCAGAGCATATGACGGTAATCAGTGCTTGCGATGGAAGTTAGCGCTTATGAAGGAAATTTGTGCCGCACTCTATCACGATGCTTACGTAGATCTTAGGTGACCTGTTTGTTTTTACGCGGATTTTCCAATTAACACGTATTTTTTACGCGGATCTCCAATTAGCGCGGTTTTTTTCACTAGGTATGTATCCCCCGCGTAAAAAAACCTGGGTGTATATTGTATGACTACCGGCAAAAATCGATCGGATCTCATGTGGATAGTTCTGGCGAAGCATCTTGTGCGCTGAATACTGTTCTGGTTGCCGGGAGCAAACGCTTAGAGAGTGGGGGGTGGGGGGTTACTCAAACTATCACGAAAACCTGACGAGAAGCGACGCACAACGCGGTATTCTGGTTCCACCTTAAGACGCAACACTTATAGTCCTTACAAACATTAAACGGGTTAGAATTACCTTTTTCGTCGACCGGTTTCGGGCTCGATGTTGCCCATCTACTGGACGGTGTCCGAGCTATACATGCACAACACGAGAGATTTTGTTTTCTCAAACTTGCTCAAAATTGCTTTGAAGCAAAAGAGCTTATTTTGTTTTACACTTAAAATATAAAATATAATAAATACGTTCTTCTGTAATTTCTTCGATCCACAACAATATTTTGTATGTTTAGGCATATCACCCCCTGGAAGTCGATATGAGATGCTGTGTGTTTATCCTTCCACCGTATAGAAATCTCGGGTAACTTGCAAAAAACAGAATCCATCCTCATGTCCATATAGTTTTTGAAGGTTATTTGTAGTATTCATGTAATGTTTATGTTACTTCATACAGCTAGAATAATATGTGTTGGAATAAAACATTTGTGTTTATATTTACTTCGACAACACAAGATGTAAAAAAATATGTTTGTTGAGTCATCCGAAAAATTAGGGCCTGGAAAACCTATTTAAACACTAATAATTTTGAATGATAGTAAAATGTTGGTGCTGGCGTGGCACAAAAACGTTATAATAGGTTGGGGGGAAAAGAAATCCATTATTTTCTCGATAGCTGACTATAGTGATCGATATGTGGGATAATATCGATTATTCAATTTCAAGTTCATGCTTTTTGTAAAGGTGACATTTCACACAGAAATATACACTCGACAAAAAAATTAGAGGAACAGAATGCGAAGTCAGAAATTTTAAGTGATTTTTGGCATGCTGTAACTTCGTGAAAAATGAACGTATATTGATGGGATGCACATCATTCCGAAGCTACAACTTTCAGGCATTAGAATATTTTTCGTACATATTTTTATCTTGGTGTGTGTAGGTGTAGTGGGCAACAATATCGGGAAGAAATGAAAAATCGATTTTTCTTTTTTTTTTTTCAAGAAAATTCTGGACTAACACAATTTTTTGCCAACCAACTCAACGTTTCGTACGAATCGTTTGTTCTGAGAGTCGCGCAGGATTTTATTCTTCTGATACGATTGCGATTAAATGCTCCTTTAATTCACTCCAAACTTTGAAAAATCCGCTATAAAAAACGGTTGAACGTATCAATATGAAACGTTCACAGATGTTTAGGGAATACACTAGGCTAAAAATTTGCCTGGAAACATTAGAACTTGGTGCGATATTTGCAAAACTACAGTGGATTTAGTAAAGCACTATGAAAATCCTGTTTCAGACGTTCTTGGAACCAAAAAAAAGCTGATTGATTAGGTTATATGGATTTGCTTTTGAGTTTGTTTTTATCCCATTTATTTATTTATTAGGCTCATTAGCATTTTATCTGTAACAGAGCCGGGTTTTATCGTGTACATGTACATATGTTTATGTTTCTATAAATTGTAAATTACACAGTAGTGGTAGTAGCCATTTAGGCGTTAGGTTTTTTGACGTAGGATTACGTCTTTCGGAACATATTGGGGTACAAATTGAATATAGAATATCGATCGCATCGTGAAAAATGTCCAATTTCAAACGCTTATTGCTCAGTCATTTCATGACGGATTGATGAGATTTTTACATCAAAACATTGCAGCACTCTATAACAATTTTTCACTTTGAATAAAATAATATATATCATGTAATTTACTATCGAACAATTGAAAAATCTCAACCCCTATCCAAACGGTACTGATTGGTCGAAATTGACGTCATTTCTTTTTCGCCTGCTTCGCTTCTTTCGTTCCCCGATAAGTCAAATATTTGCATGGCGAGCGAGTGGGTGGCGCCTATTTCTCACATACCAACTGATATAAAAGGACGGTAGCATTTTTGGATTTCTCATTCTCGTTCAACGCTCAGATCGGCAAACATCTGGGCTTCTAGTGTGCAGTGCTCTACAAATCAACCAAGACCATACGGTGCGGCAAAGGAGAGGAAGCCATCGGCAACCAACGATGGATGCGGTGCGACAAAGGGAGCAAAGTAGAGGAAGCAGCGGAGAGCATCGAATTAAATCTAGTGTGCATTGCTGGTGCGCTCCTCTTCACATCAACAATTGGATGCGGCAAAGGAGGCAGAGGAGCGAAGTGCATTGCATCGCATCGTATCACACCCGCTATCCGTCGTTTAGCTCGTCGTGGTGATGCCAATCAAACCCTCGCAAATCGACGCACAGAAGCCGATGGCGCCAAAGTCAAGGAAAGCATCAGCGAACCCGTAAAAGCTACCGCTCCCAAAACTAAACTGCTACATCCGACTGAAACGCAGCAGATTCCGTACAACCCATTAAACCATTTCAGTCCTTCTCAGGACTGTCAATTTGTTTTGAAACAAAAGAGTTTATTTTACTGTTTTCCACTTACCACAAAAACTATATAAAACCGATCAAAAATACTGTTTATTTTTACATTTTCTACTAACAACTAACATGGAACGTATCACGTCGAAAAACATACGTTTCATCAACCAACTTTTTGCTGGATTTGGCAAAAGAAGCGAAGGACATATGCATGCATGTATATAACGGAACGCTCCAGTCATACACAGCCCGTTAAGGACGAATGACCTTTGGGTTAAAGTCCCTTCAAAAACAAGAACGAACAATACACAGCCCGTATCAGACAAATGCATGAAGGAATTCTATAAAATAATATTTTTGCGGTGCCTTTGCCCCAACTACACGGGCGAGTAGCACCATAGTAGCAAAAAATGTCGAAGTTCGTGACACCTGGTAGCAATATTTTTCTTCTTTTGAATTATAGAGACTTTAAACTTTAAGTTCATTCGTCTCTAGCCCTGAGAAGGGCCTTTGCGAAGAAAACTAGTTCATACTCTTTCTCGACCTACCTTTAGAAAGACATTTTCATTGTCGCTCAGTACTCCTCAGCAAACGAGTCTGCTTTCGGCGGCACCAAGCGACGCCATGAGCAATATTCATTTAGGGAGGCAGATTAATCTCCCATCGAACTAGCAGGCCCGAAGTTAGTTTTGAATTGATAAAATTTAAATGGTTTTTATTTTTTTTATTTTCATTTTTGATTGTTCAAAACAATTATATAAATTTTTATATATATTGCCTGATGTTTCTACCAAAACACATCATTCAAACACATTTTTTTTCATGCGCAATTTTCATATAAGATTTTTTGACGTTGGATTACGTCTTTCGGGAACATATTGGGGAACAAATTGAAAATCGAAAATCGATTACATCGTGAAAATTGTCCAATTTCAAACGCTTATTGCTCAGTCATTTCATGATGGATTGATGACATTTTTGCGTCAATCGATTTCGGTACTCCATAACAATTTTTTATATTGAAGAAAATAATCTCATCCCCTATCCTAACGGAAATACCCACTTCTGATTGGTCGAAATTGACGACACATGCGGCGAGTCCCTAACAGAGACATCAAAACCAAGCTGCCTGGGGGAAATCGGTATTGCAAATACATTAAAGTAGGGGGAGCTTTTGTTCCTATCGAAATGTGTTCCCTAACAGAGACATCAAAACCAAGGTGCTCGGGGAAATTGGCATTGCAAATACATGCAAGTCGGGGGTAGCTCCATGAAATTTCATATCAATGACCGATCGTTCATTGTGAAAAATTTTGCACAAGTGTAAGTGTAAAATTGTATATGGTAGCAGTTGTGCTAAGAATGACTTGATATATGAAACGATTTATTTTAATTTCCTAAAATTAAAAACCAAGGTGTGTTCCCGCTCGAGAACGGGTCGTTTAGCTTAAGCTGTCTGTTTTGACGTAGGATTACGTCTTTCGGGAACATATTGGGGTACAAATTGAAAATCGAAAATCGAGCACATCATGAAAATTGTCCAATTTCAAACGCTTATTGCTCAGTCATTTCATGATGGATTGATGAAATTTTTGCGTCAATCGATTCCGGCACTCCATAACAATTTTTATATTGAATAAAATAATATATGTCATGAAACAAACTATCGAACAGTTGAAAAATCTCAACCCTTATCCTAACGGAAATATCCACTTCTAAATGGTCGAAATTGACGACACATGCGGCGGTTCCCTAACAGAGACATCAAAACCATTCTGCCTGGGGGAAATCGACATTGCAAAAACATAAAAGTAGGGGGAGCTTTTGTTCCTACCGAAATGTGTTCCCTAACAGAGATATCAAAACCAAGATGCCCGAGGGAAATCGGCATTGCAAATATATGCAAATCGGGGGCATTTTTATATTGCAAGTAGGGTAAGTGACACGAGCAAATAAAATTTAAATTTGGAACTTTAATGTTCGTGAAATTTCATATCAATAACCGATCGTGTATTGTGAAAAATTTAGCACATGTGTAATTGTTGAATTGTATATGGTAGTAGTTGTGTTAAAAATGACTTGATAAATGAAATGATTTATTTCAATTTTCATAAATAAAAACCAATTTGTGTTCCCGCTCGAGAACGGGTCGTTCGGTTTAAGCTGTCTGTTTTGTCGTGTTCATTTTCACCCGAGGAAAGTTCATGCGGCGAGAAAAAATTGGAAAAGTGAAAATATGAAATATGAAGTGTTTTCCCATATGCTCTACTTATAGTATTAGGTGTTGTTAATCCAATTAAAATTCGTATTGGGTTGAACAAACGCTCAGAAAGTAAAAATTATAAACAAAATTACCTTTTCCATTTCAAATATGTTTTCTCTTTATTAAAGTAACATGTTTTTACTGATGAGAAAAATTGATAATTGTGTTCGGTATGGTAATTATCTTATATTACATTGGTAATTTTTTTATCTTTATTTCATTCATACATAACACAGGAGGCATCTCTTCTAGGGTCACAGAGGGCGGTTTTCATCATTTCTCATTCCACTTCGGCATCTTCTATCTGATACGCACCACCCAACGACTGTTTACCATACTTCTGTCATCATCACTCGGTGAACACTGGTGGAGTGAACAAATAATGCTCAACTACTAAACAAAATTGCCTTTCTCATGGCCACCAAATTATTATCAAAGAGTTTAACGATGTAATTCTTCAAACATATACAAAATCAGCAGATAGCCGAACGGAATCCTACGTCAACTATGCGGTCGTGTCTCAGACACAACCCCCCTGTGACTTTTTTTTTGTGTTCATTTTCACCCGAGAGAAGTTTATACGGCGAGAAAAATTGGAAAAGTGAAGAAATATTCGAAAAAGTGATTTCCCACATCCTCTATATATAGTATTAGGTGTTGTTAGTTCAATTAAAATTGAATTGGGTTGAATAAACACTCAGAAAGTATAAATTATAAAAAAGAATACCTTTTCCATTTCAAATATGTTTTCTCTATATTAAAGTAACATGTTTTTACTGATGAGGAACAATTATAATTGTGTTCGGTATTGGTAACTGTCTTATGTTACATTGGTGATTTTTTTTCTTTATTTCATGCATACATATCACAGGAGGCATCTCGTCTAGGATCACAGAGGGCGGTTTTCATCATATATCGTTCCACTTCGGTATCTTTTATCTGATACGCACCATCCAACGACTGTTTACCATCCTTCTGCCATCATCACTCGATAAACACTGGTGGAGTTAACATACAATACCCAACAACCAACCAAAACGGACCTTTTCAGGGCCACCATATCATTATCAAAGAGTTTAACGATGTAATTCTTCAAACATATCCAAAATCAACAGATAGTCTAACGGAATCCTACGTCAACTATGCGGTCGTGTCTCGGACACAACCCTCCTGTGACTTTTTCTGTTCCATTACATTATGGTAAATTACACTGTAGTAGCCATTTAGGCGTAAGATATCCTATCTGTACTTCCATTGTTCAGCAGACAGGACAGCGGAGACAGTTTATATTAATCATTGTTGGGTTATTTATAGAACAGCAGCCCGATGTTTCTTGCAGAGCAGAGCAGTTGTATGGATGAATCGATCTCATTTCGACCGTGGATCGATCTCCATCGCTGATGATTGTTACGTGGACGTAGTTATTCTATAACAACACAAAGATGGTCAATTGAGGGCCCTGAGTTTGAACTCACGATCGATCGCTTAGTAAGCGAACTTGTAACCAAGTGGCTACGAAGACGAAGCTTTTGAGTTGGTTGGCAAAAAATTGTGTTAGTCCAGAATATTCTTGAAAAAACAAAGAAAAATTGATTTTTCATTTCTTCCCGATATTATTGCCTACTACACCTACACACATCAAGATAAAAACAGGAAGTGGGTTATATCTATGGTATAACCGCAAGGGTGACGTAGGACTATCGTTGATTTAGAGATCATTTGTTTGAAGTTGAATCTGAATTCATTCTGAATGAATGAATATTTGGGGGACTTCGAAAACGAGAGCGTTACGTTGGATGCAAAAGGTTTTATGCATCCAATATTGGATACGGAAATATTCTACTGATGTGGAAGAATAATCTTCATAAGCTATTCTGTTAATTGCGATTGATCGAAAAATGACAAAACCAAATGTATTTGGTCACAGTGTTACATGGATAGAAAACATTAAAATAAACTCTTTCACATGAATGTAATTTTAAATTCCCAGAGGAACTGGCAGATTATTTTCAGTAACGATTAGATATTTACACATTTTCCTCGATACTGGAAGCCCACCAGTGGTTAATGCTAACTCGATAGCCATCTGTTAATAGCACTTGATTGAAACATATTTGGTCACAGTGTTACATGGATAGAAAACATTCAAATAAACTCTTTCACATGAATGTATTTTTAAATTCCCAGAGGAACAGGCAGATTATTTTCCGGATCTTTCTCGATGCTGAATGGCATCCAAACGGAAAGAATTCCGCGCGTGTATGTGTGTGTGTGTGTGTGTAACGGCTGCTTCGAGATCTTCCCGGGGAACAGTTTGTGGCATCACTCTCCTCCTGATGGATTCCCTTCTGGCCTAAGGTGCACAAACAGGCTCTTGGTGACACCGTTCATTCGCGCTTTCATGATAAACGAAGAGCTTCACCACAACAGCGACAACATGCTCCAATCGCTGTTCAATTAGAACTGAGTGGATTTCCGAGCGGCGCTCGCTTATATACCGATTGGTGATTTCAATAGCCTGTTTTGAAAGCAATTTTAAGACTATTGAAACAAGTTTTTGGATCAGAAAGTAACAAGTATAGAACGCGTAGGCATTTTATCTATCGAATGAAGGGTTTATCATACCATTTCGTTCAGTTGTTTAGGAGCTATTAACGCTCAAAATCTCGGTCTCTGGCGTAACGCTTTCGTTTTCGAAACTTTGATTTTACACCCCGGTATAGAAATGAAAGACGTAGTCCTACGTCAAAATATGTACGTAAAATATTCTAATACCTGAAAGTTATAGCTTCAAAATGATGCACCTCCCATCGATATGCGTTGATTTTTCACGAAGATACAGCATGAAATCACTTAAAATTTCCGACTTCGCACTCTGTTGCTCTAATTTTTTTGTCGAGTGTATTTTGTTGTTTTTATTAGTTCTATTCAGTTGTGACTTGCAGGGTGTTAACAATGGAAGCCAACATATATAAAATTTGGTACATTTAACACTGTTCCTTTGACAAAGGCGAAAATGTAAGCTAAACTGCTGAAATTGTGAATGGTGTTTATGGTGCCGATACTATATAATAACAATTTATTATTTTGTATAAATTTTTTTCATCTTTTCAACTCCGCCTGCGACTGACGGATCTCTATAGCAGCGTGTCCGAAAAAGAACCTGAAACAATTGAGAACCAGAGCAGAAGGTCCAAAGATGGTGGATGGTTGTAATAGCTATTATCCCTGGTTTATATGCAAAGAAAGTAACGGATAAACTCCTAATCACATCACTCGCCACAGTGAATCCTGATTCTTAACTCCCCCCATTTACAACTATCCCTTCCTTGATAATCGTTGGGGAACCACGCTACAGAGGCGACCCTTCTGGCCTTCGGGCGGCGAATATCATACTAACATTCCTTCCCTTTCCTCTGGCAACTGTAAGGAGGTGACCGGCGTCGTTATTGACTATTTAAAGCTCGTATCGCCGAAACTTGCACAATGAGAATGATTTATTACTCCCAAGTATCATTCGGTGTGTTCTTTGTGCAATTTCGCTGGTTCGGCTCAGTTACGAAGAGCAACTACGAAGTGCACAGTCTACCCAAGCTCAAGCTCAAGCTCATTTTTTTCATTTTTAATTTTTTTATAATACTTTAAGGGGGGACCCCTGTTTGGAAGGTCGAAAAATAATGAATTTTCGTGATTTTTTTCGGATGTTAAGAATAACGTGAAGTGTTCAGGTATTTTTGGTTATTGTTTAGGGTATATTTGATGATTTTTATTGTACGAATAATGATTATTACGCTGTTAACAGCTGGATGTGTAGATGCTGTCTGAAAATCGGTACCTTGCTGGTGGTATAGGTTCTGAAGCAACGGGGTGTCGCAGAATGAATTCCGATGCATATTTTGAGACTTTAGGAAAATACCTAAAGCGTTACACAGGGGTTTTTTAACATTCGAAAAATTGTCAAAATGGCGGTCATTTTTATTAAAAATTAGTTATTTTTCATGAAAAATCGCTGTTTAGAAACTCATAAAAAATCGAGAAAAT
Organism: Toxorhynchites rutilus septentrionalis; assembly: GCF_029784135.1. Classification (NCBI taxonomy): domain Eukaryota; kingdom Metazoa; phylum Arthropoda; class Insecta; order Diptera; family Culicidae; genus Toxorhynchites; species Toxorhynchites rutilus. The sequence goes on from NC_073744.1 coordinate 123,494,163, forward strand.
GAGATATCAAAAAACGGCTATGTAACGCTTTAGATAATTCTCATAAAAAATTTCAGCCAAATCGGTCGAGTAGATCCGGAGATATCGACACCACCAGTTGAAAAAACATGGTTTCGAGAAAAACGCGTTTAAAAATACTTAAACAATACTATATCCTTTGAGGTGACCTCATACTATTGGATGTAACTTTCCAACGAAATCAAAGATCGAAAAATCTTTTCAGAACAACATTTCTTAAGGCTTAAGCTTACCAAAAGTTACCAAATTTGATTTTTGCGACTTTCCGGACCGGAGTCCCTCCTTGAAAAAAAATTGTAGTACAATTTATTGTACTATATTTTGATTTCTACTGTTGACAACTGGACTCTTTCAAGCTAGCGATTGACCAGATACATCCAGAATTGGCCAACAGAAGAGGTGTTGTGTTCTATCAGGACAACGCAAGGTCACACATGTCCATAGTGGCTCGCCGGAAACTCCTGGAGCTTGATTGTTATGTTTGATGTATCCACCGGGCCTAGCATCTAGCGGTTACCACCTTTTCTCGCATTACAAAACTTACCGAGTGATAAGGAATTGGGATCAAGAGAAGATTGTGAAAATAGATTACTAGAGTTTTTTTTGCCAATGAAGACCATGACTTCTATGAGACTACCCTAAAAAATGGCTACGAATTATACAACAAAACAGTGCATATTTGACCCAAATCGGACAAACCAAAGCATCTCAAATAAAGCGTTGAATTTCCCGCAAAAATAATGCATTTCTTTCACCTCAACCTAATATAATCTGTGGATTTTCCTTAGGAAATGAAGAATTTAGGGGCGTTGAAGATGAAATTTTGCTAAGAGATACAAAAAAACTACTTGGGTATTCAAAAAGTTATTGGATTTGTAGTCTTACATCAGTTTTTCTTTGTTTTTGTGTGTTTCGCTCACGAACAAAACAATAAAGTTCAAATTGCCTGTCTTATAAACAGAGATAGTTATCAGGGTGTAGGATCTGTATACATCACTTCAACCGAGCTCTTGTATATCTCCGGAAACTCACATAATTGAGTGAATTTAACGTTATGAAACATAGTGCCCCTGGCACTCCTTAGAAGGTTTATTTATTTATTTATTTATTGTTATCAAACAAAATAGTAGACCAATACATTCTTAATACTGACGAATTTCATGCCAACACGACTGGCCGTAGGCAGCACCATCTCAGATAGCAGTGAAACGTTGTGGGTGTAAAGACATGGGCCATTCGAGCAACTTTGCATACTTGAAATATTCGAAAAATAATTAGACCACACTTTGGAAAAAGTATATTTTTTTTCTTAAGTTTTTACAAAAAATCATAACTTAAAAACTATGATACAAAAAATCAAAGGATGAAAGGATGGCCAAGGATGTACGAAATTGTTTAAAGGGCCTGGCCGGGTAAGGGAGTTAAAAGTGTCCCCAAACCAAATCACTAGCTGTATAGCAAATATTGTAAAGGATATTAAATAAGAAATTTTGGCGGTTTATTTGAACCCCTATGTGGTTTGACGTAGGATCTATAGTGAAAAACGTACTTTTTCGTTTATTTCACGCCATCCTAAATAGATCCGAGATAATAATTTGAAAAAAATACTGAATGTACATCTTACTACGGTGTATCAAGAAAAATTATCAAAAAAAATTTCATCAAAAATTTTAGTACTAAAAAAATATTAAAATTCTGAAAAATGTTTTTTTGGGATTTAGAGATTCAGTACTACTCTAATTCATATTTAAATGTGCTCTTACGGCTTTTCTAGATTGATAAATATCTTCAAACTGTTTTTTTCAAATATCTAATAATAAAAATAAAATAAAAGAAATACACAGCTCAAAAAAATGTTATAGATTTTCTGGCATTTCGAAATTTTGAAAAAAAAAAATATAACTTTGAGACCCACTTCTGCTCAAATTTTTATTTAAATACGTTCGTATGTGTCTTTTTTCTACATGTGGCGTAATTTTTCCTAAATTTTTAGAGCATTGTGTGACACATATATAATTTTCTTCATCGTCTGCATTATTATTTTTATTTTTTTGTAAACGATTATTTTATTGTATTCGTGGTTCTCAATTGAAAGATTAAAATAAAAAAAAAAACAAATCGGATTTGTGGTCTCAAAGTTATATTTTTTTTTTCAAAATTTCGAAATGCCAGAAAATCTATAACATTTTTTGGTACTGTGTATTTTTTTTTAATTATTTTATTTTTATTATTAGATATTTGAAAAAAAAAGCTTGAAGATATTTATCAATCTAGAAAATCCGTAAGAGCACATTTAAATATGAATTAGAGTAGTACTGAATCTATAAATCACAAAAAAAAAATTTCAAAATTTAAATATTTTTTTTAGTACTAAAATTTTTGATGAAATTTTTTTTTGATAATTTTTCTTGATACACCGTAGTAAGATGTATATTCAATATTTATTTCAAATTTTTATCTCGGATCTTTTGAGGGTGGCGTGGAATAAACGAAAAAGTACGTTTTTCACTATAGATCCTTCGTCAAACCACATGAGGGTTCAAATAAACCACCAAAATTTCTTATTTAATACCCTTTACAATATTTGCCATACAGCTAGTGATTTGGTTTGGGGACACTTTCTACTCCCTTACCTAACCACTCTTTGGAAATATAAAAAAAATATTTTTTGATACCGCGCAACACTGAAAAAAATCACACATATCTAGAAAAGCCATAGAAACACATTAAAATATGAATTAGAGTAGTACTGAATCTTTAAATCCAAAAAAAAATTTTTTTTTAAATTTAAATATTTTTTTTAGTACTAAAATTTTTGATGAAATTTGTTTTTGATAATTTTTTTTTGATACACCGTAGTAAGATGCACATTCAGTATTTTTTTCAAATTTTTATCTCGGATCTTTTGAGGGTGGCGTGAAATAAACGAAAAAGTACGTTTTTCACTATAGATCCTACGTCAAACCACATAGGGGTTCAAATAAACCGCCAAAATTTCTTATTTAATATCCTTTACAATATTTGCCATACAGCTAGTGATTTGGTTTGGGGGCACTTTTTACTCCCTTACCCGGCCAGGCCCTTTTTACGAAAAAATGCCAAAAATTTTTTGGAAAAAAATTTCGCTGAAAAAAAAGTTATTTTAAAAATTAAAATTAATTTTTCTCAAAAACGTTGTTTCTAAAAATTTCCAAAAATACATATATGAATAGCCCTTACAATTTCCAACAAGTCGTCCATACATCGGAAGATGGGCACTTTTACAGGGAAAAAGTTTTTCGAACAACAACTTTTTTATATTTTCTTTGAAAAAAATACAACTTATCCTAAGTTTGTTTAAAGTCAATATAGTGATATAGTGTATTCGACAAAGTTTAAAATTTTATAAAAATGTGAACTTTTGTCGAGGACGTCAATTTTCTATCTGTTATTGTTTTTGGAATATATGTCATTTTTGTATGAAGACTCCTGAAGAAAATAATGTTTTGCTCGTAACATTTTTGTGTGTAAATTCTCGCGTTTAACATGTTCTTGACATGTTTCTAAATATAGAAAAGTTAGCAGAACATATAAATTGCGATAATTTATACATAAAAATGTTACGAATTAAACATTAATAGTATTTTTTCAAAGAAAAAAATTAAAAAGTTGTTGCTTGAAAAAAAATTTCCATGTAAATGTGCCCATCATCCGATGTATGAAAAACTTGTTGGAAATTCTAAGGGCTATTTATATCTATTGTTTCAGAATTTTGAAAGCATATGTTTTTGAGAAAAATGAACTTCAATTTTCAAAATATTTTGTTTTCAATGAAATGTTTTCCATAAACTTCTTTGATAATTTTTAATTAATTAATTTTTAATTTTGATACTCCACCACAAATAACGAAATTCGAATTTTTCACTGTTATTGAAAGTATGCAACTGAATATAATTCTAGGAAGTATTAAGAGCTATAAAATAACATAAAAACGTATTAATCGATTGTGGTTTCATTGGAGTAAGAATCAGAACATAGCATAACGAAGCATGTTCGAAACAAACATATTTTTTACATTTCATGCAGTTGTTGCATGTTTTTCGGGTCTTTTATCGAAGAGAAGAATGTATAACGACCTTATAGATAATTACCAGATGATAAAGGTTCTGGAATACAAAGTTTGCATATTTCTAATATTCTTTGTCTCTGTTTTCTTGATAAACTAAGAATTAATGCTTTTTTCAGAGGGGGCATAAAAAATGATATAAAAGGATTTCTAGGAACTTCCTTTTCTTTTTCTTGTTTTCTTGTCGATATTGTCCATTATAAAAAAATATCCCCGAAAATGTAACTGTTAAAAATTATCATAAGCTACCGATTAGTTTATGGTTTACTGTTTACAATTCCTCCACAAGTGAAATTCTTTCACAAGTGTTTGTATATGTATGACCATTATATTTAGCGAATAACTATACGAAAATCAAACATTTATATTTTGCTTTTGAATGTATGAATCTAACAACGAATATATCGACGAATAGTTAATATATGGATCCGTTCTATCCAGTTACAAAAGGGACTGAAATCAAATAAGAATAGTCCGGTAATGATCTTATGCATTATATTCAATAAATATTCCACGCCACTAACATCAATTTATAATTTCATTCAACAATATTCTAGAATATGGAAAAGGCCCTTGTCCAAAAAAGTTACTCCTATACTCGCGTCGGTGTGTCAGACCGAAAGTGTTAAAAAAGTGGTACACGTTCCCTTTGTGCCAAGACATGCAATACGCTAAACGATGCCGAACGACGAATAACGAAGCTAGAGAGAATCGCAAAGTCGCAGTGTTGATATTTTCTGAGAAATGAACGAATTATTGATTTCTCGGTCAGACAGATCAATGCGCGAGTATAGGAGTGTTAAGCATTGACCTTGACATGGTTACGTCAATTATTTCACTGTGTTCGTTACAGAGCCTCATCATACGATTGATAGGACTGTATTTGGCATAATTCGTTCTTCGGTGATCTATGCAGAAAACGTTAGGGTTTCGGTACGTCAAAATTTAGGTTTCCTAATATTTCTTCTAAGTCCACTCTTTGTGATGTGATATCAATAATTAATAGAATCATGGCAGAGTTTCGACGTTTTTTGAGGCTTTTAATATTGGTTAGCATACAGCGTGCTTCATAAGGAGGGAGATGATATGAAGACCAGCCTAGTTTACGAAGTGCAAATAATAAAAATTGATTTTGTACAGATTCGATTCTGTCTTTGTGTGAAGTTTTATAGGGGGACCATACAATACTACAGTATTCGAGAATTGATCTGACGTATGTAATATACAATGTTTTTATTGTGTACGGATCGTGGAAATGGTAACTAAAGCGTTTGATGAAGCTCAACATATTATTTGCTCTATGGATGATTGTATAATAATGATCAATGAAGGTTAGTTTCGAATCTAAGACCACGCCTAAGTTTCTTACTCGTTGACATCTATTGATGGGTTGAATGCCCAGCTTAACACCATTGTTCAAGTGTGTTCTTCTTCTTGTAAAAGTCATCAAAGTGCATTTCATAACATTGAGCTGTAATAAACTCTTAGTGCGCCATCTATAAAATATGTCAACTTCATTTTTCAATGTTTGAGAGTCTTCTTCATTCTTTATTTCTATATACAACTTCATATCATCTGCGTAGTTAAGTGCCTTAATACTGTTAAGAAAAACGCAAACGTCATTAACAAATAAAATGAACAAAAGTGGCCCCAAATGAGAGCCTTGAGGAACTCCGGATGTAACATATATTGGTTTTGAAATTTTCCCATTAAATCTTACCATTTGCGTGCGGTCAGTCAAATATGATTCTAGCCATTTCAATAGCTTGACTTCTATCCCTATTTTTTGAAGTTTAAGAAGGAATAAGGGTATATCAATACGATCGAAAGCCTTACTGAAGTCAGTGTGTAAAGCTTCAACTTGATTACCATTATCCATTGCATTGTTGTCGTTGATCGTCCTTTGAAAAAAACCGTGTTGCTTTCTCGTAATTCGTGTCTTTAGTTGTTGAAAAAGTTTTTGGTTTATTATGGCTTCAAAGAATTTGGGAATGCAAGAAATAATTGCTACTCCACGATAATTTCTTTCATCGGATCTATTACCGGATTTGAATATTGGTACAAGAAAAGAGTTTTTCTATATTTTTGGGAACCTTTCCGATTCCAATGACTTATTGAAAAGCCATAAAAGTGGATGAGTTAATTCTCAATAAGGAACCTAAGGCGCTGTTTAAAAATAATGTTCTTTATTTATTTAGCTATTAAATCTTACTTGAAGTAAAATGCTCCAGTAATATTACGTCCCTACCTAAAAAACTAATTTAAATTAAAAACAGCATCTACAACAACGAGTCTATAATTAACACAAAATTCATTTGAATTTAATCCGAAAATTAGCAGAGAGATGATTATGACATCATTCACACCCAGCGACCGGACTCGAGGAATGCAACTACAGCGAGCCGATTCCAGCGAAAGGAAAATGCGAGGAAAATGATAAAGGGAAAAGCGCCAACATCGAGCGCTGTAACCGAGAGTGGTTCCGTTTTTTTTTCTGTGGGGTGCGATGAATGTAATTTGTTTCCTGTTGAGCTCTGTGAATTGCGGTCGGAGCGCGAGTTGAGGCAAAAACTCATCTCACAAGTACACACTTATGTATTGCACCGTGGCGGCGGCGGCGGCCATCGCCAACCCAAGTCTATTGTTTTGGCCCCAGAGATGGCGAAGCATGATAACACATGTTGCTAGCAGGAGCCCCGTAATTAGAATACGAAGTGGTTTCCATGTAATCGGCGACTTTAAGTCTTTAATGCCGGGTGACTTCCTTTCGTTGGATTGGTTTCTTTTTTATTGCGACGGAACAATGGGGGAAACTGAGTCCTGCAAGTCTCAAATTCATTGCAGCTAGCGGCAGATACATATTTTACCATAACTTTCGAACTGTTTGCCTCTATTGCCGCAGTAGCGAAAACTTTTTCATCCCGGAAAAGTTATGCCATCTTCAGGTGTAATTTTACTGTATTTGCCCGAGTTTTTATTATTCTTATTTGGATCATTGACAGGCGCCTCACGTATCGGAATGGCAGAGGACAGCTCACTTACCCTACCCTTCGTTCGGTTCGAAACAGCCACAGGAAGCAAAGTAAAAGTTGCTGCTTATCGAGCCGTTGTGGCCACCTGCACTCGGAATCGACTGCCCGACCGACCGACTCCGGGAGTGCATTTGACTGCGCGGGGATTATGGTCCGCGTAATGTGAATATGGCTCGATACTTGGCAAGGTTTTTCTTTTACCAGTGTCCACTGGAATTGAGTTAAGAGTGGGAAGTGACATGGCATCGCACATTTATTTATAAAGCAGCTTCGGGCCAACTGAGGCCTGAGGGTGGAAGCTCACAGGTCATAGCGTAACCAATGCAGCTGATATAAGGTGTGACTGAACGGTGATTTGTTCCAAGGACGGCTACCGGCGAAGCGCCAGTAGATGACTCATGGCAGATAAGTGTAGCAGTTGTAGCCAAGGATGCAAAATTTCGAAAGAACATGTTGAAATCGAAAAGCAATTTTTATCAGTGCAAAATATCTCCACCGACATTCTTCACTTCTTTCTATCGCGGTGCCGCTGTGCCTATGACTGCTGGCTCACCATCTCGTTTGTTTCGATATAGTTTTCGTTCCATCAACAGAAATATCAGTTCATTCTCGATGTCAGTGAATGCTCAAGCCGAAAATATCACCTTTCATTGCGTCCTGGTGAAATTTTCGTTGGTCATACACCCATAAACTCAGCACTCAAATGTGCCGTTGCCCATCGATGTGTGTGCAATAAGCGGCACAAGAATGGGACCGGGGCTAGAAACATACTAGGAAAACACACACGAACACGCGTTTAAACGTCTGACGCGGTGTCAGTGAGATGATATTTCCTTGTATGGAATTTTGTTCCCTTCCACTGTCAGCTGATCGAAGATGCGTATGAAAATTTCGGGCGTAAATTCTCAGTGAGACAGTGGAACGAATGAGTGTGGGGAATAATGCAAAAACCAAATGTTCCACGTGACGGAGTGTCGGTTGCATGGAATTAAGCTTGGTTCATTTGTCATGAACTGCAGGGGAATTGGTGGTTGATTTTGATGTTGTCTCAATATCTTGCGCTGTCAGTAAAGTGAGTGTGAGATTTTGCAACTCTGGTTGTAGCGATTCATAGTAGAGCTATTATCTGGATTTTTACCGCAAATCCCTTGGATGCATTTTGTCTGCTATGGAACGGGAGAAAAATACCTTATTTTCTTCGGAATATTTTCATGATGTACTGTATTCTATTAGTCAAATCATTTCATTCGATACCGATATTGAGGGGATTGTAAACAATACATAGTCGCCATTTAGTGACGGCGACCTTTTCGAATTTATGTTGTTCATAATGTAGTGTATTCTTCAAGTCAAGCCATTCAGCCATTTTTTGCGGCGGACAAATTGATTTTTTCAAGATCTGGAATACGCAGTTTTATAATGACAGTAGAATTAAAGGTATTTTCCAAATTTCAGATCAATCAGTCGACAGGAACGGGGTCAATTTTTTATCAATGTGGGACAACCCCACAAACATTCAAACATACATACAAACAGGTCAGGTGAAACTATTTAAAAAGTAATTAGTTATTTGGGGACTGCGGCCATCTTGGATTTGGAATTGCTATGTTCTACTAGTCGAGCACTTTCATTTGATACCCATATTGATGAGGTTTTGAAAAAATATATATATGGCGCCATTTTGTAGTCGTGGCCATTTTGGATTTGTATTTTTCATAAATAACTGAATTCTACTAGTCAAGCTCTTTCATTTGATACTTACATTGAAGCGGTTCTGAGAAAATATGTAAGTTGCCATTTTGTAGCGGTCGCCATCTTGGATTTGCATTTTTCATAAATAACTGTGTTCTACTACCCCTTTCATTTGATACCCACATTGAAACGGTTCTGAGAAAATATGTATTCTGCCATTTTGTAGCGGCCTCCATCTTTGATTTACATTTTCCATAAATAACTGTGTTCTACTGGTCAAGACTTTTCATTCGATACCCATATTGATGAAGTTTTTGGAAAACCCATATTGATGGGATTTTGTGAAAATATGTACATAATCCGCCATTTTGTACCGGTCGCCATCTTGGATTTTCAACATCATGGAATACGCAGTTTTATAATGAAACCAGAGATAACGATGTGTTCCAAATTTCAGATCAAACGGTTAACAGGAAGGAGGTTAAATTTATATTAATGTGGTACAGCGCTACAGACAAAGTTACAAAGTTACAAACATACAAACGGGTCTAAGCTAGATAAAACCGTTTAATAAATAAGTGCAAATCATAATTACATTATGTTTACCGAGAGAAAATTGGTTTTTTTATGATTCGATTATCCGGAGTGAGAAAAAAAAACAATACTCCGGATAATCGAGTCCGACCTGTACTACTACCATCACGCAGCATGCTATGCAAATAACTAGCCACGAAATGTAAATACAGTGCCAATAGATGAAAATATTGCACTAAGCTTCACGTTTGCTTCGGGTGTGGTGATTTGTATTCTATTTTAATTTTTAGCCAGCGAGTAAGAAGCAACCCACGCAGAGGTTTTTTTTTCCGATTCGAAGTCTGAGGTGAAATAGCTTTGGAGGGTCCATAGTATTTTATGACAAAAAAATATGTCATATTGTAATACAATTTTGATCCTGTTTTTTTGAACTTTTGTTCTCAAATCTTGGGTGAAAGGGTGATAGAGAGGCACTGCGTAGATTTTCATACCGTTAGGCAAAGAGTGTTTCTGTATTATTAAATTATACGTACACATTGTTGATTTTCTGCTTTGTCAAAGGTTGATAATGGTGGTGGTGGAACAAATATATTATCGCCTGTTGTTAACTGTGTTGTCAACAATGTGTTGTCAGTGCACAATAATCCAGGAGGTGCACTTAAGTGGAAATTAGCATTTAGAGGTCGACAGTTATCCTACATTTACGATGAAATAAAAATTCTAACTTTCGAATCTTCATAGATAGAGGTTAACCTAGTTCTACTAGGTTATTGCCCCAGTTATTTAAGAAAACTTTTTAGAACAATTTTTTTTTCTTTCACCATAAAATAAACGGTTTTTTGCCCAAACTTTTATATTTCAAATTTTACATGCTGTCTTCAGAAGACTTTTAGAGCTTACTAAGACAAACATTTTGCGATGCAGAACTCGTCAATATAGCAACTCTACTCAAAGTTATTGCTATTTCTTCCCAAAAACTACGCTTAATTCATTTTCTAGTAATTAGTTTTGGGGCAAACATAAAAAATGTTCGTTGAAGACATTTGAAAGAGCATACGTGACTCTACATAATGTCGGATTTCCAAAACCATATTTTTTTTTGTATTTGAGTAAACTAAAATTGAAATCATAAGTGTTTGGGTGAACGAGCATCAATAACTTTGAGTAGTTTTAAGATATTGACAAGTTCTGCATTGCAAAATTTTGGTCATGATAAGCTCCAAAAGTCGTCCCAAGATAATTTTGATGTGGACGTTGAAATATAAAAGTTAGAGCAAAAACCCCGTTTTTTTGTGGTTACACTAATGCAACTTAGATAGAAAGCGCTAAAAAAAACTTTATGGAAGATCTTTATTCTCTAGACAAAAACTGTCTTCGACAAAGTTGTTACATATGATAGGGCACCCATTTTCATGTCATCAAAAATAGGGTGTCCAAAATTTTCGATGAAATAAAAAATCTAACTTTCGTATTTTTATAGATAGAGGCAATTATAGCTCGATAATGTTGTAGCCTCAATTATTTTGAGCAGCTTTGTAGAACAAAGTTTTATATCTCTTGAAATATCCGATATAGCGCTTGTTATTCTAAGTTTAATTAGGGTAACAAAGAAGGAACGTGTTTTTTGCTCTAACTTTTATATTTCAAATCCTACATCAAAATTGTCGAATTGGATGACTTTTAGAGTTTATTAAGACAAATATTTTGCGATGTTTGTCTTCTTCTTCTTCTTATATGGCACTAACGTTCCTAGAGGAACTCCACCGTCTCAACGTAGTATTACTTGCGTCATTTTCATTAGTACTTAGTTGAGATTTCTATGCCAAATAACACGCCTTGAATGCATTCTGAGTGGCAAGCTCTAGAATACGCGTGACCACAGTGCAAGTCAGAGGAAATTTCCCCGACCAGAACGGGAATCGAACCCGAACCCCCGGCATGTTAGGTTTGACGCTAACCACTCGGCCACGGGAGCACAAAATATTTGTCTTAGTAAGCTCTAAAAATCTCCTGAAGACATTTGCATAAAATTTGAAAAATAAAAGTTAGAGCAAAAAAAACGATTTTATCATGGTGACCCTAACGCAAATTAGAAAAAAGCGCCATATCGGTTATTTCAAGAAATAGAAAAAAAAAACTTTGTTCTTCAAATTTGCTTAAAATGCCTCAGTTATTTTAAGCAAATTTGAAGAACAAAGTTTTTTTTTCTATTTCTTGAAATAACCGATATGGCGCACATCGTTGTCGAACCATGTCTACCTGTATCTATAATGATAAGAAAGTTAGATTTTTTTATTTCATCCTAAATTTTGGTAACCACATTGGTTGCGCGTTCGCTTAGTAAGCGATCGATCGTGAGTTCAAAACTCAGGACCCTCATTGACCATCTTTGTGTTGTTACAGAATAGCTACGTCCACGCAACAATCATCAGCGATGGAGATCGATCCACGGTCGAAACATGATCGATTCATCCATACAACTGCTCTGCTCTGCAAGACACATCGGGCTGCTGTTCTATAAATAACTCAACAATGATCAATCAACTGTCTCCGCTGTCCGGTGGTCCAACTGGATAATGGAAGAGCAGAAAGAATACTCTTACGCCTAAATGGCTACTGTGTGAATGTACCATATGTAATGGTATAGAAGGAATATTGGCGAACGGCAACTGTGTAATGTGCTAATTATAGATATCTCGCGTAACTTTTGAAAAGGTCCAATGTAACATTTTCGCCAACTCGAGAAAAACGTAGTTGAAGACCCGAACATTATTTCGCGAATTGTCTTAAAAGCTATCAATCTATATCACTGTTTCCACCACTAGCTGTCAAGAATAACTTCGTAAAACCAATCGTAACTATTGTTCCGTGATTTGAGATTAAGGTTGAAGCCTCGGAGCGAAAAATGTTACATTGGACGTTTTGATTGCCCGCGTTTGCACATTGGACATATTACGTTGCACTATAAAAATTTGAAACTAACTAATAAACAACAATCCAAATATTTGTGCAGTGGCGAAAAAGACCACTGTAACAGTTACTAATTTTAATTTTCTAGAAGAAGAAAAATGTTTACTATATATATTCGAGGCAGTGTGAATTGACAAAGACGAAGTAAATTGCGACATATGGTCAGCATTCGTGGTGTTCTCGTGAGGGTAAGAATTAATCAACAATATTTGGTTGCTTCTACAACGAACGAAAATCAAAATAAAGGGATCATTCTACACGCCCGAATCCACAGAATGAGGGGTGTTCAGGTATCTCAAATGTACACTAATGAGAAACGCGTCAAATCAAGTTGACCGAGTTTTGAGCAATAAACATAAAAACTAAGCAATTATAGAACAATGAAATTTGAATTGGAATTCGGAACGTCAAAATCGTCAGTCATGTTTGGTAGTTTCACGATCTTTGCATGGGTTTTTTTTCTTCTCGAGCTGTGGACGCTAGCGGATGACCACCTTGAATTACAGACATCATGAACAAGTTCTATGCGGCATTATACAGAGAATCATCAAGAGGGGCCATCCATCGTAGGCTCACTGTAGTAGCGTTTAACACATGGAAACGAGTGTCTTGCAGGCAGTGTTGAAAAAAATCATCTTCGCTAAGCTTAAATTCTTAGATTTTTGGGCTAGGTAGCAACCTATATATTCCAAACGAAAATCAAAATGACAGATCCAGACAACCAGTGGAAATAAGCAAATGAACTTTTGTTCTTTAATATGTTTTGCTGTTTATTTTTCCACCCAGTGTCATTTTCATCTTGATTATTCAAGATGCCATAATTGAATTTTATTTTAGCCAAATGAATATCAGCTCTTGTTTACTTTTAACCTGAGTCAGTGGTTGCGGTGTGCGGTTGATTTTTTTTAGTTCGTATTGTTCTGCTGCTTAAATCTCTCCCAATCAACACAGGCAACAAGTAGATTATGATATGTAATCCATTGGACCGTCCAGTCTAGGAGCAATTGTTATTCAATTTTAGGGATCGTTCGCGATGCCGTTTTTACTTCGCCAAACAAAATCCTGCGCGATTTCTTACAAAGTTCGTTTCATCGAACTCTGGGGTTTTTGTTCTCTAAATGGTCCAGCCTGACTATTTTTTTTTTATTTTTGAATTTTACTCAAAACAGTGCCAGAACGAAAATCGTTTCGAGTGTGATGAATATCAATGTGTTGCTTTTGATATTCAAAGTATAAATAACAGCGAAGTTATTAGCCCTTCTCAATTCCGCATTCATTCATTATAGCAAATTTGGTCATGCATCAGCGATATGAACAAAATGAACTCGTTTGTTGATGACAACAATATAATGAATTATATTGTTGATGACAACAAGTTAATGAGGGCAGTGTGTTTCAACCTGAAAAAAGTCCATCACTGAAATAATTTTTTTAATTTAGTGGCTTCAAACGACTCCAGTTTCGCTCTGTGGGCGCGTTATGTTTTGTGTGCAGTGTTTGCGTAGCGCAACACTTTTTCGAAGGTCGATTTGTGTGAGACAATACTGAACGACATGTGGCAGGCTACCTGCGACATAGAATTCAATCAATATCGCATGTTTCTGAAGCGATTCTATTAAGGCAATACTGGGTCGTAATGTCTTTATGAACTAAGGATGCTATCTGATTTTCTTCAATTTTCTCTAAACAACAAAATCAGTGACTCAATTTTGAAACGATGTTTCTGACGTGGGACTACGTCTAACCGGAATTTATGGGGGGGGGGGGGTAAATGAAAACCTAAACACAGAACATGCAGGAAAAAATGAAAGATTTCGAATGCTTATAAATCGAACACTTCTCAATAGATCGGAAAGATGTTAGCATCAATCGATAGGAAATATTTCTACGCATCTATCATAATAAATAAAATGTTATTTTTCATGAAATAAACAATTGAACAACTCTGAAATGTTAAGCGTTATCTACGCGCCCTACCTGCCACGTTTTGATTGGCCCGATTTACGGTTTCCCTAACACAGACTTCAAAATCAATGTACCTGGGGGGATCCGCTTTGAAAATACATGCAAATTGAGGGGGATTTTTGATCCCATCGAAGTATGTTCCCTAACACAGCCATCCAAATCAATGTGCCTGGGGGAATTGACATTGTAAATACATGCAAGTGGAGGGAATCTTTGTTCCCATTGAAGTATGTTCCCTAACAAAGCCATCTAAACCAAGGTGCCTTACATTACATGGCGTTTGTTCAAATTCTTCACTTATACAGCAAATATGTTGAACGCAATTGAATTCGAAAATTATTTCATTCAATCAATAATTTAATCTTTAATCCTTACTGTTTTTTTTATTCACTTCCACCTTGGTAATTCCATGATAATTCTATCCCAACAATTGGTTACAATCATTACACCAAATAAAAAAGTGATAGTCAAATAGACCGCAGCGGAAATAGCCACTTGTCTCTATCCTTCTTTGCCCCTCATGGCGTTCATAGGGACAGGAATCAAAATCCACAGCAGAGCAAAAAACTGCAGTCCCACAGTTCGAATGTCACAACGGAAATTGTAATACGCTACAGCGACCAGGCAAGAATCCTACTTCCATGTCTCGATTGTGGGTGTGATTGTTTTCCGGTGAGATTCCGGTACCCACCACACTTTTTAGTTGTACCGATACCAAACAGAACGAAGGAAACATTGTCCAACAAACACAAATATTCTGCTGGCATCGGATCCAGATCTCGTTACAGCTTCAAAAGTATACTTTTTCCCGGCACTGCACTAAGTGGGAGGCTTTGATTGTGATGGCATTTTCAATTTTTTCCCTACAACTTCTACTATGGAGTGTGTCCTATTCCAGACGTGTTTTTGTGTCGTGCAATCTCCGGAGAAAAAACAGAATTTCAGATTGATGGATGTCGCGCAATCCGATGGCTGCTGCTCCTTGACTAAAACACAACCACTGGGTTTTGTTTTGGTGTCACTTGAGTGGGAACGCAGGACAGTCTACACACGAGAGAGGGGTGTTTTTCAACTGTCCATTTTCCAGGATTACAATCCGAAACGATAACTCACAGGATGCAATAGGGATAACAAAAACATATTTCTTGATGGTTCGGCGCCAATACATATATCGCTATCGTTCGTCTCCGTGACCCACAGATGACCAGCTTCAGTCGGATTGGATGACTGCAGTCTAATTACACGGCAAAGTGACCTGAATTAACAAAGCTTTTATTTTACCCTCTCAATCCGTCCGTCCGTCGAATACAGTGACAAAAACAATCGTCACAGGATAGAAAAAACGAGACGAATGTACTCCCGCTAAATTGACATGTAAATAGCGATGCATCCGTCGGGTGACAAAAGGGGGGGGGGCGGAGGTCCGAACGATCCTTTGGATTGGAAAACGATATCACTCGCTCGCGGCACGTGTTTTCGATGGCAAACGTGTTTCGCGTGCTTGGATTACATTTGTTTTGATGATAGCTTAGCATCGGTGGCACTGACGCTGTCATGCTTGGCCGGTAAAGCACTAGCCTTTTCCGGTGGGTTGCCACCTGTCCGGTTGTGGCGTTTCCATCGAAGGGAGGTAAATTATGTGTCAATAAAAACGCTACAACTGAAACTCATCAACACGTGTAGCGTTTATTTAAATTACACACCTTTTAAACAGTCCGCAACGGCGCACCATAATCGCCATCGGTTGAAGTTTGTAAAAGGACATTTGTTCGACTGAATTAGGTGTGATTATTTTACATTTCACTCGAGCGATAAGATTACAACGGCACCACTTCTCCACCTACAATCTCTCCCATCAAATAGCAATTTCCTCGTTATTATGAATTTACAACAAGTTGATCCCATCGGTTGGTTGTGTGTGTGTTTACAACGATAATCAAACATACATTTCAACCCCGGTTGTGGTGTTAAAGTGGGTACGCTAATGGAAATTTATTCGCTTCCCAAGTGCCTCGTGTGCGGAAAACCGTGGGTCGGTGGAGGAGGCGGAAACGTCCATCCAAAAGACACACACAGGTGAGACCAGATTCGCAACCCTCCCCCGAACTGTTTATAATCGGAACGGCCTTTGATCACGCAACCAACCCTTCGCGAATAGAACCGTTATTCAGGTGCTTCCCTGCCACACGTATGTCGTGTCCCGAAAGACGAGAGGTGCTATTTCGATTGAAAAATTTATATGCTTCCCCCCACACCACACACTTTCTGACTACCCCTGACTACTTGAAAGCATAGTTTTGATTCGATTCAGCGATGACGACGAGTGGCTTTTCGACGAAAAAAAAAACTAGGGACACCTTGAGTGGAAAGTGGAAAACGAGTGAAAGGGTTTGATGCACATTTTTGCGAGTTATCTGAGGCGAAAAGTGAACCATAAAATCGAACGAGGCAGTAATCAATTCATGAGGTTATTATTTCATCGTTTCTTATGTTTGACAGTCTTGATATAACTATTGATTTCGCCATGGTAAGTGTAATGGGGAAGGGTTGTTTCAAGCGACTTCCGTAGCCACGTACATCACCATCATCGAAGCCTGTTGACTGCGGCAGTTCAATTGGGCAGTTTGTATTTTTATTTGGGTCGAAATAGACATGTTGCAAATCCGCGGCGCAGTCTGCGTAACGTTAAATGCGCTACTTCAAATCTCGAACCATTGAGTTGTGACTCAAAGAGCTTCTGAGTACAGTTTCCATAATAAAATCTGTTTTTAGCTCATCAAAAATTGCTTTATCTTTGTTTTTTTCTTAAAAAATCTGTATTGAGTGGCTTAGAATGAAGGGGGTGTAAGTGATTTGATCGGTTTCTCAACATCGACTCTCTCTTTTGGTCATAACTAAGCTGCAAATACAGCTGGCTGTATATGACAATGTGGAAGATAGGTCAGAACCTCATCTATCGGATTCTATAGCAAGCTCAAATTGGAACGTTTTTGCAGTTGAGTTATACACTGAAGAAAAAGTAGATGAAGAGAAATCGATCAAGTTACTTACACCCCTTGCATTCTAGGCCCCTCAAGTATAAAATGGATCGAGTTCGTTCTGTTTCAGCAGTGCATTGCAGGCGTTGATTCGGTCTAAAAGATTTTTTTGCTCTAACTCGTGTGGCACCCATACATCCAGCTTTTTTTGGAATCCAATCTTCTGCAAATGGTTCCAAACGGTTTTATGGTCTATACCCAGTTCCTGGCCAATCGAGCGAATGCTCACATGCCGGTCTACTTGGATGATTCCAACGATTTCATCGGTTTCCACGACGATTGCCCTACCACTACGGGGTGTATCTTCGACAGCCACTACACTAGAACGAAATCGATCAAACCAACGTTGTGTTGTGCGAATCGTTACATTATCGGGTTCATAAACTACACGATTTTTTTCGGCTGCTTTCGTTGCAGTTTTACCTCGCAGGTAGTAAAAACGTAAAATATGGCGAATTTCTTGCTTGGTGGACTCCATCTTTGACGCGCTATAATTTGAGACTGAAAAGGACAATCACAACACTGTCAAAACGACACTTGTAACACAGATTGTCGTCTTTAAATAGCCGTATAGTATGACCCGATGCGATAAGTACAACACAAGATATGTTTAAGTGTTGCCATATATTGACAATATACGACATTTCTTTTTCCCCAACCCAATATTACTTATTTCAAGCAAAAATGTAACCTTTCAACGTTAAGGTGAAATTCTAGTGGCTATTATGTGTACAGTGGGGTAAAAATCGAGATTTGAGAGGGGGGACGAGTGTCCATTCACCATAGAAACGTTTTGTGCCCCCTCAAATCTTCACATGCAAAATTTGGCTCCATTTGCTTGATTAGTTTTCGAGTTATGCCGAAATTTGTTTGTCATTTGTATGACAGCTCACCCTAAGAGAGGGGGACACCATAGTGTCGAACCACCATAGAAACATTTTTTTTCTCAGAGAGACGGGAGGAGTGTCTATTCGCCATAGAAACGTGTTGTGTCCCCTAAAACCTTCACATGCCAAATTTGGCAGACATTTGTGTTCATTTGTATGGCAGTACCTTCTAAGAGAGGGGGAAGGAGTATCTAATCACCGTAGAAACATTTATTGCACCTTTAAACTTTCACATGCCAAACTTGGTTTCGTTTGCTTGATTAATTCTCGAGTAATGCAGAAATTTGTGTTTCATTTGTATGGCAGCCCCCCTCCAGAGAGTGGGGAGGAGTGTCTAACCACCATAGAAACATTTATTGCACCCTAAAACCTCCATATGCCTAGTTTGGTTCCATTGGTTTGATTAATTCTCGAGTAAGGCAGAAATTTGTGTTTCATTTGTATGGCAGCACCCCTTTAGAGAGGGGGGAGGATCACCATAGAATTATTAATTGCACCTCAAAACTTCCATATGCCTAATTTGGTTGCATTTGCTTGATTAATTCTTGAATAATGTAGAAATTTGTGTTTCATTTGGTTTCATTAATGATCGATAACATTAATTGATTATCATCGATGAAGGTTAGATTCCACGTGGATATCGAGCGGATACGTGAAGATTTGGCCGTGTATTGCATTGGACCGTGGGAAAATGGACTTCCCGAACCTGAGTATGATGTGGAGATGGAGATGAGATCTATGATGTACAGAGAAATGGACCGGATCGATCGGATCTCAGGATTCGTCTTTTGCATTCAGAAATCTGATCATTCGTGCTATGAAATGTAGCAACCTTGCCTCGGCGCAAAATAAACTTCAAAATAAGTAATCCGTATTCGTGGAGCAATTTAATCTGTATCAGATTAGCAGACACGAAACTAATTTTAAATTGCTTAAATTAGGATGAAAATCATTACTCGATGTTGTTTAAATACTTAGAAAACAATCCGAACTTAACGATTCTTCTATAAATCTCTTTGCATTTCCGTCAAAACTTTATCCATAATATAAAATTAGTATCAGAGACAATTTTCGTTAAATATTTTTCCCCACTTGCAGAGAATGTGTTTTCTTGTTCACAAAACACATATTAGAGACTACTTGCATGTTTTTCCGTAGAATCTCTTTTTCATTTATAATTTTTGTCCTAAGAGAGCGTTCATTTCACCCGAAAATTCATTACCATTATCGCCAGCTCAGGGGGGCCTCCGCAGCCACATTGGTTGCGCGTTCGCTTAGTAAGCTACGATCGTGAGTTCGAAACTCAGGGCCCTCATTGACCATCTTTGTGTTGTTACAGAATAACTACGTCCACGCAACAATCATCAGCGATGGAGATCGATCCACGGTCGAAATATGATCGATTTGTATGGATGAATCTGCTCTGCTCTGCAAGACACATCGGGCTGCTGTTCTATAAATAACTCAACAATGATCAATCAACTGTCTCCGCTGTCCGGTCTATCTGGATAATGGAAGAACAGATAGAAAACTCTTACGCCTAAATGGCTGCTACTGTGTGAATGTGTACCATATGGAATGGTATAGAAGGAAATACTCTAACGCCGAAAAATGGCAACTGTGTAATGTGCTAATTATAGATATGATAAATATGTGACATGTACACGATTAAAATTCGGCTCTGTTACAGCAAAAATGCCAATGAGCCTAAAATAAATAAATGGGACAAAAAAAGACGGGTGGGTAATGTCGGGGACATAACCGGAGTGACGTAGGACTATACAAAGGGGACAGCTTTTGTTAAATATATATTTTAAATATATTGTTTTATTTTCTTCTCCTACGTGAATACCTACCTATCTACCTGAAAAATGGATTAGTTTACTGTTTACTCTTTATGAATATGTTGATGGTTCTGAAAAGAACCTTTGGTGTTGTGTTTTTGTTATCACTCGATATTCCCATCTTGTTCGGTTAAACCTTCCTGTTTAGCTATTGCGTTTGCCACTCGCCACAGCTTTCACAGTTGGAAAATTTCTTCCCATCCAGTCTGTGACATGTTGTTTAGTAAATTACATTTAATGCGACGTGCCGGAGAAACACTTTGCCACTCACTGAAACTAATTGTTGCCTTGATGAGCGCCGAACCGAAGCTGCTCTGTTCTTGAAGCGGGTTTTCTGATTGTCGTGAGCAGCTTTGCAAGCTAACTCGAGCACTCCGACAGCCGAAACTCTATAATCGCTGTTAGGTATACTGGTGCTCCGGCACCAATCCGTTCGGCCTAGTTACCCTTGCGGAGCAATCAGTGAATGCGACCAACAGGGAACTGGAGACCTGCACGGTTCGAGTGAGACTTTGCCTTTCCCTTAACTTGTCCTCCTTTGTTACGTCCACGATGCCGATGCCGTACAACCACACGGGTATACGGTTTGAAAGAAAATAAGATATTTTTTTGGGGTCCGCGTGTTTTATACTCTAGCGGTACACACTCACAGGATAGAGACAAATCGGCAGACTCAGCCAGAGGGGCGAGTCCAACGAGACGAACGAATGAGCGTTAAAAGAGAGCGATGGCAAAAAAATACATTCATTACGATTTGTTCGCTCGTTGGATTCACATGCAGGCTAAAAAGGGTCCTTTTCAGGATCAAAAAATTATTTTCAATCTAAAGAGCTTATTGTTTTGTTATCACTCGATATCCCCATCTTGTTCGGCTAAACCTTTCTGTTTAGCGATTGCATTTGCCACTCGCCACAGCTTTCACAGTTGGAAAATTTCTTCCCATCCAGCTTGTGACATATTTTACAGTAAATTACATTCAATGGCACGTCGCATTACCACCACTCAGTATCGGATTGGAGGTAATTTTAACGTGTAATTGATCATTTGCGATGACAGTGATACAGTGTCGACTTTCAACGTGGGGTCATAATATGGATCTCTATGTTTACAAAAATGTCCAACTAAATATGTCGCATTACAGGTCCGTCCAATTAGCTAAATGTCGAGATAAGTGTAAATTACTGTACTTTCAATCTAGAAACAATTTAAGAATTGGTGAAAATCAATAAGCTCAGAACAACTGCCAAATTTACATACTCATCAGATCCTGGCAAACAAATTATGAAAAAATCAATTTGTGTTTTATTATTATTTTGGATAATGTTTTAGAAAGCATTGAACTGTATTTCCTAAACTCTTTTTTGGAAGGTTTAATGGCCCTGAAAAGCGCCTTGTTTTATGGAATGGTTCCAATTTAGAAAACTTAGTACTCGTGGTTTTAAGAAAAACCATTTCGAACGCCCTCGATGCCGCCTTGTTCTGGTTTTGCCACCAAAGCAGATTGTATAAAGAACAAACTTTTTTCTTCCGCTACCTGCTGTCGTTTTGCGATTGCGTTTGCCACTCGCTGCAACTGCCTGTTGTTGTCTTGATGTCCACCGAACCGAATGTGGTCTGTTCTGAATGCGAGTTTTCTTATCGTCGCGAGCAGCTTTTCCACTTCGGCGGCCGAAACTATATAACGCCGGCTAGGTGGACTGATGCACTGATACTAACGCGCTCGGCCTAGCTACCCTTGCGGGGAACTCCAGATCAACACGGTTCGAGCGGGATTTTGCCTTTCCCTTCACTTTTCCTCCTTTACCATGTCCAGACATGGCTGCTTGGGTTGGTTTGTTGATGTGTTGTGATGCGAACCGATGTGGTGTACGGTTCGAATGAGAATGATCGTTACGGCAGCGGTGCGGGGATTTTTAAGCTGACTGGCTGGCTCGAGAATTACGCATGTGTGAGACTGCGACCAATGTTTCGTTCATTTTTTTCTTTTTCCTTTCCAATCGTGGTTCATTCTATTTCGCTGCTGCTCTGGTTTCCCGTTTTGGTCGGTTCGATTTGAGGAGCACAAAATGGACCAATCAAAAATGGGCACATAGTGCATTTTGACAATGCTTGATATTTCACAATTATTCAATTATTTATCTCAAGAAAAATGAAATGTTATTCGTTATGATAGATGCGTAGATATATTTCCTATCAATTGATGCAAAAACCTTTGCGATCTATTGAGAAATGCTCAAGTTATAAGCGTTTCAAATCTTGCATATTTTCCTACTTGTTCAGTGCCTAGATTTCCATTTCACCCCCTATATCTTCCGGTTAGACGTAGTCCTACGTCAAAAAAAAATCGCCAGCTCGCCGGCGATATTCCTAGTTTTAGTCGAATTGAGGTTACTTGCGTATGTGTATTGTGAAATTCGATAAAGAGGACGAAGTGCCATCTGGCATTAAACAACGTAAATAAATTGGTCATGTATAAAAACTGAATGACGAATGAATTATTTGGTATCGTTTATATAAAAATACATATATCGCGATAAAAAAAGGAGATGAGTGTGAAAATTGGTTATATATGGTTATAACTTTTTTTTCAAGCCAAATTTATGTAAAAAAAATACGAAAACAAAGTTATTCAGATTTTATTTGCATGGGACCACTCTAATCGGTATCAAATATAAAGTAATAGGTATCCTAGCGGTATCATATATAGTTTACGACCTATTCTCATCCCTACCAAGTTTTTTGAGTATAGTATCATTAAAATCGGTCGAGCCGTTCCGGAGGAGTTCAACCACGAACATCGTGACACGAGAATTTTATATATAAGATATATATATATATATATATATATATATATATATATATATATATATATATATATATATATATATATACATGTCAAACTAGATATAGACAGATTAAAGATTCGAATTATTTTGAATGTAATCATAAATTATTTTGTGTATAAATTAATTTGAGTGGTGTGTGAACAGAAGGTAACTATACAAGATTAATAACGAGTTACTTAAATTGATTAGTTTTCGCTTGAAGATAAAATTCCGTCAAGCAAAGGTGCCAATCTGGGAGTTTTGAAATCCCTATGATTTGGCCGGTTCGACCTTTGACACCCGTGCGTTACCACCTAGCGAAGATACCACTCAGCATAACAGCAAGTGCACTTGTTCTCGACCACCGAGGGATCCGCAAGTAGTAGAATTAAGGAAATTTTGTAAATAGGGAAAATCGAAGTGGTAAACAAACAAATGAATATTATGTATTTTATTTGAGAAATTGTATTGGGTATGGTTTTGGCTGATTAGAGGTCCATCAGTTATTCGGTTTTCGGTTCGTGTTGTATAGGCTCTAGAAAGGAAAACCTTCAAAGGAAACCTTTCCATCCTTGAATTTGTTGAAACAGTTGCTTTTTTTCGAATCCTATTCCTTGGTGAGTGCTAAAACGATTCAAGTGTGGGCTGAAGGTCAAAGACTCGCCCTAGGGTCTCACGGTCGGGCACGGGAAACCGTAGAAACAAATCGCTCCTTCAAGGCAAGAACACATGGTTGCCTGGCGCTTATGTGAAGGTTGTATCGCCACCTTTACCTCGATCTTTTTCCTCCCGTTACACAGTGTACTACCAAACAAGCCGGTGACCATTTACATTCTCTGGAACATATATGTTGTTTTGAATGAATAAACTGCTTTTTTATTTCGATTAGGAATAAGATTCAACGCTCATACGTTTACGATAGGTTCTCCATGTAACACCGTTTACTACCATAATTGGTACATTTAAAACAAAACTCTAGCAACACTACTACATGGGCTGAAAAGTCTGGGAATTTGTCAATAGATGGCGCCATTTAAAAATGAACAAGATTCATTTCAAGAGGTTCATCTGTCATTAGCGTATGTGTGAAGTTTCATGAGATTTCGTTTATTTGTTCATAAACTGCAGTGGTTTAACCCTCCCATACTCGTGCATATGGTCTGACAGACCGAGAATCAATGAGGTGGCTGAAATAGATGACTATTGAAACTACATGAAGTTAAAGAACAAATGTTTTCTGGAGTTTATTCATTCAATTATATGTTTTTCTTTAAATAAATATCAATAACGCCTAATAATACACATTTGCAATATTACAGAGCCACGCACAGTTTGTTAGTGTAGAGTTACGATTTTCCGCGCAAGTACAGGAGGATGTCACTACCTGAGCATTCGTATAGAAGGTGGAAAAAGACGAATATCGAATAGGCCGTACAAACAACGCAGATGCACCTCGCTCTGGAAGTCGACCAAAAACAGTGGAGCGTTGATGATTTAACAGCCGGTTTGGCGTTGTTGAAGCGTTATCTAGTGGACTTCATTCGACGGTTCGTGACAATGGATAAAACGTGGATCCATTACCACACTTCCAATAGGCAGTCTAGCTGACAAGCCAATAAATCCGGCCAAAAGACCAACGGTCGACCGGGAAGGTTTTAGCTTCCGTGTTTGATACTGGTGATGAGCCAGATGAAATAGAAATTAGAAGATCGTATCGAGAGTATTCCGGGTTTTCCAATAACATATACATCAATACATCACATACATCTATTTAGAAACGGATACACACTTTCTTCTATTTTTGTTCTATCAATACCACTTCACTTTACAAAAACTTGCTGTGATGTGTTCAATGCAAAAGTCTACGATAAAATATCCGAAGGGTAAATGTACACTCAATCGAATGCATTCTTCTTAGAATTGAGAATCAACACCCACTACTGAGAATAGCAATTTTGTAAAATTATGTTATTCAGAAGACAATACACTAGAGTCGCTTTTTACGCGGGGGATACGTGCCGCGTAAACAAAAACCGCGTAAATTCCAAAATCCGCGTAAATTCCGATATCCGCGTAAAAAAACCGCATAAATTCCAAAATCCGCGTAAAAATAAACCGGGTAAATTTCAAAATCAGAATAAAAATCTAACAAACAGTGAATTATTATTTAAAAATGCAACTCATGTTCTAACAATTGATTAACTCATTTTATATTGTATTTTTTCACGATATCTGTATCTTCTTTTATTTCTCAGCTACTAATCAGTGATACAATACCAAGTTATTTCGTGAAAAGTCATACCAATAAGCACATTGCATTTGTTGGCGGTTGATACGTGCTGCGTAAAAAAACCGCGTAAATTCCGAAAGCCGCGTAAAATAAAACCGCGTATAAAAAAACAGCGTAAACAAATTAGTGGGTTATATCTATGATATAAAGGCAAGGTTCACGTGGAACTACCTTAGCTTAGCAATCATTCGTTTGTATTGATTTAATTCATGATTGAATGAAACAGTTTCCAAATTCAATTGAGTTCAATATATTTGCTCTGTGAGTGAAAAAAATGAACAAATGCCGTGTAAAGTCAATTCATTTATTGTGATTGATTGTTCTTCGTTACAAGTAAATTTAATGACGGACCTTTTACGTTTGGTATGATGACTAGAACAAAATATATGTACGGAAGAATTATCAAACGTTTGATGAACCAGCCTAAGGCTGAAAATCTTTCCAATAAAGACAAAAAAAAATTATCAAACGATTATTTTATTTTACATTTCCCTCTGAAGTTTACATCCCAAAAGTGTACATACTTCTCGAATCTCGAATTTGCTTGAAACTGGGAAGTTCATTCGCTTCTAGTGGCTGCACGATTTTCCCAGGTTCCTAAGTTTAGAAGATCATGTTAGGACATACATATTCCACTCTGCACAAAGGCAAGCGAGGACAAAAGTACTCGCAGTTTGCATTTATTTGCAGAGCCGATTTCCCCAGAAACCACGGTTTTGAAGTCTGTGTTAGGGAAACACATTTCAATCGGAACAAAAATACCCCCGATTTGTATGAATTCGCAATGCCGATTTCCCCACGCTTCATGGATTTGAAGTCTGTGTTAGGGAAACACATTCCAGTTGGAACAAAAATACCCCCGACTTGCATGAATTTGAAATACCGATTTCTCCAGGCACCTTGGTTTAGAAATCTCTATTAGGGAACACATTTCGGTAGGAACAAAAGCTCCCCCTACTTTCGTGTGTTCTTTTTCTTCTTTTTGGCTTCAAGAGGGTTTAAACTTTTCAGTTCACTCGCCTCTAGGCTCTTTCGTGTGCTTGCAATGCCGATTTCGCTGCTTGGTTTTAAAGTCTGTGTTAGGGAACATTTTCCGATAAAACAAAAGTCCCCCTACTTTCATGTATTTGCAATGCCGATTTCCCCAAGGCTGCTTGGTTTTGATGGCTGTGTTAGGGAAACCGTAAATCGGGCCAATCAAAACGATGCAGTTAGGGCGTTTAGATAACGCCTAATATTTTACAGTTATTCAATTGTTTATCTAATGAAAAACAACATTTTGTTCGTTGCGATAGATGCGTAGAAATATTCCCTATCAAGTGATGCAAACATCTCTCCTATCCAGTACGAAATGTTCGAGCTATAAGCATTCGAAATCTTTCATTTTTTCCTGCATGTTCTGTGTTTAGGTTTTCATTTTACCCTCCATATATTCCGGTTAGACGTAGTCCCACGTCAAAAGCGACTTCAGTGTATTCAAATTAGCTCATCTACTAACTGATCTCACATAACATCGTACCTTCGCTCAGTACTACGACATAAACAAACCTGGTTCAAATGGAAACGCAAGGTTCTTCAGAAAAGCATCCATTGAGATGCATCTTCGTGCAACTTCCCACCCAGCAGCGTAACGAGCAACAGACTTGAGCATTGCTTATTGCTCCTTCAGCTTCCCCGCGAGGTTTCATTACTTCTGACAGGGAAACATCGCCACCTTCCCCCAACCCTCGAACGATGTTTGCCATTTCAATTGGTCCGTGGACGTGTGGATAACCTCCCCATCTGCTCCACAAACACTCCGTTCATATCGCGAGGTTTCAATTGAAGGGTCGACTGACGATGGTGATGATGATGCGTGATTGCTATCAAATAGACAAACAACACCCCGTCGAGAGTGGGGCGGAAATTTTGCGCCTTTCGTCGACCCACCCATCAACCGGTGAGCGATCGGAGGAAGGGAGCGTTACGCGGAGCTGGGAGGGATTTTGATAGACAACAAGAATTAGGACTGCCATTGCTGTTTCGCTTGCCGCTCACAATTCGGTGCAAATGCTTTGAGGTGAGGCAGAGGACTGCTGACAATGGCAGGTTATTCGTTATTTCAGTGATTTTTTTTCCTCCCTAGGTTATTTCCTATTCAGGTGAGAAAATTAACACGAATTCAACGGTTTTTGTTTTGTTTAATCAATACTGTTTTACAGGAACGAATTTACGCCTCGACCAGGGCAGGAAATGGCCAAAATGACTCGATAAGGCCAAGCAGTGGGGAGGGTGAGGGGAAACGGCGGCACGCCGAATGGTAAATATCGTTCCAATCCGGTTATTTGAATCTACAGTGGCATGTTTATTATGGTTAAGCAGATGGCACACAGACACGGGTTGGATGCTATGGAGTTTGGATTGTCTGGCTGACTAGCAATCTATGTTGGTCTTCAAAGTGGGATGTTCGAATGAGAGCTACTGATTGCGAATAGGCTGATTTGCAAAAGATTTTAATTTGTGACGTGATGTCCTTTCTTGTGCTAGAAGTTGAATAATTCATTGAATGAAGGAATGTCTGAGATATTCATTTTTCTAGGTTTTCATTACCAATTATTATTCCCTAATAATAACCAATCATCATACACTTAGCTTTGCGGATGTCATATGTACACACGGAAACAGAACACAGAGAATATATTCACGGTACTCGTCACTTAGAATATAGTAGACGATTGTGTCTCTCCGTGAGTGAGTCTTGATTTGCTTTTGTCTCGCTGTTCTCAGGAGATGACGAAACGGTCGCTGATATGGCTATTGGTTCAGTGCGGATAGTTGTTGTGTATAGGTTTTTAGGTTTTAGCTACACAGGAATTGTAACATTCATGGACAATGAATATTTCGAAAACTTTCACATTTTATTCAAATATCTTACACGTTCGCGACCAAGTTCGCACTTCCAGAACGTTTGAAATTTAATGACGGACCTTTTACGTTTGGTATGATGACTAGAACAAAATATATGTACGGAAGAATTATCAAACGTTTGATGAACCAGCCTAAGGCTGAAAATCTTTCCAATAAGGACAAAAAAAAATTATCAAACGATTATTTTATTTCAGATTCCAGAACGTTTCTCGACAAAATAGACGAGAAACGCCCGGAGATTTTTGGAAGCCATCAAAGTAGCTAGCGATCGCGACAAGTCGCGATCGTTCGGATGTTGTCTATGCCGAAATTCAAAAACCTGGACACTTAGAACATACATTCTGCTTTCGCGAGTACTTCCCAAATTTAACCTTCTCGTTTTCCTCCTTCCCTCAGGGACACGAATAGGTCACGACCTTCGGCTGAGTCACCTACGCAAGACAAACTTTGCCGTGACCGATATTTCCCAGAAGAAGAAAATGATCGAAAAAAGTAATGAAGAGCGTGGAAAAATCCACGAAACTCGAGTTGTCGAATTGCCTACTTTCTGGCGAACAAAATTATTTAAAATATGTGAAGCGCATTTGGATTTGATTCGCGGAAGTGAACATTGAATTATGGCAAGTGTGAACGTATGGAACGACGGAGAAGAACTAACAGAATAAATAATTTGATAGCAGAAAAATAAATATTTCATTCAATAAATAAATAACGAAAGTAATTGATCTATTTATGAATATAATAAATAGTCCAACCTTAAAGAAGTACAAATGGGGCATTCCAAATGAAAAGCAAAATACATATTATATTCAGCTATATACCTGTTACAGCGTCCTTGATTATGGCTACGCGGTCATTATAGTAGAACTTGAAGTTTCTAAATTTCCGGAGGTCAGCCCAACACTATCTAACCTCATCATCTGTCGGAAGCTATGTATATGGATAATTACAGCATTGTAGGAGTCCTACACACATCCGGATCTCGCGATTTGACAGGGAGACATGCAGTAAAGTACCGAGAAGCGTTTTTCCAAATGATTGGTGACTCCTGCTTTGCGACGGTTCGGAAATATCGAAAGGCAATTACATCGGGACAAGCAATTGAAGGAGAGGAACTACGCGTTTATGATGGAATCTGTGGACCTGAATTCGTTTTCTCGCACTACAGAGGCTTTGAAGGCTTTGAAGAAAGAGTTCTACGTCAGTTCGAATACACTTCAAAAATGTGTTTAAAAATGAAAATACAAGATATTCTTTTCTGCGTCAATTTTTATTGAGGCAATGTTTTTTGAGAACCTTTATGACATATTAAATGGGTGCATCCCCCCTTTGTGCTGTATGACGAGCTTGAGACGTTTCTCAAAAAGCTACACGCGGCATGCATCTGGTTCATCGGCATCTCGTCACAGATCTGGGAAATGATTTTCTTTAATTGGTCCATACACTCCGTCCAACTTCTATAAGACCAGGTGATGATCTTGCTGCTTTGTGTCATTGTAAACAAACAATGCTTCAATTTATATTCTAGTGTGTAAGTATTGGTGATTACCATACATTGTATGATTTTCATGTGTGTGTGCAAGCGCTGAACGTCAACGAATGGTTTTGTATTTTTCAAGTGTCAAGTTTCTATAAGACCATTTACATTTTCCGTAGTTTTAGTTGTTTTGAGCAATAAATCTGGAAAATGCCGGAGGGAAAAGTGTTCCTGGAGAGAGAAGAAAGACAAATCGATGCATTTCACCAAGAAAATGTTGGTATCAGAGACGAAACGAAAGATAATACGAAAAGTTCTTCAATGTAAAAGTGATCGCTGACGAAAAATAGTTTAATTTGGATGGTACTCATGGTTTCAAGTGGTACTGTCGTAAGAAGGAGCTGTATTTTTCAAACAGGAAATTTGGTGGAGGCTCGTGAATGGTTTGGGCGAGATTCTGTGCAACCGGAAAGATTAAGATAGCTTTCACATCATTGATGGATTACATACATGTTCTGGAATCCTTTCTCCTACAGTTTTTGCGTGGATATCGTCACAAAAATTCACATTTCAGCCAAACAATACTTACTATTCAAACCAGCAAGGAAACTAAGCAATGGATTAAGGACCAAAAACTTATTTTTCTGGACTGGCCGGATCGCTCTCCAGACTTGAATCCTGTTGAAAATCTTGAGGGGCATCCTTGTTCGCAGAATCTACACTGAGGGTAAACG
Organism: Toxorhynchites rutilus septentrionalis; assembly: GCF_029784135.1. Lineage (NCBI taxonomy): Eukaryota > Metazoa > Arthropoda > Insecta > Diptera > Culicidae > Toxorhynchites > Toxorhynchites rutilus. Next base: position 123,524,481 of record NC_073744.1, read on the forward strand.
GTACATGACAATTGAAGAACTCAAAGTCGCAATTTAGGAAACATGGAAGAATATCGAGAAATCCATTGAACAGAATTTGGTAAATAGTATTCCAACACGAATTTTCAAGGTCGGAAGTCGCGATACTTTTTGAACCGACCTCGTATATGAGGCTAAAGCTGACACTAATATCAATACACAGAATGCGCATGGTGCGTACCTACACAACGATGAAAAGTTGTATTCGAACTTATTCAACATCCTGTACATAGTTTTTCATGAAGAATCGCATGTAAAGTATTGAAAATTAAAAAATTAAAAAAAAATCATTTCCCCATTTTGGTTGGTTTAGTACGGCACTGTACTGTACGTCAAACGTTGTAAAAATGAAGAGATGGAAGCAATGAAAATTTTGATTTTAAATTGTTTTCATCATAAGTACCAAGTTTTAAGTAAATCAGAGAGGGTCGAGTCAGTGGCCGGCTGATTGAAATTGGCATGGAATTGCTCTAAAGATAACAATGTTGTCATTCACAAGAAAAATGCATGTGACGTGTAGTTTATTTTGTTAATGTTAATGTTAATGCTTAATTTTGATTTTAAAATAGGATTGGTTTCATTATTGTAATTAAATTAGATTTTCGACAAAGCTGTAAATTTTCAATATAATACGCATGTGTAATATTCATACAGGTACTTTCCGTTTATCAGAAAAAAATCCGGAGGAAGCTGTGACAATTCATGAGTTGGATAAACAAATAATCTTCTAGTGGGAAAGCAAATTCAAAAATAGTTTTTTTTCGCTTTCAGGCGGTACCCATGTCTGAAAAGTCGAAAAATGATGAATTTTCGTCATTTTTTTCGGATGTTAGGAATAAAGCGACGTGTTCGGGTATTTTGGTTATTGTTTAAGGTATATTTGAAAATGTTTTTTGAGGGCCCGAATAATGATAACTATGCTGTTGACATCTGGAGACGTAGATGCTGTCTGAAAATCGGTACCTTGCTGGTGGTATCGGTTCTGAAGCAACGGGATGTCGCAGAACGAATCCCAAATTTTGAAACATTGCTTTTTAGGACAACATTTGTAAGGGCATAAGTTTCACAAAAATGAGAAAAAAACCAAAATTTTTTTTTCGACCTACCAGACCAGGTCCCCCTTAAATCCATTGTTTACCCTATTGCGTGTACCTGTTATCGTGAAAATTTAAAAATGTAATTTGCAATGGAATTTTGCAAATATATGAAAAATTGCGGGAAAAAATATGAAAAATTGCGCGAATCAAACTATTACATACTATATTGTCGGGTGATAAACATATTCTTACATACAATTTACAACTTTTAAAGAATAAGCACCTTTTCTTTTTTCAGTAATTAAAAAGTATTGTAAAAGGTTGTGTCTAGAACACGATTTAGCTGTGCCTCGGACATGATTCAGGGGTGCCTCAAAGCGTCCAAGGTTTTGACTTTTTAACCCTCGAAAATCTCCCAAGGGAGGAATATATAAAATAGTGTCGGGAGCCTTTCGGATCATAACTGCTTGGATTGTCGTTACGAACTAATTTTTCTCACATTTATTTTACTTCCTCCTTCGTCCATAGAATAGTAAGAATGCTATATACTTATTTCATCTCGGTCCTAGACGTTCCAGGACGTTGTAAGGCAAAGATCATTAAACATATCTCAAGCTGTTTATGAATTTACCTCCTACGAGGCTAAATCCTAAATAAACAAAGTGGACGATAATGATCATCTGTACCACAACAATAGGGGTTTTCAAAACAAATATTTTGAACGTCTTCAAATTCAATTAGTTTGTGTTCATTTAGTTGACAGATACAAAGAAACAAAAATAAGTATGAAAAACGTGGATCTATAATTATTGAATTAGATAATTCAATTCCATTGAACGATTGCTATCCAATTTCCTTTGACACTTATGGTAAGTAAGCTATGCTAAAATAGAGTTTACAAAACACTTTACATAAAACCGCTTGGGTACAGGTTCAATGATCGAACATCCAACAGGCATCCATTAGCGAGAGACCTAAGAATTTAAGGTAGTAACTCAATTAAACATTTTGCTCAAAAGAATCATCATTAGAATGCATATATGTTGTTTGAGAACATCTTCTTAGCCCTGGGAATGAATTACCATGAGCATGAAAAGCATAAATATAACCTGTAAATGCACAACAGAATTTTATTTTCCAGGATAATTTTAGCTCTATAATAAATATGTTAAGATTTAAGAGATTTTGGAGACCGTTTTATTTGTTGAACTCTGCAACATACCGTTTCTAAGGGCATGGGGGCTGCCATACAAATTAAACACAAACCTCTGTATAACTCGAGAACTAATCAAGCAAATGGAGTCAAATTTGGGATGTGAAGGTTTTTAGGTACGATAAATGTTTCTATGATGGTATGACACCCCTTCCTACTCTGGAAAGGAGAGGGGTTCCCACATATTTGCACATATTTCAACAAAACATATTCCAACCAAACATGACAATTGAAAATTTTCGAAAAACTCTGAAGGAAAGTGGGAAAACTCGAACAATTCAATTCGCATGTGTTCTACAATACCATATTGACAAATGAATATTATCAATATCATTATTACGTTGTTAGTCCATTTGATGTTTGCGCTAACGAAGTTTGCCGGGTCAGCTAGTTATTAATAACATTAAAGGATAGAAAAGGGTGTGTCACATCAAATAGCATCACGGAAAAAACGCTGTAGAAATTTAATTTTTAGGAATTATATCTTCAGCTTTCGCTTATAATCAGATAAGAGTGTATAGATCACGTTGGCCATGCTTCACTGTCAATTTTTCGTAAATTTGGAAAAATGACGTCGAACGAAAAAGAGCGTCGTGAATTAATCCTGCGCACTCATTTCGAGAATCCGGAGTTGTCACATCGGGACATCGGTAAGATGATGGGAATCGTCCAATCCACGGTCAGTAGAGTACTAAAACGATACTTCGAGAACCTAACCATCGACCGAAAGGTGAAGAACGGCAAAAATGGATGCTCCGTCAGTGAAAAAGATCACAAGCGCGTAGTTAAGCAGTTTAGACGTGATCCGAGAAGTTCGGTCCGGGATGTCGCCAATAAGCTGAATTTGTCAAGTTCATTCGTCCAGCGGACCAAGCAGCGGGAGGGCCTGCGTACATACAAGGTTCAGAAGGATCCTAACCGCAACGAAAGGCAAAACATGGTGGGGAAGACGCGAGCCCGGAAGCTGTATACCGAAATGCTGACGAAGCCGCATTGCCTGGTAATGGACGACGAAACCTACGTCAAAGCGGACTTTCGTCAGCTGCCGGGCCTGTTGTTCTTCTCCGCAGAGGACAAATTCAGCGTTCCGGAGGAGATTCGCAAGCAGAAACTATCAAAGTTTGCCAAAAAGTACATGGCTTTTGCGGAAAGCGGAGCGCCCCCTTCGTGATGACCGGCACGGTAAACGGGCAGGTTTACCTTAAGGAGTGCCTACAGAAGCGCTTACTACCACTATTGAAGCAGCACGAGGGCCCGACCATCTTCTGGCCGGATCTCGCTTCGTGCCACAATTCAAAGGACGTGTTGGAGTGGTACGAAGCCAAAGGGGTCACCTTCGTGCCAAAGGAAATGAACCTGCCCAACGCGCCGGAGCTTCGCCCAATAGAGAAATATTGGGCGATTATGAAGCAGGCCCTCCGGAAGAACCCAAAAGTTGTCAAATCGGAGGCGGACTTCAAGAGAAAATGGATTTCTGTTAAAAAAAAAACTACAACCTGACGTTGTACAGAACCTTATGGACGGGGTAAAGAGGAAGGTGCGAGCATACGGGCTTGGGCTCGAAGTATGAATAAAAAGAAAATGCCAAAAGTTGTTTAATAGTTTTTATTTTACTGTCTAAAATTTTCAAAAGGATCGGTCTACTGGGCGAATTTCTACAGCGTTTTGACGTAGGACTACGTCTTTCATTTCTATACCGGGGTGTAAAATCAAAGTTTCGAAAACGAAAGCGTTACGCCGGACACCGAGATTTTGAGCGTTAATAGCTCTTAAACAACTGAACGAAATGGTATGATAAACACTTCATTCGAAAGATAAAATGTCTACGCGTTATATACTTGTTACTTTTTCATCTAAAAACTTGTTTCAATAGCCTTAAAATTGGTTTCAAAACAGGCTATTGAAATCACCAATCGGTATATAAGCGAGCGCCGCTCGTAAACCCACACAGTTATAATTGAACAGCGATTGGAGCATGTTGTCGCTGTTGTTGTGAAGCTCTTCGTTTATCATGAAAGCGCTGATGAACGGTGTCACCAAGAGCCTGTTTGTGTACCTTAGGCCAGAAGGGAATCCACCAGAAGGAGAGTGATGCCACGGTTCCGCTTGAAACATCGGAGCAGCCGCCACACATACATACACGCGCGGAACCCTCGTTCCGCGTTCCGCGTACCAGTTCCCCTGGGAATTGAAAAATACATTCATGCGAAAGAGTTTATTTTAATGTTTTCTATTCATACAACACTGCAACCAAATACATTTGGTTTTGTGATTTTTCAATCAATCGCAATTGACAGGAAAGCTTCTGAATATTATTTTTCCCCATCAGTAGATAATTTTCGTATCCAATATTGGATGCATAACATGAAAAACGGAAAATGTTACACATCGCGAAAATCATGTCATTTTCGAGCGATTATTTGCATCCTACTCATATATTGCTGCGACCAAATACATTTCGTTTTGGATTTTTCAATCAATTGCGATCAACGTAAGACCACGTCTTTCGGCAATTTATTAGAGGTGCAATGAATCTTTAGGAATTCCCGCTCTACGCGCACTGGCAAACGATGTTTACTCAACAGTTTCTCAAACGAGAAATGGGTGTTGTGAGAAAGGATTAGCGAACGTAAAAACGACAAACGGGAGAAAGAGATGTTTGAAGGTTGAAGGAAATTAGCAGAAAACATCTTCATTTTATCTTCCGAATAATGTGATTATCATAGTACTTCCTTTTGCCGGAAACAGATTAATAACGCTCAAAGGAGGAATCGAATCCTCCGAGGAAATACCCAGCGCAAATTAGAATCGACTATAGATTGCGCCATTAGTACACAAATAACTTTATAATGCAGTTTCATCAAAGTGATTTCTTCGATATGGGGAAATATTCACTACATCATGTCATGTATTTCATATTCTTCACTATCAAAATCCATATCCATGGCACCTATCGGTATCGAATTGTCATCGACAACACGATTTTCGCTAAATGCTCCCTTAAGTTCGACCTGCAAAAAACTTTCCTGAACTCTAATACATCAAATTAGGAGCCCTGAAAAGGGCTGCTGATTATATGCTAAGCTAATAGCACGCTCTCCTCGGATACGATGGGCCAAGGACATCCTTGGGCATAATGTGACGCGCTTTGCGTGGATAGCACACAAATTGGTATCTTCGAATAGGCCTCCTGCAGTACCATAACCGCGAAGTTTGACGAGCAAGTCGGTTTTGAAGTTCCGGGCAATTCCACAAACCAAACGCTGCAAAGGTAGCTTGCGGATCAGCAGTTTGTTCGACCTCTGAAAGCGACGAATTTCACTTAAAGTTCCCGGTCGATAGCGATGTGGCTTCTTCACGCTTTCTGCGGCTGGTGCGCTTATCCGAGCTGCTTTCATGGTGCCTTACCACCGAAAGACTAACGAGCTGTCTTCTTGGTCCCAAACAAACAAGTCCTCTTAGAGGCGAATGAACTGAAAAGTTTAAACCCTCTTAAAGCCAAAAAGAAGAAGAAGAAGAACAAGTCCTCACGGTGCGAGAGTAGAGTAAGAAATGAACGAAAGCAAAGGAAGCGTGATATTATATACCATAAGAGACTTGAATGTAAACCCCACCCTCTTTATTATATTCTTAGCTTAGCCTGAGAGAGAAAAGAATAACATCGAAGTAATTATACAGTAATGTATTTGAATCCGGACACTTTGTGTTACATTCAATATCATACCGCAGCCACAACATTTCGTGCATGCTGAATTAATACGATTGATTAGTAAGTATCAAGTAACTATCAGTAACTATATTAGTAACTATTAATCGCATAAATTGAACAAAAAAAATGTTATGGCTGTGGTATGATTTTGAATGTAATGCAGTGTCCGGATTCAAAAGCATTACTTCTTTTACAGTACAGTTAACTCAACTGAAAATTTTTCAGTTCGGCCTGCAAACACGAAATTAATTGGAAGAGTACAGCATAATGCATAGACGTGAGTATGAGCTTCCCCATCTCACATTCCAATAGGATTAATGGGCTTCCAAGTGGGCGCGCTACATACGGATACGTATGATTTCAATAACCTGTTTTCGAAGCTATCATTAAGCTATTGAAACAATTTTTCGAGTCAATAAATAGTAATGATATAACTCTTGGACATTTTATCTTTTGTATGAAATGATTATCATACTGTTCCGTTGATCCGAAGCAGAATGAATCACGCTTAACGAAGGAATGGAATGGAAAAATCTAATCGTTGCTGAAAAATAATCTGCCAGTTCCCGTAGGAATTGAAAAATACATTCATGCGAAAGAGTTTACTTTAATGTTTTCTATTCATGTAACACTGTGACCAAATATTGTTTAATCAAGTGCTATTAACAGGTGGTTATCGAGTTATCATTAACCACCGGTGGGCTTCAAGTATCGAGGAAAATCTGGAAAAATCTAATCGTTGCTGAAAAATAATCTGCCAGTTCCCCTGGGAATTGAAAAATACATTCATGTGAAAGAGTTTATTTTAATGTTTTCTAACCATATAACACAGCGACCAAATACATTTGATTTTGTAATTTTTCAACCAAGTGTAATTAGCAGGAAAGCTTCTGAAGGTTATTCTTCCCCATCAGTAGGATATTTTCGTATCCAATATTGTATGCGTACGCAACGGAAAATGTTTCGTTTCGCGAAAATTATATAATTTTCAATCGATTATTGCTCAGTCTCCGAAAGTTTCAAACTCAGAGAGTTCATTCCCCTCTAGTTTGCCTTCCAAATTGCTATCGTAAACCATACCTTCTCTCGATTCAATCGCGCACAAAAAGCATTTATTCTGGTGGTGAAACGATATTCTGGTGGTGAAACGCATTCGCTTAGAGGCGAATGAACTGAAAAGTTTAAAGCCTCTTTAATCCAACATCATCATCATGAAACGCATTCATTTTCCGTGAGGACATCGACAAGACAACATCGTTACTGAACGAGCTGAACTAGCTGGACGAGCTGAACGAGCTGAACGGCGAAGGATCGAGGGATCGAAGGATTCATTACCTGGCCTGACCTGACCTGAAACGCAATCAGTTTGTTTTAACTGTGAGGGAGCGCAGAAAAGCCGATCGATCAGAAGGAGAAGAGAAGGTGACCAGGAGAGTATCAGCATCGAAAAACGGTTCCCCGGGAAGACATCGAAGCAGCCGCCACACACACACATGCACGCGCGCAACTCTTTTCGTTTGCTGGTTATCGAGAAGAAACCTGGAAAGAAATGATCGTTGCTGAAAAATAATCTGCCAGTTCCCCTTGGAATTGAGAATTACATTCAAGCGAAAGAGTTTATTTTAATGTTTTCTATTCATATGATGCTGCGACCAAATACAATTGGTTTTGTGAGTTTTCAATCAAGTGAAGTTAGCAGGAAATCTTCTGAAGATTATCCTTGTGAAGAACCTTGTGCCTCCAACGTAACGCTCTCGTTTTCGAAGTCCCCCAAATATTCATTTACACATTCATTCAGAATGGATTTAGATTCAACTTCAAACAAATGATCTCTAAATCAACGATAGTCCTACGTCACCCTTGCGGTTATACCATAGATATAACCCACTTCCTGTTTTTTCCTGTGATGCAATTTGATGTGACACACCCTTTGCACTAACATTCAAAAATGAATTGCTCGGAATTTCAGACAAAACGGTAGCTTGTTATCTATTGATGTCCTCACTCTCTCCATAAACGATCACCCTCAATCAAACGAAATCAAACCTGAGTCAGACTAAATTTTGAAATGAGGAATTCGAATAATCCAATAGATCAATGGTGATGTACTGCCTCCGAACCATCATTCACCCTGTAATAACAAGCGAAACGAGATATGGACACTGTCAATTTTTAATGACAATTGTGCCATATATACATAATTCTTCCTCTGTGCAGTCATATCACAACATCGACGATATTCATATCTCTAAATCAGAATCCTTCATTTGTACACCTCCGCGCACATTACTAAACAGCCGTAAATTTACCTTGAGATTATCACCGGAACGGGGACAACCGAATCGCACCCTCATTTCTATCATTATGTTGACATTCCATTACATAAACGGGCTCTGATCAAATAAAACCTATCCAGACTATCCAGACTATGGGAGCGTGGGGAGGGGGGCGGTGTTACCAGAAGGTGATGAATCAAAACGTTGATGCGACCGATGCAAATGTGATACCTGTTCATAATCCGTCGCGTCAAATATTTACCTTCGATATCGATCTGCAAACAGCATCATCATTACGTCACATGTGTCGACACGAAGTGGAAGTATGTAAAGTGGCACACAATCCTGCTAGCACACGGCCGGGTAATTAGTTTTCCACCGAAGATGGACGTTCACGGACGGTTCTTCCTGATTCCTTCCTTTGTAATCAGTTTTCTGCTTTGCGCCTGTTCGAAACTGGTTCAACCCTTGGAAAGTCGTCCCACACTCATCGCTCTCGTTCGATTGATCAGCGATGGGACAGTGCTGGTGTTGCATTTCATTTATCTCCTCAGCTCGAGAGATCCGAACATAGGTAAACATATACAGCCCTCTGCATAGCATAACCGGTGGAACGGTGACTTCAAGTTGTTGTCCATTTTCAGCGAAACCGAATGACTCCTACCAACATCTGTTGGATACGCTAGGATCATCGATGGCCAATTTATACGCTCACGTTTTGTTCCTGTGCTCGCTGGTGGGCAATCATTATATGCTGGTTTGCGCCGCGGACATAATCTTGGAGTATTTGTCTGTTTCCCTTCAAGAGCGCCACATACTAGTCGACCCCTCGTGGAGACGCTGGGTGGCTTTGGCGGCCAATTGCACCCTAACGGGACTCAACTGTTGGAATGTTCAGTGGACGACTGCGACTTTCGCGATTTATATGAAGTCGCTTTTCATGAGCTTTTGGATGGCGAAAATTTGGCTGAACCTCGCCACGATACGTGTCACATTATCAGATAACCGCGATGACCTAGCGTTCCTCTTGGCTCTGACACTTGCGCTGCTACTGTTGTTGGTGGCCACGAAGGAATTCCGCTGCTTCCCGCAGGACGTTGTTTCGGCGAATCAAACAATTCTGTTGCCACTGTATGAGCATCTGGTGGGAATCAAGAGCCCCGAGTTGCCCATCATAGTGGCCTGCTATTACGCCGGATCTTTGAACACCTTTTTCATATCTACGGAACCATTTGTGAAGGCGGCGAAAAGTGGTCAATTGCCATTCTCGTTGACATTGTTTAGTGTTGAACTCTGCTCACCGATCGTGTTGCTGTTGTGTAAGGGGTTGATTGCGATTATATGCGTTGGCTATCTGAAGGATGATCTTGAATTGCTCGGGTCAACGTGGAACTGTTTACTGCTCATCAGTGCCCTGTTGTTCGATGTCGCCCTGCTCAGAGAAAATTTCCTAGGTTTAAAGTGCTCAAAGGGAAGCAGAATGCAGTTCGTGGCCATGATGACGCTGCACATCGGATTTCAAGTGGCGAACATCGGTTGGATATTACATCGATTGACTGGATTTCAAGAGATTATAAAAACCTTGCTGTTTATTGGTGCGGTTACAATAGTGGTTTTCAGGCTGGCCCAAAGTGAACCATTCGTGGAATTCTGTTGCAATAAGCTGAAGCTGGAGTGTTGCGAACGATTGTGGGTGGCTTCCGAAACTGCCGAGCCTCGCACCGAGAAGGACTGTGCGTTGGAAAGTTTGGCGTAGCTTCGCTGCTCAACAGATGGTTGAATTTGAATGAATATTATCAATACCATTATTACGTCCGTTGATGCGATTTTGGGAAATTATTCCATCATTCCATCCCACCGCTAACAACATTATGTAATGAGCCCTGAAGCCTATACACGCGCGCGCTCCATACACATCGGGACCAAAATTTGTGCAAATGAAATGCGCACATTCGCGTGTTGACCTCGAGAACTTCCTGTGTGCCACCGCGGTCAGTCAGCCATCCAACCAATGTTAATTCACTCGTTAATAAATAGCAGAAAATAAGCACAACACGTGTGCATTACCCTCATCCTTTCGGGCGGTCATGTGATTCTCACCCACTCACTCCTGTGGGAGGGTGTTTGTGTGTGGAACTGTTAGGGTGGGATACCATCACCAGCACCTGTCTTCCTTTCCTCGTTAACCGCAATTTGGGCCGCACCTCTCGGGTCTCGGACCCAAATATGGTACCTCACAGAGCTGCGAGCCAACAAAAATGATCCAATCCACAATTATTACGTTATTACCGTATTAAGGGAGATTTACAGTGCGTGTGACACAGAGAAAAGTAATGGACTTGATTTGTCAATAAATGGACTCAGTTAAAAGATGCGAGTATTATGTTCTTATCACATTTCGGAATGCTACAGTGAGCTACCAATCGGCATTGTGAATAACTTATAGGTGACATTTTCAGCGAACATTTTTTGCTAAATCTGTTTATAGATTCTATTTATACTCCGAATCGTGGTTTGTGATTTGTTTGGATGTTCCTGACAAATTAGGAATCTCTGTGGGATGGAGTAAAATCCCAAGCACGAGGTCGAATTAAAGTGTCCACAAACCAACTTTCTTGAGTAGGGCACAGTGCACCCAAAACTAATTTGTTCTAACTAATTGTTCAAATGCTAGGCTTCGGTCTACCAACGTTGACTATCAAAAAGTCATTGGAAAATGAATAAAGAACTAGACCGTAAAACAAAGTTTTAACCCTCTTATACTCGCGTAAATCTTAGCTATATTCGTTTACTCGCGCACGGTGTCACAAACTGTGCGTGTGTCTCTTTAAACCTCCTATACTCGCGCATACGATCTGACAGACCGAGAACCATTGAGGTGGCTGAATTAACACTAGAACTACCGACAGTTGTTATAGACCTATTTCTACCAAACCGGTCATTTTGACCGGTGTGATGTTTAGTTGTCAAAACATCAAAATTCGAAAAAAAAATACAGAGAATAAAATATTAGGCTGTCAAAAAAGTCCTGCGGTATTTTTTTTGAATTTTCATTTGTTCATAAAATTAGTTACAATCATCTGTTTTAAGTCAAATATGCGCCGTTTTGTTCGATGACTTGTTCCCAACGAGATGCCAAGTTCTTAATACCCCTGTTATAGAAGCTCGCTTCCTTATTGGCAAAAAAACTCGGATAGCCAATTTTCACAGGCCTCTTTTGTGGCTAACTTCTGACTACCTAGCTCGTTCGCCATGGACAAAAACAGGTGGTAGTCACTTGGTGCAAGGTCCGGACTATACGGCGGATGCAAAAGAACCTCCCATCCGAGCTCTCGGAGCTTCTGGCGCGTCACTAAAGAAGTGTGTGGCCTGGCGTTTTCCTGATGGAAGACAATGCGGCCTCTGTTTATCAAAGATGGCCTATTCTTCATGAGTGCCACCTTCAAGCGGTCCAGTTGTTGGCAGTACAGGTCCTAATTGAGCGTTTGTCCATAGGGAAGCAGCTCATAAAGGGTGTGTCACATCAAATAGCATCACGGAAAAAACGCTGTAGAAATTTAATTTTTAGGAATTATATCATCAGCTTTCGCTTATAATCAGATAAGAGTGTATAGATCACGTTGGCCATGCTTCACTGTCAATTTTTCGTAAATTTGGAAAAATGTCGTCGAACGAAAAAGAGCGTCATGAATTAATCCTGCGCACTCATTTCGAAAATCCGGAGTTGTCACATCGGGACATCGGTAAGATGCTGGGAATCGTCCATTCCATGGTCAGCAGAGTACTAAAACGATACTTCGAGAACCTAACCATCGACCGGAAGGTGAAGATCGGCAAAAATGGATGCTCCGTCAGTGAAAAAGATCACAAGCGCGTAGTTAAGCAGTTTAGACGTGATCCGAGAAGTTCGGTCCGGGATGTCGCCAATAAGCTGAATTTGTCAAGTTCATTCATCCAGCAGACCATGCAGCGGGAGGGCCTGCGTACATACAAGGTTCAGAAGGCTCCTAACCGCGACGAAAGGCAAACATGGTGGGGAAGACGCGAGCCCGGAAGCTGTACACCGAAATGCTGACGAAGCCGCATTGCCTGGTAATGGACGACGAAACCTACGTCAAAGCGGACTTTTGTCAGCTGCCGGGCCTGTTGTTCTTCTCCGCAGAGGACAAATTCAGCGTTCCGGAGGAGATTCGCAAGAAGAAACTATCCAAGTTTGCCAAAAAGTACATGGTGTGGCAAGCGATCTGCTCTCGCGGAAAGCGGAGCGCCCCCTTCGTGATGACCGGCACGGTAGGTTTACCTTAAGGAATGCCTACAGAAGCGCTTACTACCACTATTGAAGCAGCACGAGGGCCCGACCATCTTCTGGCCGGATCTCGCTTCGTGCCACTATTCAAAGGACGTGTTGGAGTGGTACGAAGCCAACGGGGTCACCTTCGTGCCAAAGGAAATGAGCCCGCCCAACTCGCCGGAGCTTCGCCCAATAGAGAAATATTGGGCGATTATGAAGCAGGCCCTCCGGAAGAACCCAAAAGTTGTCAAATCGGAGGCGGACTTCAAGAGAAAATGGATTTCTGTTCAAAAAAAACTACAACCTAACGTTGTACAGAACCTTATGGACGGGGTAAAGAGGAAGGTGCGAGCATACGGGCTTGGGCTCGTAGTATGAATAAAAAGAAAATGCCAAAAGTTGTTTAATAGTTTTTATGTTACTGTCTAAAATTTTCAAAAGGATTGGTCTACTGGGCGAATTTCTACAGCGTTTTTTCCGTGATGCAATTTGATGTGACACACCCTTTATAATCGATTAATTTGAAAAGCAGAAAATCGGAACTTGGTGCAAATGAACTGTGTGGCGAATGTCCGAGACTTTTTGAACTTGGGCACTTGTTTATGCTTGCACAATGCAGTTGGGTTCACTTCCCTTGGCCCTTGACGGTAATTTTTTGAAACAACCTAATATGTATAAATGATTAAAACGAATGGTGGGATGATTAAGAAAATTGCTCCGATAGGGCGATTAGGAGCCTTCACTATCAGTTTCTTTTATAAATCCTATTCAATTTGAACAAGGAAAGTGTCTCCCACATCTAGATGACGGGCGACGAACGTGTTATTGCCTCAATAACTGTAAAACATCGCATAGCATGGAGGGGCGCTCAGGCATGCGAAGACTGTGGTGAGAAAAGCGCGTATTAAATATTTTCATTGTTTGCATAAGGCAATACGGTAAGGTAAGAGGTAAGAGTTTTGATTTAATTGTAACACGTGTATTTTCACTAGGTAAATGTAGCCGATATTCGTCTCTCGAATCATGGTGCTGCTTGACATATATGTTTTTGTTTTGCCCTTCCATATTTTTCAATTAATATTTTTTGAGTGCATCATTGACGTTCCCCTCGGTGTTTTTTAACGTTTGAAAAGTCAGCCCGGCTAACGAGCAGAATTCGATAATTGGGCTGCGCCTTCCGCCCAATTAGCGGACAACAGCTGTAATTGTTTACATTTTTTCTTAACAAATTTTAATGTCTAGTGAATTTTCTCAAGAATGTATACGGAGTTTCTATGAATAATAGGTAACGGTTCTCGGTATAAACAAAATATTATTAGCGTGGAAAGATAAGAGCATCTCTTTCAAAGAAAATTAATTCGACCGCAAAGGGTTAAAACTGAATGAAGTTGAAGAAAAAATATTTTCCGGAGTTGTTTCATTCAATTATATCATTTTCTTTAAATAAATACCAAAAACGCTTAAAAATACACAATCGCAATATTACGGAAACACGCACAGTCTGTGAGTATACGAGTTACGATTTTTCGCGCGAGTACAGAAGTGTTAATTTTACTATTGTGTATTATTAGGCATTATTTGCATTTATTGAAAGTAAAAAATAATATAATTAAATGGAAAAACTCCCGAAAATATTTTATTTTTAATTTTTAATTTCATTTCATTCACAAAACCATTGATTCTCGATCTGTGAGACCGTATGCTCGAGTATAGGATTTAGCTTAATTAAAGGAAAAACATAGGTCATTCTCATAAATATTCGATGATAAATTATTTTAGAAAATAAAAATAATTATCGGTTACTAAATAATTGATACCTAGTACTTTATTTTCTGTGAATAAATCAACGATATTGCTTGATGAGACAAGCAATATCGTTGATTTTTTTTTTTTAGGAAATAATCATTTATTTTCCATGAAAGATGATTATCGTATTATTCATTTACCTAGAGAACTAGCTATCGGAACTATTGGTCACATGATGTAAACGGTCGATTCGATTCTTTTAAACGACGAATATCATGCCAACTCGTCTTAAAAGTCGGCAGCACCATCTCAGATAGTAATGAAACGTTGCGGGTGTAAAGACATGGGTCATTTGAGCAACTTTGCATACTTGAAATATTATTAGAGGCGAGTGAACTGAAAAGTTTAAACCCTCTTAAAGCCAAAAAGAAGAAGAAATATTCGAAAAAGAATTAGACTATTTTTTGGAAAAAAGCCAAACAAATTTTTTAAATACTATGATTACCTATAAAATTCTTGTCAAATGATGAAATGTAGGAAATTATTTAAATCTTCACAAAAAAATACCAAACATTTTTTGGAAAACAATTTCGCTGAAAAAAAAGGGTTATTTTAAAAATTAAAATTCATTTTTCTCAAAAACGAATTTTTTAAAAATTTTCAAAAATATATATTTGAATAGCCCTTACAATTTCCAATGAGTCGTCCATACATCGGAAGATGGGCACTTTTACATGGAAAAAGTTTTTCGAGCAACAACTTTTTCATGTTTTCTTTGAAAAAAATACAACTTATTCTAATTTTGTTTGAAGTCTAGATAGCGATATAGTGTATTCGACAAAGTTTTAGATCGTCTTAAAATATAAACTTTTGTTGAAGACATCAACTTTCTATCTTGTATAGTTTTTGTAATACATGTCATTTTTGTATGAACTCCTGAAAAAAAATGTTTGCTCGTAACATTTTTGTGTGTAAATTCTCACGTTTGACATGTTCTTGGCATGTTTCTAAATAGTAAAAAGTTAGCAGAGCATTTAAAATGCTATAATTATACGAATGTTACGAATTGAACATTAATAGCATTTTTCAAAGAAAAACATGAAAAAGTTGTTGTTCGAAAAACTTTTCCATGTAAATGTGCCCATCGTCCGATGTATGGAAAACTTGATGGAAATTTTAAAGGCTATTTATATCTGTTTTTTCAGAATTTAAAAAGCTTTTTTTTTTGAAAAAAAATAATTTTAATCGGATAATTTTTAATGAAAACCAAAATATTTTCCCACATTCCATTCTCTGACTGAAATTTTGTAGGTGTGATAGATTTTTTTGTAGGTTTTTTTTTAATTGTGAGTTTTTTCAACTTTTTTTTCGCACAATCTTAATTTAAAAACTATTAGATCTATAAAAATTCGATCTGAGAATGAAATGTAGGAAATTACTTAAGTTTTCATTAAAAAATATCAAACAATTTTTCGGAAAAAAATGTCATCAAAAATCAAATATTTTGAAAATTAAAATGAATTTTTCTCGACAACAACTTTTTCATTTGACTAAAATACTATCAATGTTTAAATCGTAACATTTTTATGTAGAAATGACCGCAATTTGCATACTCTGTTTTTTTTTCTCTATTTAGAAGCATGTCAAGAACATGTAAAACGTGAGAATTTACACTCAAATATGTTACGAGCAAAACATTATTTTTTTTAGGAGTCTTCATAATTCTTATATTCTAACTTATATTCTAAAAACTATAAAAGTTAGAAATTGGATGTCTTGAACAAAAGTTTATATTTTAACAAGATCGTAAGCTTTGTCAAACACACTATATCGCTATCTTGACTTTAAACAAAATTAGGATTAGTTGCATTTTTTTTTCAAAGAAAATATGAACAAGTTGTTGTTAGAAAAACTTTTTCCCTGTAAAAGTGGTGCCCATCTTATATATATTTATATATATATATATATATATATATATATATATATATATATATATATATATATATATATATATATATATATATATATATATATATATATATATATATATATATATATATATATATATATATATATATATATTCAATCCATCGCTTTGGAGGTGGTACTACCCTAAACCAGGGCGCCTAGGAATACCTAAGCGGGCGACCGGTAGAGCGCGGACTACCGTTTGGCCATCCCTGGTATAATATATGTGCTATAGCAATATAAAAGCAATATGAGCGTGTAAAACAAGAGACACATTGCAAAGAAGCGCGATCTAAAGCATTTCGCATACTTTGCCACATATACGGACCAGGCCGAAAAAGAAATAGATTCACTTTTATGCTCTCCTTTTTACTATTAAAAAACTCGAGGAGTCCGGAGGGGAACGCGATTGTCTTAGCTGTTGCTTAACCGTCGAACGTCGAGTTTTTTCAAATTAATTTGTGCAAAATTGCGCCGATTGGGGAAAAAAATATAAGCAAAAACTGATAAGCATAAATATCTTGAAAATGTGAAAACATTTAGCAAGAAAACAAAATATAATATACCTATATAGATTTTTATAGATTTTTTTTCCTTGCAATGTTATTCACATATTCGAATTATCAAAAGTTCCAATAACTTTCTATTAGTGCCAAAGCCTCGTGTCATAAATACACCATGTGGCGCCAATTGCCTCCGAGAGATAGTGGAGTTGATCTCACCGTCAAGGGGGATGGTCAAGGTGTGAAAGTGTTTGTGTGAGTGTGCATTTTTGGAACCATGTACATATGAGCCCGGAGTTAATCGAAAAATGAAACCGAATCCATTCAGTTGTAAAAATGAACTTATTTGTTTAAAATCCGCACAGGGCACAGAGGGTGAGTACGAGGACAGGAGATCGTTGATGCTCACAATACCCACTGTGCCGTTGAAAATGCCCAACCGCAAATAAACCACACCGGCAGCTACAGACCACACCTACCCACACACCCTTATACAACCAGCTATTGTTCCCTTGCGTGGTGCGTATGGTGAAGTAACCGTATCCGGTTGGTGTGGAAAATGAAAACTGGGCCAATCCAGCTGGAACTAATTTGTGTACTCTCGCGTAGCACTTATGCGTACTTCCAACGCAAACCGTGGACGATAAACGATTTTAATTTTGAGGTTTTGCGCGCCCTTTATTAGTGTGGAACGAAACGTCAAACCGTTTGAAAAGAACGCCCATTCCCATACGGTTTGCATACAATCCTCGGCCAACTTGTATTCAATCAAACTATTAGTGGCGCCTTAAAGTAGGCCCCACATTCGACAATAACCGGAAAACTGTTGCACTTGCGAATGAACGAAACCGTTTACCACTCACGACGAATCGGAAAAGGCGAAACTATTTTAATCAATTTCCTATTTTCTGTTCGGCGTGGAAATTGACGACGAACAAAGGGATGAAAAGAGTGTGGAAAGGTAAATATAAAAAGGGCATGTCGCTTTCATCCATTCCCGTAACACTATTGGAGATAATAAACAAATTCGAAAATAGTTTTCCGTTCCGATTCCGATTTCTTTGTTTCGCTGCGGGATTCAATTTTCCACCCGAGAAAAATTCTCCCCGTTTTCATTTGAAGTGTATTTGGTTTCGTTTACCATTCGTCTGTTTGGTTCGCAGTCAGTGAAGGGCGTTTCGTTACAATAATTAATTAAAGTTTCGTGAATGTCACCTTTCGATTTGAATTTGAATGCAATTTGTTCTTGATGCGCTTAAGACTTCAGCGAAAACTTTCAATTATTGTCGTCGGAATGTAAATCAACGGTGCAGCGAGAAAAAGTAATTCCATCTGTCGTGTGAGACGGATGTCAACTTCTATGCAGCGAAAGTAAACTTATCCGGAGCAAGTCAAGCAAAGTTGATTGATGTTAGTTGAATAAGTTTTTAAAATCTCGTAAACACTTCATATCAGCCGAGGGGCTGCCCATCTGCCCGCGATGCACGAGCGAAGATAGAAGAAAAATGATTGAATATAAGTGCATCAGCTCGTCTCTCCTGAAGTCCAACTCCCACCGCCCACCGTTTCCGCCAGGTTTTGTGTATCAGAAAGTTTGCAATAACAGATTGTCTCTATTTGTCAAAACATTTCATAAAAAACCAATGAAAAGCAGTTGAAAGATGGGATGGATGGAAATAGGTACAGTGTGCAGCAGTTGTCCTTGCTCCGCGGGCGGAGTAACTCCATTTGCCTGTGGGACAGGGCCCTGGCGCGGACGGAGCCGGAAGGGAAGCAGTAGGGCATCAATTTCGCCGTCTCGCATCCGAAGCCTCACGATTTGACAAATCTGTCACTGTCTTAGCACTTAGCCCGGGATGGGCTTCAATCCGGATGCAGTTATTCAATTTCTTTTTCGCGAACAGATTGAATTGGGGAAGTGATGGAAAAACATCGGATGGAGTAAGTGGATCCACGTGGTGACGGCTGTCAATGTTGCCAGGCAATTTAGATTTGCATTCGCATTGAGGGCTGTTGATTCCCAGGTTTTTGGGAGCTCTATCAGCGTTGACAGATATTTGTATTCCTGATTTGAAAACTCAAATGGAAATTGATAAGCAAAGCACAAGGATCGATTAGCGGATCTCAGTGTCGGTCCTTTGCAGGCATAACACTTTTTCTGCTTATCTTTTCGATTTTGTACAGAGAAGAATTTGATCGAAACATGCTGAATTTTCTGCTCTTGGAAATATTGTCAAAACGACAATCTGGCACGGAAGACAATAATGCAAATTAGTTCGTTCGCCGTAGTACATATGATCAACATGCATTCGTTTTGTTTTCATCGTTTCAGCGTTTTTCAGCAGACGAATGACGGAAATGAGTGTGATTTTTTCGAATTCTATGGAATTTCGGATACTGTGGAAGTTGAAAATAAAAACAAAATTATGGGTCTGAGCCTAGGGGCACGGACGGGATCTTGACATAGAACTGTGATTGCGTGTAGTAATTGCATTTAAATTGAGTTTTTCATTGTTCAAAATCTGTATTTTTTTATCTTTCGATACATCAAATGGATGCCCTGGAAATACCGTTTCCTGTATGTACTTGTATCCTTTAAACAGGTTAGATGACATAACGTGAACGTGACTCAAGAATTGCAAATTCTAATAAATATAATTATTTTATTCAAAAGTCTTTGATTCAAAATAATTGAACTGACGAAATGAACAAATCATGGAAGAGGTTCGACATGTTAACGCCAACACCTATTCGTACTAGAAAAGATATTAGGAGACATTACAGTGAAAATAAAGTGTTTCGATCATCCTGCAAAACAGTCAATCATATCAAGCGCATCAATTCCAGGAAAGCATTGCTCAATTCTCATCAGGGAACACCGTTTGGCGAAGAATCGAAAATAGAAGATGCATCTGATGATGAACCTGACGAAGATACCCCACGTGAGAGTATCGTTGGAAATGTTTTATTACATTTCTCAGAATACAAAGAAGTTCTGAATTGTGAATCAGACATTGAAGACGTATCAGAAAATGACGTTTTTGACAGGAACGAAAACATCGATGAAACGGATTGGTCGGACTGCGAATCTATTCACTGTAAACGAATTAACATAAGCAGGCTTGATTTCATCAACTCTCGAAGTCCAGGAAACGCTCGGAAGTTAAGTGATGATTTGTTCATGGTGTCAACCGTAACCGATTCAAAGGTAGATAGGAAACAATCATCAACTATAATAAAACCAATCAACGCCACAGAAGCTACACATGAAACGCCGAATGCAGTTTCAATGGGGGCACGTAACAACTGGAACATGTTGAATAATACTTTCAATACTGACAAGAGCTTAAGAAGCGTCCGTAATAATTTTTCCAGCCGATCGTGGAAAGAATTCGATGAGTCTTTCGAGCCTATTTCAAGCGAGGAAGTTGATTGTGCTGATACTGAAACAAGCACTATTCTACCGAACACTGAGGAGAATACAATCATTGAAAACATTCCGGATGATGATTTTTCCTATATTGAATCGAATGCAACCTGTAAATTTCTACATTTACAGCATTCCGTACGATTGAAATGTATCAAAAATTCACCCTTGAATCGTCTGCGAAACGCTTTGCACTGGAAAATGTCAAGGCGAGCATTTTGGCTGCACGAACGCCAAATGGGTTTGGTGACTGGTAAAAAACCTGTGAGAGTTGATTCCATTCAAAATATTTTTAATCGAGTTGCTATCAGTTATCTAGATGATGATGATCCTGGGGTAAAGCACATATTCTACCTTGATCCTACTGAGAGATTGCTTAGTTCGTTGACTGCAAGTTCTCTAATTGAAGTTGAATACAATATTGAGCCACATAAAGTTTTTCGCCGAACATTGATACACTTAGGTGTATTCAAAATAAAAGTAACGTGGTAGAATTCGGTACCGCATTCTGTTCAAAAATGAACACAAAAATACCATTAAAGCCATTACTACCCTTTTCTTTTGTTTATTCAATCATGCAGAAGAAGACAAAGAGTCATCATGTATCATTTTTAAACACAAGTCTAAATAGTTAGGACCTACATAAATATAAGCCTGAGTCAAATCAATCTATGACTACAAAAATATATTATAGATAAAAATAGCATTATCTCCTTCGTTACCACGTTGTCCGGAACATTGTTTGTAATAATTTTATAGCCCTGTAAGATCGTGACTACTTAAACTATCATAATCTGATTTACGTGGGTATACCTTTTCGATCTTCTAAATCAGCAGCCATTTGAATTCATTTATTGCATTTTTACATAACCGAACAACATACTCGATATTATGACATCCTGGACCACAATTACACAATATTGTTAGTAGTGAGATCTACACGATAAAAACATGAATTGAGCAAAAATTGATTGGACAACATACAATATAATATAAAATTAATGGCTATTATCGGTAAATGGAGAATTATTCACTTTACGCATCAACTCACATTATGAGCTAACGCCCAAATTTAGGCAAAAAGATTGTTCGTTGCGTCGGGGAGGAACGAGTGGATAGTGCAATCGAAAGAAAATATACCCAATTAAATCGTCAAATTGTTTTACTTTTTTTACTTTATTCACTGTTCATGCATCAAGCAAAGAAAAACTGGATAAATTTCCTGTCTATATGTGTATATATAACATAAAATATGTCGCAATAACCATTTTGAGTAATGTACGTTTGAAAACTCTCAATAAATCGTTACATTTTTCGTAGAGTGACCCCCCCCTATATGCAAATCAAAGACATTGTCCTATGTCAAAATATTATTTTAATTAAAACTTTAGTTGTAAATCCCCAACAGAAATTCAACATTTGTGAAAATATTCGTAGTAAGAGTGGAGGATTTTGTTGGCTGAGTTGGTGTTTTCATTTGGATCCTCAAACAGTAATGATGTTAATTTTCGATAACAAGAAGAGCATTGATTTAGCAATGGGTAGTGTTGAGCTTAGTTTGTTCTGAATGATAATTCAAGCTAAACAGTTCAACAGTTGAACAGTTAAACATGTGCAACAATTCAATGTAGATGATGCTGTTTGTAAGTATAAGGCCAAAGACCTAG
Organism: Toxorhynchites rutilus septentrionalis; assembly: GCF_029784135.1. Lineage (NCBI taxonomy): Eukaryota > Metazoa > Arthropoda > Insecta > Diptera > Culicidae > Toxorhynchites > Toxorhynchites rutilus. The sequence continues at coordinate 123,546,336 of NC_073744.1, forward strand.
GAATTTTTATAAATAGTACATCTTTTAAAAATAGAATTCAAATTCGATGCATGCTAAAATAATATCCGAAGTGTCAAACATAGGATTGAATAACATAATTCCGTAGTCCTACGTCGAAAATGCGATCATGTCCTAGCACAACCTCTTACAGTTTATGAAATAACTCTTAAGTAGAATGTTTTAGTGGTGCTGTTAAAAGAGCATCTGAAAATGGTTGATTCATAATTCATTCTTTCTCTCGCTATAATAATACACAATTCCATCACCACCATTATTCCACATTTCTAATAAATAAATCATTAAAACCGCTTGATAGTCTCAATCTACAGTTGGCGACGATTTATGCGTGTGAGAAATACACAAGCACTCTCCACCACACGGCATGAAAACCGAAGTTTTGTATCATTCATTGAGTTCCATCTTGGATTTGAGTAGCGAACCAAATCGTACCACGATATCATTCACAACATTACTAAATAAAGACGTAGTCCTAGGTCCAAAACTGTTGCAACATGATTTCTATTCATTCCCACATCGATTCTTTGCCATCAGAATGCAGATTTATGAGAGATTTCTGTTTCGTTATTTTTTCATTCGAACATTCAAGCTTGATCCATTTGATATTTGAACGCAAAAAAAAACTGATCCATCTCAGGACTATGTTAATGAAACATTAATCAAAAAGAAGACCATTCATTGCACTTTAAAGAAAACAAAGCGAAAAAATAATTCCGATTTGGTTTTGACGAAATCTCGAACTGTTTTTCGAATACCATCGTCATATTCTGGACTAACCTGAACATGAGGCCGTCCGCACACGGATCAACTGAAAACCAACTTCAACTTGACGAAGGTTGAACCTAGCATATCGAGTTGCCGCTGTTTGAGTTTGACGACTTTTTCATTCAATCTTGGCTCGCGTCATTTTCTGTGGTTCGTTAAAAAGATGCCAGATCATTTTTTTTGTAAATCTGTGTAAATTTGTTTTATCAAATATGTTTCAAGGATTCATTAATATGAAAAAAACAAAACAAATTTAAAATATTTTTGAATTCATGGTGAACATTAGATCTTGTGGTATACTAAAAGTATGTATTTTGAAAACAAAAATAAACTGCGTATTTCATTATCTTCCAAGACGGCGTCCGCCACAAAATGGTGGACTAACCAATTTTTTCTCAAATTCAAAAATATGGGTATCATATGGGGGCTTGACTAGTAGAATACAGTTATTTATGATTTTTTTTTAAATTTTTATGCAACTCCCGCATATAGGAATCAAATGACAGATTTCCTTCCTTTTGATTGTTTGCTTTTGAATTTAGTACATACCTTTATTAATGTTGTCATTATTATTATGCGTATTTCATAATATGAAAAATCCAGTTTGTCTGCTGCTACAAAATGACTGATATCATATATTCTAAAAAAATGTTAATTGGGATATGTGTACCAAATGAATAGCCTTGACTTGGAGAACACACTACATTATGAACAATATAAATCCAAAAAGTACGCCGCCACAAAATGACAAGTCTGTATTATTATTACGTTTAATCACAATGAAACCGTTTAACTTAAAAAGATTTTTTTTACATATTTTATTTGTCTACACATATTAATCCGTTTGCGATCGCAATAAAGTTTTATATGGGTGTCGTAAATTTTTATATGGGGTCGGCAATAATATCCTTCGTAAAAAGCTGTGAAGCATGATACGTAAGATTATGAAAAATAAAGAAAATATTTTTTTGTATTTTTGTTTTGTTCCTTCTATTCATAAGAGCTGCGTATTGATTCGTGAACAGGTTAACGAGACAATAAGATTTGTTCAGAAAAAGTGTAAACTAATATATGGTTACATAAACTATAATAATAGTATGGCTCCTTGCTGTGGCGACTGAGAGCAGTCATACGACCGTAAATGGTTAATCGACTCATAGAACATATTTTTAAACGGTTTTATTTGTATGTTTGCATGTTTGTAACATGTCTGTAGCGCTGTCCCACATTAATAGACATTTGACCCTCTTTCTGTTGACCGATTGATCTGGAATTTGGAACACACCTTTATCTCGGCAGTCACTATAAAACTGCGTATTTCATGATCTTGAAAATCCAAGCTGGCGGCCGCTACAAAATGGCGGATTACACATTCCCTCAAATCTCCTCAATATGAGTTTTTCCAAAACCCCATCAATATGAGTATCAAATGAAAGGGCTTGACTAGTAGATAGTAGTAGACTAGTAGTTATTTATGAAAAATGTAAATCCAAGATGGCGGCTGCTACAAAATGGTGGATCACATGTTTTCTCAGAACTCCATCGATACGGGATATGGGCGTGATTAGTAGAACACATTCATTTATGAAAAATGCAAATCCAAAATGTCCGCCACCACAAAATAGCAATTTGATACCCATATTGATGGGATTTTTTTTTTCAAAATCCCATCAATATGGGTATCAAATGAAAAGGCTTGATTTAGAGAACACAGTTATTTATGAAAAAACCATCCAAAATGGCAGCCACCACAAAATGGCGCAATATATATATATATATATATATATATATATATGTTTTTCAAAAACTCATCAATATGAATATCGAATGAAAGGGATTGGATAGTAGAACATTTATGAAAAATGCAAATCCCAAAGGCCATATCTATATATTTTTTCAAAATCATATCAATATGGGTATCAAGTGAAAGGGCTTGACTAGTAGAATATAGTTATTTATAAAAAAAATCAAATCCAAAATAACTTCCACCACAAAATGGCGCGATATATATATTTTTTTGAAAAAAATTATCAATAAGAGTTTCAAATGAAAGGGCTTGACCAATAGAACATAGTTTTTTATAAAAACAATCAAATCCAAAATGACCACCACTACAAAACGGTGCAACGGTAATTTTTTTTCAATACCCCATCAATATGGGTATCAAATGAAAGTGCTATTAGAACGGAGTAAATCATGAAAAATCCAAATCAAAGATGGCCGCAGTTCCCATAGAACCAATTACTATTTAAATGGTTTCATTCAGCTCGACCTGTTTGTATGTATATTTGAATGTTTGTGGGGTTGGTACCATGTATTTTTACAATCCCCTCAATTGACCCCGCGAGGTTGCCTCCAAGGTCATCCCATTCGTATTTTCTACCAGTGCACAATGGTCCAGGAGATGCATTTAAGTGAAAATAAGCATCGACAGTTATTCTCTAGAGAAAAACTGTCTTAAACAAAGTTAATACTCATGATAGAGCGCTCGTTTTTATGTTGTCAAAAATAGGGTGACCAAAACTGTCGATGAAATAAAAAATCCAACTTTCTTATCTTTATAGATAGAGGTATACATAGTTCGACAATGTTGTAGTCAGAGTTTTTTGAGACATCTTTGTAGAACAAAGTTTTTTTCGATCTCTTAAAATAACCGATATAGCCCTTTTTTCTAAGTTACGTTAGGGTTACCATGAACAAAACTTTTTTTTTTGCTCTAACATTTAGATTTCAAATTCTACATACAAACTGTCTTCGGCAGACTTTTAGAACTTACTAATACAAACATTTTTTGATGCAGAACTTGTCAATATCTAAACTTTACTCAAAGTTATTGATATTTCTTCCCAAAAACATGCTCTTTTCATTTGTTTGTCATTCTTTCTGGGGAAAAAATGTTTGTTGACGGAATTTGAAAGAACAAATTTCACTCTATATAATATGTGATTTTCAAAGATATGTTATTTGTTTTGTTTGAGTAAATAAAAATTGAAATCATGAGTTTTTGGATGAAAACCCATCAATAACTTTTTGCAGGATTGAGATATTGACACATTCTGCATCGCAAAATGTTGCTATTGATAAGCTCTGAAAGTCCTATGAAGATAATTTTGATGTAGAATTTTAAATATAAAAGTTAGAGGTAAAAAACCCCTTTTTTCATAGTTACCCTTATGCAACTTAGATAGAAGACGCTAAAAACAACTTTGTGGGAGATATTTATTGTTTAGACAGAAACTGTCTTAGACAAAGTTATTACATATGATAGAGCGCTCATTTTTATGTTATCTAAAATAGGGTGACCAAAATTGTCGATGAAATGAAAAATCTAACTTTCGTATATTTATAGATAGAGATGAACATAGTTCAACAATGTTGTAGTCCCAGATATTTTTAACAACTTTGTAGAACAAATCTTTTTTCTAACGTTTTAAAATAATCGATTTAACGCTTTTTTCTAAGTTACATCAGGGTGACCATGAAAAAACGTGTTTTTTTCTGCTTTAACTTTTATATTTCAAATTCTACATCAAAAATGTCTTCGTACGACTTTTAGAGCTTATCGATACCAACATGTATAACTATGTACAACCAGGAGGAGCAGAAATTCTGGTTGTATCTTTCCAGAATTCGTCCTGACGTCACAACCGAAGCTGTGACAGCAATGGCCAAAGCAAATCTCCAAGCCAACAGCGATCTTGCGGTGGTGAAGCTGATTCCAAAAGACAAGAACACCAGCTTTCTCACTTTTGTGTCTTTCAAAGTTGGAATGGATTCATCGTTAAAATTTAGGGCTTTGGATCCGGAGACATGGCCCGAGGGCATGTTTTTCCGGGAATTTGAAAGTTTTGGTCCTCGAAAATTTGGTGTTCCCTCAAAGTTTCAGAAACCAGTGACAAACTCATCTCCTGTCACTCTGGCAACACCGAGTGTTAAGGAGTGTTAACGTCTTATGATCCGGGATGCAATCCTGCCAACCTTATGGAAGTCCCCAATCCCCTCATCTCAGTCGAGCTTTTCCAGCCAGCGATCAACAGCCATCCCGGTCCTGAGTTTGAGAATGGAGAGGGGATCTTCCAAACCGCTACCGCAGGCAAGTACTCATTCAATAGTAACACGTATGTACCTGATTTGTTGAATGGTTCTAGTCAACGTTTCTGTCACTCGTCACTGCAATCCGCTTGCTCGATCTAGTGCTAGCAAATGATGCTGCATTATCAAGGTGCTCGATTGCCGAGGCCACTGATCCAGTTATCCCGCTCGACATCGATCATCCAGCACTAGAGGTTGACATCAATCTACCGTCGTCAATTGAATTCGAAGTTGTACCAGATTTGTACTATTTCTTAATCCTACTAAAAGTTATTGATGGTTTTTTACCCAAAAACTCATTATTTCAATTTTAATTTACTCAAACATAAAAAATAAAATAGTTTTGAAAATCACATATCATGTAGAATGAAATATGCTCTTTCAAATGCCGCCAATAAACTTTGTTTACATTTTCCCCTGGAAGAATGACAAACAAATGAAAAGAGCATGTTTTTTGGAAAGAAATATTAATATCTTTGAGTAAAGTTGAGATATTGACAAGTTCTGCATCGAAAAATGTTTGTATTAGTAAGCTGTAAAAGTCTCTCGAAGACAGTTTGCATGTAAAATTTGAGACATAAAAGTTAGAGCAAAAGAACAGTTTTTTTTTCATGGTGACCCTAACGTAACTTCGAAAAAAGGCGCCATATTGGTTATTTCAAGAGATAGAGAAAAACTTTGTTCTAAAAAGATGTCTCGAATTGGAGCTACAACATTGTCGAACTATGTTTACCTCTATCTAAAGGGTGTGTCACATCAAATTGCATCACGGAAAAAACGCTGTAGAAATTCGCCCAGTAGACCGATCATTTTGAAAATTTTAGACAGTAAAATAAAAACTATTAAACAACTTTTGGCATTTTCTTTTTATTCATACTTCGAGCCCAAGCCCGTATGCTCGCACCTCCCTTTTTACCCCGTCCATAAGGTTCTGTACAACGTCAGGTTGTAGTTTTTTTTTTGAACAGAAATCCATTTTCTCTTGAAGTCCGCCTCCGATTTGACAACTTTTGGGTTCTTCCGGAGGGCCTGCTTCATAATCGCCCAATATTTCTCTATTGGGCGAAGCTCCGGCGCGTTGGGCGGGTTCATTTCCTTTGGCACGAAGGTGACCCCGTTGGGGCACCACTCCAACACGTCCTTTGAATAGTGGCACGAAGCGAGATCCGGCCAGAAGATGGTCGGGCCCTCGTGCTGCTTCAATAGTGGTAGTAAGCGCTTCTGTAGGCACTCCTTAAGGTAAACCTGCCCGTTTACCGTGCCGGTCATCACGAAGGGGGCGCTCCGCTTTCCGCAAGAGCAGATCGCTTGCCAGACCATGTACTTTTTGGCAAACTTGGATAGTTTCTGCTTGCGAATCTCCTCCGGATCGCTGAATTTGTCCTCTGCGGAGAAGAACAACAGGCCCGGCAGCTGACGAAAGTCCGCTTTGACGTAGGTTTCGTCGTTCATTACCAGGCAATGCGGCTTCGTCAGCATTTCGGTGTACAGCTTCCGGGCTCGCGTCTTCCCCACCATGTTTTGCCTTTCGTCGCGGTTAGGAGCCTTCTGAACCTTGTATGTACGCAGGCCCTCCCGCTGGTTGGTCCGCTGGACGAATGAACTTGACAAATTCAGCTTATTGGCGACATCCCGGACCGAACTTCTCGGATCACGTCTAAAATGCTTAACTACGCGCTTGTGATCTTTTTCACTGACGGAGCATCCATTTTTGCCGTTCTTCACCTTCCGGTCGATGGTTAGGTTCTCGAAGTATCGTTTTAGTACTCTGCTGACCGTGGATTGGACGATTCCCAGCATCTTACCGTTGTCCCGATGTGACAACTCCGGATTCTCGAAATGAGTGCACAGGATTAATTCACGACGCTCTTTTTCGTTCGACGACATTTTTCCAAATTTACGAAAAATTGACAGTGAAGCATGGCCAACGTGATCTATACACTCTTATCTGATTATAAGCGACAGCTGAAGATATAATTCCTAAAAATTTAATTTCTACAGCGTTTTTTCCTTGATGCAATTTGATGTGACACACCCTTTATAAAGATAAGAAAGTTAGGTTTTTTATTTCATCGAAAATTTTGGTCACCCTATTTTTTACAACATAAAAGCGAGTGCTCTATCATGAGTAACAACTTTGTCTAAGACAGTTTTTGTCTAGAGAATAACTGTCGAGCTCGAAATGCTTATTAATGCATTAATGCTCAATGCCACCTCAATGCATCTCCTGGACCATTGTGCATTGTGCAGTGGGGCGACAGTGCCGATGTTTGACCCCTCAATGTCGGTATTGAATGAAATGATTGGACTAATAGAATACAGTACATCATAAAAACATTCCGAGGAAAATTAGGTAAAAAATAAAAAAATAAAAAAAATTGAATGGTTTTATTGTAGAGAAATATTCTAATGAAACAGATAATGTACTAAAAACTAGAAAATAAAATAAGTAAAAATAACTTTTTAAGTTAAACGGTTTCTTTGTGATTAAACATAATAATAATACAGATAATGTACTAAAAGCTAGAAAATAACTAGGCAAGTAGCAGTTAGCAGTTATCATACTCCTTCCTTCATTAATCAAGGACATTGATGAGACTAAAATAAATTCGAGGGGCATATGATGAAACCATTGAATGCGGATAATGGAAATCCATTTTTTTTCATTTGTTCCGATTTTTGACATTTTATTGTCAAGAGCTAGGTTAATAGTACCTACCGGTTACATCTATTGAACATGCCAATGATGTTTAGGATTTGCGACGATATTGGATATAATAATAAAGTGTCCGGGTTAAAAAGCCGTCTGGATTTTGCAGCATTACGGTATTAATTGTAAGCCTGACTGAAAACAAACGTCTGGCAATGTCGAATTCGAAGAATCCACTATGACAACCAAGACCATTCATAATCCTTTGAACACTTCTATGAATCACTATTTGTGACGTTGTGTTCCGACGATTTTCGCGTAGAATTGTTTTATAGCTCTTTATACTTCCATGAATTATATTCAGTTGCTTACTTTTAATTAATAACAGTGAAAAAATAACGAACTATTGTGTGTTGGAGTATCAAAAATTACTCTATTTTGAGGAGGCTAAATTAGATGACTATTAAAACATAATAAAGACGAAGAAAACATATGTTTTGGAGTTTTTTCATTCAATCACACCCTCTTATTCAAATGAATGTCAATAAAACCTAAAAAATACACAATGGCAACATTACAGAGAAGTTCAATTTTCGGTCTGTGACACCGTGCGCGAGTATACGTGCTATGATTTTGAACGCGAGTACAGGAGGGTTAAGAAGCAGTTCGTCAATAAAAAGGCAAGGAGCAAAGAGCAGAGAAACAAAACAAACAAAAATTAACCCATTTTCCCTTCCGGATGTCGGATGCTGTGATTTCATCGATGGGTTATCCCGCTGCTGCATTCGCAACTCGACCAAAAACCAGAAGAGGGAATCCCATTCCGTCAATCGTTCCGTGTGGCGAGATCGTTCACAGCTCATGTTTATCCGCATCGGTAACAGTGATCATCGATGTGAAAAAGTGTTAAGTAAATATTTTCATATTATACCCATAATGATAGATTCAGAGTCAACTCTAGACGGTAAGAGCATATATAGCAATCCCCTTCAGAAGTGTAATTTTGTCAATTGAATGGGTTAGACTCGTTTTTTTTTCTATCTTCCCTCTCCCAGTGGGAGCTTCAGTCAACACGGTTTCGATGCAAGAGTCAAATCGTTCCCGAAAGAGCTATCACTGCGAGAAAAGAAAATCCTTTCTTCCCCCACTCTCGAAGCGAAATTTCGCCGACGGGAATCACAACAATCGAACGCTCGAGCGTCTGAATGGAATACTAAATATTTACCATGCAAACTCGGCGAGAAAAAAACAAGGGTGTGAAGTGCATCTCGATCACTTCTCCGGTTCGGTGGGGGAGTGGGGGAGTACCACAGACAAGACTTCAATTTCGGCAGCTTGTTTTCAATTCGAAGGGTACCTTTGCGCTAAGCTGATTGTATACTCCCACAGAAGTCGAACTAACCAGAGCTCTTTTCCTTTTTACATTGACTTAGCGCTCGTGGGGGTTTGTTTGGGTCGCCGTCAATCAGATCCCAGGTAGTCAATTTCTCCCCCCCCCCATATGTATGTGGGCACAGCTTTCGCGGCAAGCGATGATTTATGCACTTTTGAGCTATCGCTCGCTTTGCTGCTTTTCCGGCTCGCAATCATCCGACAGTTGAACGAGATTTGGAGTGGTGTGGAAAATCTCGTCTCGCATTTCTACCATTGCTTGTCAAGTTGAATTGCGATGCGACCTCCGAACTCGTTGCCGATTGGTTTTTGTTTGGAGTTCTCTGCTGAAAGGATGGGTACATACTTTCGTCTGAAGATTGTGTTTCGATTCAACCGTTAATGCTGCAGAATAAACAACCGGGTCGCCTTGGATGAATAAACAGTTGTAGAAGTATCCGAGCGTATGCAAAACAGGAAATTTCTCACAATTAGTCAACCACCCACGCGTTTTGCCGGTTGTTGAACAGGTGACTGCCACCGAATTTCACTGCTTCGTTCCCGTAAATTAATTTCAATGACGTTGGTAAGATTCCCCTTGCAAAACTTCCACCAAAAAAAGCTCCCGGTTCCAAACCAACACGTGTTCTCTTGGTTAGTTGCTGTGAGCTTTTTTGTTGGCTTCGCACTCATATATTTCATGTAGGGGAAAATCGGGAAAGACGGACATGGTAGGAAACAGAGTTACTACACGTACAGATTTATCTGGAAAGGTACAAATTTTTTCGTTATTTTTGGTACATATTCTGTACGGTACAGAGTACAGATTGGTACAGGTTTTTTTTCCGCGGGTGGAATTTTTTACATTTGAACAAAGATACATTAAGGTACATGACTACTTTTACGCCGCAGTACCGCTTGGTGCGGCAGCTTGAAACTTTGCATAAATGATAGTATGCGGTCTAGATTCAGAGAAACTATGTATAAGAATCATCAAATACACGAAAGACGAGTGAAATGTAAATGTGATATTTGTAGTAAATGAATAAGTATTTTTCATGCTAGTAAAATTAATTTTTCTCTTCAACAAATATTTTCGATGGTACAGATTTTTGGAAGAAAAAGTACAGAAAAAAGAAAGTACAGGTAAGATTTTTAACCCCTCTGGTACAGATTAAAATGTGGCAACACTGGTAGGAAAGAAGGACACCCCTGTATAATTGATAAATTACATTTTTATTTTTAACTAGCTGACCCGGCAAACTTCGTCCCGCCCAAAATTCATTTTTCGTTATCACATCCACGTTTTTTCACTAAGCGCACGTTCATGGGTCCAATCGCAGAAATGTTCATTGATTGATCTTCTAATCCACCCTTTAAAATTATTTTTTACTATAAAATTTCTGTAATTCTACCAAAACTCGACATTATAATATCAGATTATTTTCAAACATAATTCTCGCGCAAAATTTTTCATCCACTTGCAAATAACATGTTTCTCCGTTAGAGTCTAACGTGGAGAGTCTAACTACCATAGAAATATTTATTGCACCCTAAAACCACAATATGCCTAATTTGGCTTCATTTGCTTGATTAATTCTCGAGTAATGCAGAAATTTGTGTTTCATTTGTATGGCAGCCCCCCTTAAGAGAGGGGGGAGTATAACCACCACAGAATCATTTATTGCACCCTAAAACTTCACATGCCAAATTTCGTTTCATTTGCTTGATTAATTCCCGAGTAATGTAGAAATTTGTGTTTAATTTGTAAGCCGTTGTCCTGATGGAAGACAATGCGGCCTCTGTTTATCAAAGATGGCCTCTTCTTCATGAGTGCTACCTTCAAGCGGTCCAGTTGTTGGCAGTACAGGTCCGAATTGAGCGTTTGGCCATAGGGAAGCAGCTCATAATAGATTATTCCTTGACAATCCCATCAAACACACAGCAGAACCTTCCTGGCCGTTAATGAGGGCTTGGCCACCATCTGAGCCGCTTCAGCGGGCTTCGACCACGACCGTTTGCGCTTCACGTTGTGATAAGTGACCCAGTTTTCATCGCCAGTCACTATCCGCTTCAGAAACGGGTCGATTTTGTTGCGATTCACATGTGTCGATACGGTCAAAGATGTTGGCCCCCATACATCGAGCTTCTTTGTGAATCCAAGCTGCTTCATATGGTTAATAACGGTTTGATGACTTATCCCCAGCTCTTGGCCGATGCTACGGCTGCTACTATGCCGGTCTTTCTCGGCTAATTCAGCTATTTTGTCGCAATTTTCGACGACAGGCCTTCCGGAGCGTGGCGCATCTTCAACGACCTCTACACCAGAACGAAAACGTTGAAACCATCGTTGTGCGGTGGAAATGGAAACTGTATCGGGTCCATAAACTGCACAAATTTTATTGGCAGCTTGAGATGCATTTTTGCCTTTGTCATAGTAGTACTGTAAAATATGTCGGATTTTCTCTTTATTTTTCTCCATATTTGCGACACTATAACTCACGAACGACTTAACCAAACAAAACACTGTCAAGGACTATATTATAGCGCAAAAATACCGTTCCAACAAGCTATAGTATGACTCGATACAATGAATACAACTAGAACTACGCGCTTACAACGACACCTCGCGGAAATACCGCAGGACTTTTTTGACAGCCTAATATAAGATAAATAGATAGATGATGTTCAAACTTGCAATACAGTGTATCAATACCTTTGACACTTACTGTGTATACCTAGCTGACTTTCTGTTAAAATTATTAATAAAAACAAAAAACTAATCTTCAAAGAGCAGCTCGATGTAAATTTTCGTCTGCGAAATATAAATTTCTCATTTTTATCGAGTAATTTTTTGGGGTATTTTTTGTTACGTAAGTGTTTCACCATCACGTCTCTTCCAGTTTATCGAATCAGCGGTGATGTTTTCTCATTTTTACTCCTTAAAAGTTCTAATCATTCCAACGCTTGGAAAAAAATTAATGAAATTTTCGGTCGCTCTAAACCTAGTGACAGAATTAAATTGAAAATTGATGGCAATATCAAAGATTCACATCTTGATGTTGCCGAAGTCTTCAATCACTATATCTCCAGTATTAGTAATAATTTGGCCAGTCAATTACCTGTCAATAATTTTGATTATTAGAAAGCAGTAAAGTCTGTTGGTAACTCTATTTTTCTGAGGCCTGCTACTGTGAGCGAAGTCAGCATCTTGATAAGCCAACTTCGCGTTAAAAAAAAGCAAGGGTTATGACAACTTCCCAGCAGACCTGATAAAAACAAACATGGGCCGGTTCTTTGAGATTATTTCAAAAAATTTCAATAAAATAATCACAACTGGTGTTTATCCCAATGCTATGAAAATCGCCAAGGTTTTACCAGTTTTTAAATCTGGAAACGCGAGCGACCCTTCGAAATACCGACCAATTTCAACGTTGTCTGTCATTTATAAAATATTGAAAAAACTTCTAACCAGCCGTCAGGTTAACTTTTTAAGTGCCAACAATGTTATATACAAGTATCAGTACGGTTTCCGGGAAGGTTGTGAAACAATGACTGCTATTATCGAACTAGTTGATCAACTAATCAACGAGATTGACCAGAAAAAGATCGTGGGAGGATTATTCATCGATCTAAAAAAAGCTTTTGATACACTTGACTATGAAATTCTCTTGAAAAAACTCCATTGTTATTGCGTAAAGGGAATTGCCAATGATCTAATCAAAAGCTATCTGATCGTAAACAATTTGTTTCAATGAACGGTGTTCGCAGTGGCTTATGACAGATCAGTATAGGAGTTCCACAAGGAAGGTCCTCTACTTTTCCTGATGTTCATCAATGACTTTGGTAATCTGAAGCTTCATGAAATATCAAGACTTTTTGCAGATGATTCAGCTTTATTTTACCCTCGTTTTAATATCCAATCAGACAGACAGACAGCAGACATAGAATCTGATTTGGCGATTCTCCTGGAATACTTCAGCGGCAATGATCTTAACTTGAACCTAACTTAAACGAAATACATGGTTTTTCACTCGCCACGCGAAAAAAATATCTCAACACCCCGATCCGCTTGTCAGGAAAGTTACAACTTTCAAATACTTAAGGCTACATTTAGATTCCTGGGATTGGGATTCTCATATAGAGCATGTATCGAAAAAAGTTTCGACTCTATGTGGCCTAATGAAAAGAGTGCGTTGTTTCGTACCGAAAGAAGCATTGTTGCAGTTTTATTATGCGTGTATCCATTCCATTCTTCAATATTTATTTATTGTCTGGGGTCATGCTGCAAAATCGAAACTTAAAAAAGTACAAACGCTGTAGAATAGGTGTGTGAAAGTAATCTTCAATCTTCCTGTATTATATCCGACAATTGCACTCTATACACGTTTTTATATCACCGAATTATACCAGTTATAGGTTTGTGTGACATTCAAACAATTGTATTTATTCATAACAGCTTACACAATCCTAGATTTCATCACAACATTTGTTTTTCGTTTAATGATGTTTCCTACGTTGTGTCCCCGTTTCATATCCCTCCTATCCAAACGATAAACTTTTACTTAGTCGCGGCAATACATACACACACTCTTTACAGATGCACGGGCCAAAGGTTGTGCAGTCCACTGATGATTCAACAAAAGCCAAAGGTTGTACCGCTCATGACAACTCTACATGAACTGATGATTGCGCCGGTTAGTGATTATTCTATCCTGGATTCCTCGAGTCGAGAAAGACGCACCACGCTAGATATGGGGTACAGACTAGGGGGGCGTTGCTGATTAATGGTCAGCTGCATCCCAATAGGAGGTATCCCGTGTCGGGCACACGTACAGAGCATCGAAGTCTGCAACATACCAATTATGAGAACACTTGTAATACTAACCTCGAGCCAACCGCGAGTAATCGGTTACATATTACTAACATAGTTGTAAGCAAACATTGTCGAAATATTGAACTCCCGGCCCCGTTAGGCTGACGCCATATGAGCCTTAATAAAAATATATATTTTGGATAAAAAAAAATAGTTTTTCGACTCGGGATACCCTCACAAATACGAGAAATGGCAATGATTTATTGAGAACCAGAGCATACACAAACTTGGATCATAGGCGTGTCATGAGTTATGGTCCATTAAAGTATAACGCACTTCCTAATGACTTGAAAGCCGTCACAAATATTAGAGTTATCAAATGCAAGCTGGAACACTATATGATCAGGAATGTTAATGAATATATTCTTTAAAAGTGCCAACCACCTAACAATTTATACAATTTTTCTTGCTTTTATAATGATTTCCTGTCTTCTTTTATTGTTGTTTAGTTCAATGTAGTCGTTGAAGCAAAAATGCTTTTACTTTTAAATCATTTAATCTTTCCATTTTTGTATTATTTTTTCCTATAGTAAATACCTTCAAAGGAACTAAGTTCCACTGAGAATTCACTGTTGCTTACAATTAGAATTTGTTTTTTGAACAATTTGATTATCTTCTCCTCTTTTTTTTTAACAGATGTCCACTAACTACGTTTGCAAGTCATGGATATCATGGACGTATCATGGACGTATCAGCAGAGCGGTTTTTTAAACGTAAACCGAATTTGGTATTCCGAATGCCGGGAGCTGTTTTATAGCATCGTTTGTGATATGAAAAAAAAAGAAAAATTTCAAGCTCTTCTAGCTGATTTTAGTCTAGCCTTTTTGTACGATCATTTTTAAGGCCTACTTGAAAGACCTCCAAAACTTATTGAGTACATAAACTTGAATTTTTCAGTTAGTGTCCATCTTTCCCGACTCAATCTTATTTTTTTTGAAGATGTTGGACACATTCATTTTGCAAAATTTCTGCCTCAAAGACAAATTTGATTATAAAAAGAGACCTGGACTATCAATTTGTGGTGAGATAGCTATATATTCTTTGTGAAATTCACGAAAAAAAATCAACGTTCACTTAAGGTGTCCGTCTTTACCACGCTTCCCCTACTGTTAAAATAAATGTATACCGCGTGTATGTGGGTATGTGCTGACGGTCTATCTTTGGATGCTGCTCAATTAAGAATGCAAAATATTTTTCCGAATGTGTAGCGAATGCTGTCACCACTCGATGGGTCTGACGACGGATTGAGAGCGGTGACCAGGACCGGAAAACTCCGGAATCTGCTGTGGCGAATTGCATTTTTAGAGGGGGAAAGAGTGATGGGCAAAATTGCTAGTTGGTTGGTTCGTTACGAAAATTTATTCTGCCAACTTTTTTATGCGAAAATAGGTTTAGTTTATACGCCCGAAGCGCCCAAATGTGCAGTGAACAGTTTATGCTAGTAGTCTACACACAGCGGATTTAACAGTTTAGTGTGCAAATTGTAAATTTAATTCAAACCATACCCCGACCTGGAACGTTCAGAGTTTAATGATGTTTTGCAGAGCAACTTTCTGTCTAGTTAACTGGAGCTTCGCTCTAAAAGGACACAGGGAGAAGGATCCTACAGTTGATACAATTTAGAGGGAGAGATACTACATTTATTTCGCAGAAAACTCGTGGATCGATTATACGAGATCTTCACGGATAATCAATTTTATAATATAGGTTCACGTATATCAGGAACATATCGGGAGTACCAATTGAAAAACTTAATATCGGGTGCGTCTCCAATGTACAGTTCTGAGCGTTCTTTTCTCAGGAATTTCTTGGTGGATTTACGAGACTCTTGTACTGTCGTGACCAGGAATTTTATTGAATTAAAACACGTCTATTCGCACCAACAATAATCCAGAGAATGAATCTTCGTTTCAATCAAGAACAATTGAAGAATTTACGTTGGATTTACAACCAGATGGCGCAGCGAGTAAAATGAGGATGTTTTGTTTTTTTTGGTATGAAATTTGTTAAAATTTTCTAGACAAATCAGAATTTATCTTCAAATTTCCTGGTTTAATGTATTTTTTCCACGCTGAAAAGGTTATAAGCGAGCGCCGCTCGGAAATCCACTCAGTTCTAATTGAACAGCGATTGGAGCATGTTGTCGCTGTTGTGGTGAAGCTCTTCGTTTATCATGAAAGCGCGGATGAACGGTGTCACCAAGAGCCTGTTTGTGCACCCTAGGCCAGAAGGGAATCTATCAGGAGGAGAGTGATGCCACAAACGGTTCCCTGGGAAGACATCGCTACACACACATACACGCGCGGCTATTAACAGGTGGTTATCGAGTTGGCATTAACAACTGGTGGGCTTCCAGTATCGAGGAAAATGTGGAAATATCTAATCGTTACTGAAAATAATCTGCCAGTTCCTCTGGGAATTTTCAAAATATATTCATGTGAAAGAGTTTAATTGAATGTTTTCTATCCATGTTACACTGTAACCAAATATGTTTCAATCAAGTGCTATTAACAGGTGGTTATCGAGTTGGCATTAACCACTGGTGGGCTTCCAGTATCGAGGAAAATGTGGAAATATCTAATAGTTACTGAAAATAATCTGCCAGTTCCTCTGGGAATTTAAAATTACATTCATATGAAAGAGTTTATTTTAATGTTTTCTATCCATGTAACACTGTGACCAAATACATTAGGTTTTGTGATTTCAATCCCAATCGCAATCAACAGGATAGCTTCTGAAGATTATTCTTCCCCATCAGTAGGATATTTCCGTATCCAATATTGGATGCATAAAACCTTGTGCCTCCAACGTAACGCTCTCGTTTTCGAAGTTCTCCAAATATTCATTCATTCAGAATGAATTCAGATTCAACTTCATACAAATGATCTCTAAATCAACGATAGTCCTACGTCACCCTTGCGGTTATACCATAGATATAACCCACTTCCTGTTTTTTTCTCTCGATCCAGTCAAACATTTAAATACAAACATAACATAAAATCTTCCAGTTTTTTTCAAATATCATCCAGTTTTATCCAGTTTTTTTTATATGTGCGCTTCAGTTTTACCCATTTTATGTAAAATGAATTCATGTATAAATAATATCCCTCAAAGGGATTCCAGGAGATTTTTTCAAATGTCTTCACATGGCACGAAAAAATGTCTTCAAATGTATTCACAATCATATCGGAGGAAACTTAAACTCATAACTTAATTTAGAACAAAGTTTGATAGCTTATTTAATGTTTATTCTAATAGGTATTGTTATATAGCGCATTTCATTAAACTTACCTTGAGTTTTTGATGTTTATTTCAATAAATGTGAACAAAGAATATATTGCGCAACTGCATACTAAATTTTATGAGTCTAGAAGTGATAATTGGTTTGATATGTAACCGGAAAACCGTCGATTCGAGAAGTGGTCGTTTGAATGATCTCGGTTAATCTATTGTATAGTTTAGGCCCATCTGCGATCCCTCACTCACCCTTCCTATCTCTTGATCAATTTTATTTTTTGAAATTTTTCGTTCGCTCGATCTAATGTGTATTTACATTGGATCCATCATCCGTTTCTTAAACACTCAACTTAGTGTTTTCCTCATGTTTACGCTTCTGGATTCAGTGCATGCTACTCTGTCTTTGAATTTATATAAATATCATATATTCTGGGTCCCACAAATCATTCTGAAGATCAGACCAATTGAACTACCATTTCAACCACAACTGGCAATGTACAGAGCAAGAAATCTTACCCATAAAGGTTCGAAGAGTCCGTGTGCTATGCTGGCGTTGAGTTTATATAATCATCAAATGTTATATAATTCTCCAAATAATTCCAAAGTTCAGATTATCATAGAGTCAATATAGTCGGTGTTAAGTCAGAGGAGACCAAGTCGCAAAATTGGAAATATCGAGTTATTGACTGCATTAGGTTAAGTATTTCGTAAGCTACATTCCACATTTATCAAATTTGTAAATCACTCGTGCAACAGGGAATCCCATTCAGATTTTGATAAAATACCAAAGAATAATACCAAAATTGGAAAGCTTTTAAATACCAGTATTTCGTAATTTCAATACCAAAGTAACACTTTATCAGTGTCTCCGCTCTTTTTAGTATTGGAAAAATATTGTAGGGCCTGATAAAATTATTCCTGCATTTCAATATATAGATCTGCTCGAATGATATGATTAATAAATTGTTTTTGCCATTTTATGAACTACATATAAATACTACACGAAACTTCGAAGGAAATCCTATTGCTCAGTCATTAGAATAAGTAAAAAAAAATCATTTTAGAGCCGATATTTTTAAAAATAAAACGGTTTTACAGGATCCAATTTTCTTCCAGTTTTTTAAGAGCAATCTTCCAGGTTTTTGAAAAATATTATTGACAACCCTGGTCAGACATGTGTACAGGAGATTGGAGAATATGTTCGATTCTCTCTGTATAACGCTTTCTCATTGCGTTGTTCGCTACCATTTTTCTCTTATTATTATTCTTAGTTCTGATATGTTCAGGTTTAGAGTTTGTCAATTCATCAAAGCCACGGAACAGATGAATCGCAAGTTGTTTTCAGTTCTAGTAGTGTTATGATCCGATGAATTATAATAATATTCGGTATTCCTAGTCCTATTTCCCATATGTACCAATCGATTTGGGCACTTTTCAACAATGTAAATGTGGTGAACTTATCAATAGCTATTTTGTTAAAATAGTGTTGGAATCAGAGCTTCTAATTTTCTGTACACTTGTGTAGACCAGGCGTTCCCTTAATACTTACTACGACACATGATGTGCCTGTAACACGTTGACTGCCACGTCAGTCACCGGCAGGCGTCCCAAAAGTACTGCATTTTCATTACAGTCGGTATGAAATAAAATCGAGACTCACTGTGTGCGCGCTACATTCGCATACAAGCGACAGAGCACGAATGAATAAAATAAACCTGTGCTATAGCAGTCGGTGCTTCGTCGAATTTGTCTGATTTGTCTGATTTGTCGGGCCCGATCGTAGTGAGCCAAACGTACTGTTAATTTTCCATTTTTTCGTGTCTGCTACTCCATTAATTCTGTCGCTGTAACAGTCGCTCACGATGCGATGAATATCATCGGTTTACCCGAGTTACTGTCAAATTTGACTGTCGCAAGAAAAATGTCATGACCAAGAAATCGCGATCGTAAGACAAGCCTTTATTTTATGCGTTTGTGCTTTTTCACCAGTACGCTCTGGGATGTGGTTGTGAGCACAAGTTACGTATATACAGAGACAGCCGATTCAATTTTAGATCGGCTGTATCGAGAATGATGTACTGTTGGGATGGCCGAATCAAGATAGGTACACAAATGAGCAGCAATTCATAGGAGAAACAAGCACGGATTCCTTAATGATTCTAGGCGAGAGTTTCTTTGTTAATATGTATATTGATGACATCAGGAAATACTCAGTGATGGGAATGTTTAGATTTATCCTCCAAGTAGGAAGCCAACTTTAAACGTTCGAAAACCGATGGATTTCAAACAGGCTCAGTACAATTTTTGACGTAGGACTACGTCTAACCGGAAGATATAGGGGGTGAAATGGAAATCTAGGCACTGAACAAGTAGGAAAAAATGCAAGATTTGGAACGCTTATAACTCGAGCATTTCTCAATAGATCGCAAAGGGTTTTGCATCAATTGATAGGAAATATATCTACGCATCTATCATAACGAATAACATTTCATTTTTCTTGAGATAAATAATTGAATAATTGTGAAATATCAAGCATTGTCAAAATGCACTATGTGCCCATTTTTGATTGGTCCATTTTGTGCTCTTCAAATCGTACCGACCAAAACGGGCAACCAAAGCAGCAGCGAAATAGAATGAAGCACGATTGGAAAGGAAAAAGAAAAAAATGAACGAAACATTGGTCGCAGTCTCACATATGCGTAATTCTCGAGCCAGCCATTCAGCTTAAAAATCCCCGCTCCGCTGCCGTAACGATCATTCTCGTTCAAACCGTACACCACATCGGTTCGCATCACAACACATCAACAAACCAACCCAAGCAGCCATGTCTGGACATGGTAAAGGAGGAAAAGTAAAGGGAAAGGCAAAATCCGGCTCGAACCGTGTTGATCTGGAGTTCCCCGCAAGGGTAGCTAGGCCGAGCGCGTTAGTACCAGTGCACCAGTCCACCTAGAAAAACCGCATTCAGAACAAAACACATTCAGTTCGGTGGACATCAAGACAACAACAGGCAGTTGCAGCGAGTGGCGAATGGCAAACGCAATCGCAAAACGGCATCAGGTAGCAGAAGAAAAAAGTTTGTTCTTTATACACACTGCTTTGGTGGCAAATCCAGAACAAGGCGGCATCAAGGGCGTTCGAAATGGTTTTTTTCAAAACCACGAGTACTAAGTTTTCTAAATTTGAACCATTCCATAAAACAAGGCGCTTTTCAGGGCCATTAAACCTTCCAAAAAAGAGTTTAGGAAATACAGTTCAATGCTTTCTAAAACAATATCCAAAATAATAATAAAACACAAATTGATTTTTTCATAATTTGTTTGCCAGGATATGATGAGTATGTGAATTTGGCAGTTGTTCTGAGCTTATTGATTTTCACCAATTCTTAAATTGCTTCTAGATTGAAAGTACAGTAATTTACACTTATCTCGACATTTAGCTAATTGGTCGGACCAGTAATGCGACATATTTAGTTGGACATTTTTGTAAACATAGAGTTCGGGGTCCAAATTATGACCCCACATTGAAGGTCGACACTGTACCACTGTCATCGCAAATGTTCAATTACAGGTTAAAATTACCTCCAATCCGATACTGAGTGGTGGTAATGCGACGTGCCATTGAATGTAATTTACTGTACAATATGTCACAAGCTGGATGGGAAGAAATTTTCCAACTGTGAAAGCTGTGGCGAGTGGCAAATGCAATCGCTAAACAGCAAGGTTTAGCCGAACAAGATGGGGATATCGAGTGATAACAAAACAATAAACTCTTTAGATTGAAGATAATTTTGTGATCCTGAAAAGGACCCTTTTTAGCCTGCATGTGAATCCAACGAGCGAACAAATCGTAATGAATGTATTTTTTTGCCATCGCTCCCTTTTAACGCTCATTCGTTCGTCTCGTTGGACTCGCCCCTCTGGCTGAGTCTGCCGATTTGTCTCTATCCTGTGAGTGTGTACCGCTAGAGTATAAAACACGCGGACCCCAAAACAATATCTTATTTTCTTTCAAACCGTAAACCCGTGTGGTTGTACGGCATCGGCATCGTGGACGTAACAAAGGAGGACAAGTTAAGGGAAAGGCAAAGTCTCACTCGAACCGTGCAAGTCTCCAGTTCCCTGTTGGTCGCATTCACTGATTGCTCGGCAAAGGGTAACTAGGCCGAACGGATTGGTGCCGGAGCACCAGTATACCTAACAGCGATTATAGAGTTTCGGCCGTCGGAGTGCTCGAGTTGGCTTGCAAAGCTGCTCACGACAATCAGAAAACCCGCATCAAGAACAGAGCAGCTTCGGTTCGGCGCTCATCAAGGCAACAATTAGTTTCAGTGAGTGGCAAAATGTTTCTCCGGCACGTCGCATCAAATGTAATTTACTGAACAACATGTCACAAGCTGGATGGGAAGAAATTTTCCAACTGTGAAAGCTGTGGCGAGTGGCAAACGCAATAGCTAAACAGGAAGGTTTAACCGAACAAGATGGGAATATCGAGTGATAACAAAAACACAACACCAAAGGTTCTTTTCAGAACCATCAACATATTCATGAAGAGTAAACAGTAAACTAATCCATTTTTAAGGTAGATAGGTAGGTATTCACGTAGGAGAAGAAAATAAAACAATATATTTAAAATATATATTTAACAAAAGCTGTCCCCTTTGTATAGTCCTACGTCACTCCGGTTATGTCCCCGACATTACCCACCCGTCTTTTTTTAGAGGCGAACCCGCCCAGGAGGCTGAAAGTCTTTTCAATAAAGAATTAAAAAAAGGACATATTTTATTATGTATGGTCCTCATGATCTACTGGCTTGCGTGGCGCTTGCCACGGGGGCTTCGAGTTCGATTTCCGTTCGGGTTAGAAATTCCATCCGAACGATCCACTCCATCGTTGCTCCTACCCGCTCCACTACCCCCAGCTTCACTCTCATCTGGCCATGCATTTGCACCCGCGAAACTTTCATCTACGCTAATTCCACCCACAACACTTCCTCTCGCATTTCTTTCAACAGATTCTCCCCTGTTGCTCACACTGCTCACTACTCACAATTCGGAATATGCTGCAGAATTCACCAGAAACTGTAAATTATCTTCCGTTTCAAAGCCTACAACCTTGGGGGTCTTCGTAGCCACTTGGTTACGCGTTCGCTTACCAAGCGATCGATCGTGAGTTCAAACTCAGGGCCTCAATTGACCATCTTTGTGTTGTTATAGAATAACTACGTCCACGCAACCATCATCAGCGATGGAAATCGATCCACGGTGGAACAAAGATCGATTCATCCATACAACTGCTCTGCTCTGCAAGAAATATCGGGCTGCTGTTCTATAAATAACTCAACAATGATCAATCAACTGTCTCCGCTGTCCGGTCTGCTGAACAATGGAAGAACAGAAAGAATACCCTTACGCCTAAATGGCTACTACTGTGTAATTTACCATAATGTAATGGAACAGAAAACTTAACGCCTAAATGGCTACTACTAACTACTGTGTAATTCACAATTTATAGAAACATAAACATATGTACATGTACACGATTAAACCCGGCTCTGTTACAGCTAAATGCTAATGAGCCTAATAAATAAATGGGATAAAAAAAAGCCTACAACCTATAGTTTGCGAATGAGAAAATGAATAAAATACTGGTGAATAAAGAACACACTTTTGTAAGCGAACGACATTGCATAATATATACAGACACCCGACATCATCAGCACGAGGGAAAAAAATCATTCACGACAGTAGCAATGCATTTACGATTGCATTCCGAATCTACAAACAACATGATGGTGACAGTCGTCAGAATACAGTCGTGGTACGGTACATTTGGTACCCCTGGTCACCGGTACTGACACCGAGTTTTCATTCAAGCCGCGTCGGTCACTGGTGACTAACAGTATAACATATGATAAAAAAGGTAAATAATATAAGCATATATGCTTATAAGCATTCCCTTTTGCACAGAAATACGTTCCTCTATGAAAAGAAACTAGGGTTTTAATATGTTTAAAAATGTGCATCGAATCGCTATAAAACCGTGGGACTCAACGTGTTTATTTTGCAAATAAATTCATAATTAGGACTAGAAATTAAAATTGAATTTATTCGTTTTTTATGAGTTTTACATTTATAGATAACATTTTAAAAAAATTAGTGGGTTATATCTATGATATAACCGCAAGGTTCACGTGGAACTACCTTAGCTGAGCAATCATTCGTTTGTATTGATTAAATTCTTGATTGAATGAAACAGTTTCCAAATTCAATTGAGTTCAATATATTTGCTCTGTGAGTGAAAAAAATGAACAAATGCCGTGTAAAGTCAATTCATTTATTGTGATTGATTGTTCTTCGTTACAAGTAAATTTAATGACGGACCTTTTACGTTTGGTATGATGACTAGAACAAAATATATGTACGGAAGAATTATCAAACGTTTGATGAACCAGCCTAAGGCTGAAAATCTTTCCAATAAAGACAAAAAAAAATTATTAAACGATTATTTTATTTTACATTTCCCTCTGAAGTTTACATCCCAAAAGTGTACATACTTCTCGAATCTCGAATTTGCTTGAAACTGGGAAGTTCATTCGCTTCTAGTGGCTGCACGATTTTCCCAGGTTCCTAAGTTTAGAAGATCATTTTAGGACAGACATATTCCACTCTGCACAAAGGCAAGCGAGGACAAAAGTACTCGCAGTTTGCATTTATTTGCAGAGCCGATTTCCCCAGAAACCACGGTTTTGAAGTCTGTGTTAGGGAAACACATTTCAATCGGAACAAAAATACCCCCGATTTGTATGAATTCGCAATGCCGATTTCCCCACGCTTCATGGATTTGAAGTCTGTGTTAGGGAAACACATTCCAGTCGGAACAAAAATACCCCCGACTTGCATGAATTTGAAATACCGATTTCTCCAGGCACCTTGGTTTAGAAATCTCTATTAGGGAACACATTTCGGTGGGAACAAAAGCTCCCCCTACTTTCGTGTGTTCTTTTTCTTCTTTTTGGCTTTAAGAGGGTTTAAACTTTTCAGTACACTCGCCTCTAGGCTCTTTCGTGTGCTTGCAATGCCGATTTCGCTGCTTGGTTTTAAAGTCTGTGTTAGGGAACATTTTTCGATGAGAACAAAAGTCCCCCTACTTTCATGTATTTGCAATGCCGATTTCCCCAAGGCTGCTTGGTTTTGATGGCTGTGTTAGGGAAACCGTAAATCGGGCCAATCAAAACGATGCAGTTAGGGCGTTTAGATAACGCCTAATATTTTACAGTTATTCAATTCTTTATCTAATGAAAAACAACATTTTGTTAGTTGCGATAGATGCGTAGAAATATTCCCTATCAAGTGATGCAAACATCTCTCCTATCCAGTACGAAATGTTCGAGCTATAAGCATTCGAAATCTTTAATTTTTTCCTGCATGTTCTGTGTTTAGGTTTTCATTTTACCCTCCATATATTCCGGTTAGACGTAGTCCCACGTCAAAACTTAGTTAGAACTAGACTGGAATTATCGTATGATCGGTAAGGCTGCATAACAAAAACGTCTAGCTGTCGAACTCAACGTTTCCATTGGTTGATACCCAGATGGGAACAAACACGGTTGGAACAAAACGAACCCCTATGAAACGGTTCAAGAACAGCGATTCTTCTCTATGATGAAATAATCTTCACAATCGAAGAGAAATTCTCGAATTATGAAATTTTAAACTCCAACAGAAAATTTATCTGAGCCATTTCTTTATACATTTTAAAAACTTCTGGATGTCAGATTTTCGATGATAAAAAATCAAAGAATATTAGAAAAATAAAAGCGTAGAAGATCTTGAATACGAATATAGTAAAACTCGTTTTCATATTATTACCTTCGAGATAAAAGAAAAGTATTCGATTGAGCCGGGTTAAACTACGTACAATCGATAGTCTCATACTTCTTAATATTTATCCGAATGAAGGAGATAATGGAAAAAATAATATCAATGTTAAATCTCCTCATAATAAACGAGATAAATTCAAACTTACTTAAATCACATCAGGGTTCATTATTTGTGGCTAAAAATTATTATTAACATACAAAAATTCGAAGTTTCGAAAATTCATAAAAAATCGATGTCCGACCAAGTTCGTCGAAAAATTTTTTACCATCTTGGACTCATTATTTCCATTTTTTTATATGACTTCTATTTCATATGAAAAAACTTATAAAAATACATATATAAATTTTAAAAAAGTCACAGGAGGGTTGTGTCCGAGACACAACCGCATAGTTGACGTAGAATTTCGTTAGGCTATCTGTTGATTTTGGATATGTTTGAAGAATTACATCGTTAAATTTTTTGATAATGATTTGGTGGCCATGAAAAGGTCAATTTTGTTTGGTTGTTGATTATTGTTTGTTCACTTCACCAGTGTTTACCGAGTGATAATGACAGAAGTATAGTGAACAGTCGTTGGGTGGTGCGTATCAGATAGAAGATGCCGAAGTGGAATGAGATATGATGAAAACCGCCCTCTGTGACCCTAGACGAGATGCCTACTGTGTTATGTATGGATGAAATAAATAAAAAACAGGAAGTGGGTTATATCTATGGTATAACCGCAAGGGTGACGTAGGACTATCGTTGATTTAGAGATCATTTGTATGAAGTTGAATCTGAATTCATTCTGAATGAATGAATATTTGGAGAACTTCGAAAACGAGAGCGTTACGTTGGAGGCACAAGGTTTTATGCATCCAATATTGGATACGGAAATATCCTACTGATGGGGAAGAATAATCTTCAGAAGCTATCCTGTTGATTGCGATTGATTGAAAAATCACAAAACCTAATGTATTTGGTCACAGTGTTACATGGATAGAAAACATTCAAATAAACTCTTTCACATGAATGTATTTCTAAATTCCTAGAGGAACTGGCAGATTATTTTCCGGATCTTTCTCGATCCAAACGGAAAGAATTCCGTGCGTGTATGTGTGTGTGTGTAGCGGCTGCTTCGAGATCTTCCCGGGGAACCGTTTGTAGCATCACTCTCCTTCTGATGGATTCCCTTCTGGCCTAAGGTGCACAAACAGGCTCTTGGTGACACCGTTCATCCGCGCTTTCATGATAAATGAAGAGCTTCACCACAACAGCGACAACATGCTCCAATCGCTGTTCAATTAGAACTGAGTGGATTTCCGAGCGGCGCTCGCTTATATGCCGATTGGTGATTTCAATAGCCTATTTTGAAAGCAAATTTAAGACTATTGAAACAAGTTTTTGGATCAGAAAGTAACAAGTATAGAACGCGTAGACATTTTATCTTTCGAATGAAGTGTTTATCATACCATTTCGTTCAGTTGTTTAGGAGCTATTAACACTCAAAATCTCGGTTTTCGGCGTAACGCTTTCGTTTTCGAAACTTTGATTTTACACCCCAGTATAGAAATGGAAGACGTAGTCCTACGTCAAAAGCTCACCAATGTAATATAAGATAATCACCAATACCGAACACAATTATAAATTTTTCTCATCAGTAAAAACAAGTTACTTTAATATTGGAAAGGTAATGTTCTTTTATAATTTTTACCTTCTGAGTGTTTATTCAACCCAATGCGAATTTTAGTTGGACTGACGACACCTAATACTATATGTAGGAGCAATCACTTTTTCGGATATTTTTCCATTTTTTTCCATTTTTTCCACCGTATAAACTTTCCTTGGGTGAAAATGAACACAAAAAAAAAACAGACAGCTTAAACCAAACGACCCATCCTCGAGCGGGAACACACCTTGGTTTTTGACGTAGGACTACGTCTTTCATTTCTATACCGGGGTGTAAAACCAAAGTTTCGAGAACGAAAGCGTTACGCTGGAGACCGAGATTTTGAGCGTAAATAGCTCTTAAACAACTGAACGAAATGGTATGATAAACACTTCATTTGATAGATAAAATGTCTACGCGTCATATACTTGTTACTTTTTGATCCAAAAACTTGTTTCAATAGTCTTAAAATTGCTTTCTAAACAGGCTATTGAAATCACCAATCGGTATATAAGCGAGCGCCGCTCGTAAACCCACTCAGATTCTTTGTGTGGACACCGACTGGACAACATCGTTGCTGGACGGGCTGGACGGCGAGGGATCGAGTGCCTTTCTCAAGGCAAGAGGGCGGAGGTGGTAGCGCTGGAGTAAAATAGAGTAGTGTTTTCAAAGGGCCTTTCTCAAGGCTAGAGACGAATGAACTGAAAAAGTTTAAAGTCTCTATAATACAATACCATTACCACCCCAAACCCACTCAGTTATGATTGAACAGCGATTGGAGCATGTTGTCGCTGTTGTTGTGAAGCTAATTTCGTTTATCATGAAAACGCTGATGAACGGTGTCACCAAGAGCCTGTTTGTGCACCTAAGGCCAAAAGGGAATCCATCAGGAGGAGAGTGATGCCACGGTTCCGCTTGAAACATCGGAGCAGCCGCCACACACACACATACACACATACACGCGCGGAATTCTCGTTGCTATCATCGTTGCTGAAAAATAATCTGCCAGTTCCCCTGGGAATTGAAAAATACATTCATGCGAAAGAGTTTATTTTAATGTTTTCTATCCATATAACACTGCAACCAAATACATTTGGTTTTGTTATTTTTCAATCAATCGCAATTAACAGGAAAGCTTCTGAATATTTTTTTCCCCATCAGTGGAAATTTTCGTATCCAATATTGGATGCATAACATGAAAAACGGAAAATGTTTCACATCGCGAAAATCAAGTCATTTTCGAGCGATTATTTGCTTTCTACTCATATAATGCTGCGACCAAATACATTTCGTTTTGGATTTTTTCAATCAAGTGCGATCAACGTAAGAATGTAAGAATGTAATGAACGTAAGAATGCGAATGTCTTTCGGCAATTTATTAGAGTCCTTCGGTGGTAAGGCACCACGAAAGCAGCTCGGATAAGCGCACCAGTAGCAGGATAGGTGGAGAAGCCACATCGCTATCGACCGGGAACTTCGCATGAAATTCGTCGCTATCAGAAGTCGACCGAATTGCTGATCCGCAAGCTACCTTTGCAGCATTTGGTTCGTGGAATTGCTCAGGACTTCAAAACCGACTTGCGCTTCCAAAGTTCCGCGGTTATGACGCTGCAGGAGGCTTATTCGAAGATACCAATTTGTGTGCTATCCATGCAAAACGCGTCACATCATGCCCAAGGACATCCAGCTGGCCCATCGTATCCGAGGAGAGCGTGCTATATTAACTTAGCATATAATCAACAGCCCTTCTCAGGGCTCCAAATTTGATGGATTAGAGTTCAGAAAAGTTTTTTACAGGCCGAACTGAAAGGAGCATTTAGCGAAAATCGCGGTGTCGATGATAATTCGTTACCGATAGATGCCATGGATATGGATTTCATAATGAAGAACATGAAATACATGACATGATGTAGTGAATATATCCCCATATCGAAGAAATCACTTTGATGAAACTGTTTACCGTTTGTCGTTTTTAGGTGTTGGGAAAGGGCATTATTTTTGCTGAGTAAATTCCAAGAAAAAATCCATTCCTTCTTTAAGCGTGATTCATTCTGCTTCGGATCAACGGAACAGTGATAATCATTTCATACAAAAGATAAAATGTCCAAGAGTTATATGATTGCTATTTATTGAGTCGGAAAATTGTTTCAATAGCTTAATGATAGCTTCGAAAACAGGTTATAAAATTACGCTTCCTTTACTTTCGTTCATTTCTTACTCTACTCTCGCACCGTGACGACTCGTTTGTTTGGGACCAAGCAGATAGCAGGTTAGTCTTTCAGTGGTAAGGCACACCAAGCGCACCAGCCGCAGGATAGGTGAAGAAGCCACATCGCTATCGACCGGGAACTTTGCGTGAAATTCATCGCTATCGGAAGTCGGCCGAATTGATGATCCGCAAGCTACCTTTGCAGCTTTTGGTTCGTGGAATTGCTCAGGACTTCAAAACCGACTTGCGCTTCCAAAGTTCCGCGGTTATGACGCTGCAGGAGGCTTATTCGAAGATACAAATGTGTGTGCTATCCACGTAAAACGCGTCACATCATGCCCAAGGACATTCAGCTGGCCCGTCGAATCCAAGGAGAGGGTGCTATATTAGCTTAGCATATAATCAACGGCCCTTTTCAGGGCTCCAAATTTGATGGATTAGAGTTCAGAAAAGTTTTTTGCAGGCCAAACTGAAATGAGAATTTTCGTTTGCATGCCATACAGCATCGAGAAAATTCCGGAAAGATCTAATTGTTGCTGAAAAATAATCTGCCAGTTCCCTGGGAATTGAAGAATACATCCATGCGAAAGAGTTTATTTTAATGTTTTCTAATTATATGGCGAACACAGTGACCAAATACATTTGATTTCGTAATTTTTCAATCAAGTGTAATTAGCTGGAAAGCTTCTGAAGATTATTCTTTCCCATCAGTAGGATATTTTCGTATCCAATAATGGATGCATAACATGAAAAACGGAAAATGTTTCGTATCGCCAAAATTATATAATTTTCAATCGATTATTGCTCAGTCGCCGAAATTTTCATACTCAGAAAGTTCATTCTCCTCTAGTTTGCCTTCCAAATTGCCATCGTAAACCACACCTTCTCTCGATTCAATCACGCACGAAAAGCATACTGAAATGATATTCTGGTGGTGAAACCCATTCATTTTTCGTGAGGCGTCGTGCACAAATTACGTAACGCGATAAGGGGGGAGGGGTTAGATGTTGCGTTACTTTCTGTCTATTAGAGATAGGAAATTGCGTTACGAAAGGGGGGGGGAGGTTCAAAATCCGGATTTTTACGTTACGTAATTTGTGCACGACGCCTGAGGACATCGACAAGACAACATCGTTACTGAACGAGCTGAACGGCGAGGGATCGAGGTATTCATTACCTGGCTTGACCTGACCTGAAATGCAATCAGTTTGTTTTAACTGTGAGGGAGCGCAGAAAAGTCGATCGATCAGAAGGAGAAGAGAAGGTGACCAAGAGAGTATCAGCATCGAAATACGGTTCCCCGTGAAGACATAGAAGCAGCCGCCACACACATACACATACACGCGCGCAACTCTTTTCGTTTGCTGGTTATCGAGAGGAAACCTGGAAAGAAATGATCGTTGCTGAAAAATAATCTGCCAGTTCCCCTTGGAATTGAAAATTACATTAAAGCGAGTTTATTTTAATGTTTTCTATCTATATAATACTGCGACCACATACATTTGGTTTTGTGATTTGTCAATCAAGTGCAGTTAACAGGAAAGCTTCTGAAGATTATTCTTCAGAACAAGGTTTTTTGTATCCAATATTGGATGCATAAAACCTTGAGTCTTCAAAGTAACACTCTCGTTTTTGAAGTCACCCAAATATTTATTTATTCATTCATTCAGGATGGATTTAGATTCAACTTCAAACAAATGATCTCTAAATCAACGATAGTCCTACGTCACCCTTGCGGTTATACCATAGATATAACCCACTTCCTGTTTTATTTATGAAAATTTAAATAAATCGTTTCATATGTCAAGTCATTTTTAACACAACTGCTACCATATACAATTTTACACTTACACTTGTGATAAATTTTTCACAATACACTATCGGTCATTGATATGAAATTTCCCGAAGCAACCAACATGAAAGTTCCAAATTTAAATTTTATTTGCTAGAATTAATCGTATCACTCACCTTACTTGCAATATAAAAATGCCCTCGACTTTCATATATATGCATTGCCGATTTCTCCCAGGCAGTATGGTTTAGATGTCCCTTTTAGGGACCCGCCGCATGTGTCGTCAATTTCCACCAATCAGAAGTGGGTATTTCCGTTAGGATGAGGGTTGAGATTTTTCAATTGTTCGATAGTTAGTTTCATGACATATATCATTTTTCTCAATATAAAAAAATGTTATGGAGTGCCGAAATCGATTGACGCAAAAAAATCCTCAGTCCATCATGAAATGACTGAGCAATAAGCGTTTGAAATTGGACAATTTTCACGATTTGCTCGATTTTCGAGTTTCAATTTGTACACCAATATGTTCCCGAAAGACGTAATCCTACGTCAAAAAAAAATGGGTGGGTTATATCTATGATATAACCGCAAGGTTGACGTGGGACCACCTTAGCTTAGTAATAATTTGTTTTATTTATTAAACTTTTGTTTAAATGAAACAATTTCCGAATTCAATTGAATTCAACATATTTGCGTTGTGAGACCGTGTTAGGGAAACGCACTCTAGTCTACACGAAGGCAAGCGAGTACAAAAGTATCCACAGTTTGCATGTATTTGCAATGCCGATTTCCCCAGACACCTTGGTTTAGAAGTCTTTATAGGTAAACAGATTTCAGTCGGAACAAAAATGCCCCCGATTTGCATGAATTTGCAATGCCAATTTTCCCAAGCTCCTTGGATTTGAAGTCTGTGTTAGGGAAACACATTTCGGTGGGAATAAAAGCTTCCCCTACTTTCATATATTTGCAATGTCGATTTCTCCAACGCTGCTTGGTTTTGAAGTCTGTGTTGGGGAAACCGTAAAGCGGGCCAATCAAAACGAGGCAGCTAGGGCGTTCAGATAACGCTTAACATTTTACAGTTATTCAATTATTTTACTAATGAAAAATAACATTTTGTTAATTGTGATAGATGCGTAGAAATATTCCCTATCAATTGATGCAAACATCTTTCCGATCCAGTAGAAAATGTTCGAGTCATAAGCACTCGAAATCTTGCATTTTTTCCTGCGTGTTCAGTGTTTATGTTTTCATTTTACCCCCATATACTCCGGTTAGATGTAGTCCCACGTCAAAAAAACATAAAAAATAAAAATTAAATCAAAAAAGACAATAAATTAGAAATTAGAATTTTTTTTCAAATATCTAGAGGTAGGCTGCATTTAGAAGGAGATCTATAAAAAGTTTTTTTTTATTTTAAATCACATCAGGATTCTTTATTATCATTATATATGTTCTGCTGTTCTGCAACTTATCGATGAGCAACGAAGGAGAAATCGTGAGATTTAAAGTCTCTGTGAACAAAGGAAAAGAAGAAGAATGAAGGGGAATATTTGCCTAGAGCAGGGATTTTCAAATGGTGCTCCACGGGAAATTTGTGCTCCGCGAAGTTATAGCAAATGCTCCCACTTGAAAACCCACCTTGAAAAAAAAAACATACTTGAGTTTACTTTCACTAGGATATAAGTCAGATGTCGGGTAACTGCGATGCGCAACCGAAATAAAGTTGTTCACAATAAGGTAATGTCAATGTAAATAGTATTATGCAGCCGTGATGATGAAAATAAACAAGAAGGGGATATAGTGAGAGAGAAACCTCTGCTGAGGAAAATATTCAGTCTTTTTCCAAGCATTTAACATTGTTTGTTTTTCGTCATCATAAAGGGGTCGTTGGTACCTTCGACATTGCATCAATGTATTGAACTGACCCTATGGCAGGAGTTAAGGTTGTGCACCAAAAAAAATATTATATCAAGCATCTTGAATGTCGTACTGCAATGTTATAAGTTATTTGGGTTCGTGTGCTAGTCTGCTAGACTGCTTTCAACTAGTATTGCATTTGTGCTAATCTTGATCATAATGAAACAATGCTAATTTTTTCGAGGTTGTTGAGATTAACAGAAAGAGTATTTCATTTATTTAGTCACCAAGAGAGTAAATGTCGTTCTGTAATTTTGTATGTGATTTGGTTTCACTTGCCAGTAGCAAAACATTCTCCACTAAAAATGGCAGCTGCGCTTATCTTGACCATGAGAAAGTAATTCAACTTTATTCGAGGCCAATAATATTAACAGAAGCGTTTCTTTTGAGAATAGTGCAAAATGATGAGAAGTGTTTGTATTCTTAGTAGCTTCAAGCCACCAATGTATGGCTCTGGTTGCATGCTATGGCGAACGCTTGTTTGGCGCTTGGTTTACATTGTACAAACGATGCGATTCCACTGAAGCAATACTAAATAACATGTAGCATGAAATTTGACACTTGCAAGTACAGTAGAACCTCGATTATACCTTCCCGAAATTTGTCAGTGAGTGGTAGAGTCTTGCTCTTTTGTTTTGGCCATGGCTTTCACATTATCTGATCACTGATATAAACGACCATACAGATGGATAGTTCAACAATTTCTGTATTGATAAAACATAGTTTTCATGCTACAATATCTTTTTTCATGTTAGTACCTAATTTTTAGCCCTTTATTGTGTTATCCGCGATTTTCGTTATACGCGGTGATCTATCCCGACTATTTCGCGGATAATCGGGGTTCTACTGTATTGTCATTGTTGCTGTTTACATGCAGTGCAAAGATATATTGATGCACTGCAAATTAAAGTATTTCTTTAATTCGCTAGTAAAAAAAGCGAATTGGACACCACACCACCACCAGTTAACACACGGTGTGTTGGTGTGGTGAGGTGAAAATGGAAGGGAAGCATTTATCATGACAAAGTGTGCTTCATCTAAAATTTTGGGCAAATAAATTAAACCTCTTTATCTGTTCTGAACAAAATAAGCGTCAATTGATATCAGAGTTCTTCACAATTCGTATCATTATTTAGTCCACGCATGAATTTATAAATTGAATTTATGTAACATTGGCTATTATTGGCTTTTTTAACAAGTAGGGGAACCGCGGGTAATACGGACAGTGAGGGTAATATGAACAGGTGGTTGATGTTACTATACAATAACATTTTGAATTTCAAATTCCTGAGGACACCTTCTACATGTTGTTCTATAATATTTAATCCACCCTATACCAATGAATACTAATAAAAATGATTCCGCGTGTGGATGTAATTGTAGCTGCTTCGATATTAAGCATTTTGAGTGGTTTAATATCAAAATTCAATTCGCTGATAGTTATATTTCGGTTTGTGAGTTAACAGAGAAGCGATATTAGATATGTACGGAAAAGTTAATTCATTTTTGAGTGGAAAATTTGAGTTATTGAAATAATTGTACTGGTGGGGTAAAACGGACAGTTGCCAGTGGGAGTGAGATGGACTGTAAAAAGTGTGTTTAATCTATTCCTAAGGAATGCCCTGCGTCTATAAATGGAAATCAAATCGCCAAATGTGGACTGTTTGGAAGTTGACTGGAACCAAAGGCATAATAGTTGAGAGTCTGTCCGTTTATACCGTTGAAATGCACGATATCACTTTTAGATGGATTAATTCGATTTTTTCATCATTTAACGGACATTCGGGATGAGTTCAGACCTTGGTATATTACAAACCTGTCCATATTACTCCTTGTGTCCATATTACCCACATCGAAAAAAAAGTTGTACTGTTCGGTCTGTTTTAATTTCAGTAAAAACAGAAAAAGAAAAAGTAGAAAAACCATATATTGAATCCCTAGAAACTGCATCAAAGTTTTGGGAATCATGAGTTTTCCAAAGATATAATTGAAGTTCTTCTTAACATATCCGTTTTACCCCCACCTCCCCTACTAAGATTGAATAGAGCGTGGCGGAGATGTTTAGTTACCTACATCAAAATACCAAGAATATTTTTTTTTATCCCATTTATTTATTTATCAGGCTCATTAGCATTTTATTAGAAACAGAGCCGGGTTTTTATCGTGTACATGTACATATGTTTATGTTTCTATAAATTGTAAATTGCACAGTAGAAGTAGTAGCCATTTAGGCGTTTAGGTTTTCTGTTCCATTACATTATGGTAAATTACACTCTAGTAGCCATTTCGGCGTAAGGGTATTCTATCTGTTCTTCCATTGTTCAGCAGACCGGACAGCGGAGACAGTTGATATTGATCATTGTTGGGTTATTTATTTACAGCAGCCCGATGTTTCTTGCAGAGCAGAGCAGTTGTATGGATGAATCGATCTTTGTTCCACCGTGGATCGATCTCCATAGCTGATGATGGTTGCGTGGACGTAATTATTCTATAACAACACAAAGATGGTCAATTGAGGGCCCTGAGTTTGAACTCACGATCGATCGCTTAGTAAGCGAACGCGTAACCAAGTGGCTACGAAGACCCCGATTATACCAAGAATAGGTGTGAACTTTCTTGAAACTTATGGAAATAGCTATGGATTATTTAATCAGACTTGCAAAATGTGAATGAATTCATAGAATTCATGTAATTTTTGCAATACGAACTAATTTTCTAGTTAGTTTTTGTGAAAAAATACTCTACAAAGAAATGTTTTAGGAGGAATAATTTTTTCCCGTGCATGAAAAGAAACGAAGCGAAAGCAATGAATACTGCGACAACGGGTGGTATGTTTGTACATGATGTTCTTGAGTTACAAACATCGTGTTTGTTTACACATGTTTATGTTTGTGTATCATTGTTCGGGTTTGGGATAGACATTCAACACTAGCGTATATCATGTTCGTGTTCAGACAAAAACATGGAATTTTCACATCGCTACCATCATCATCTCCATCTATCTCACAAGTGCTTTTGCGAATGTAGCGCTTCACTGGTTTCGAGGTTTACACTCCGTTACAGAATGGATACAGTGGCATAAGATTGTGGCCAGGTTTCAAGCGGCCCATACATCTACAATATTATTGCACAACATAGGTGGTTGTGAAATAATATTGAGGGTGTGTTGCAGATATCGAAATGTTGTACAATATATTGTATGATATCAAAAAATTTAGATATTTATTGTGCAACGCTTACAATATTGCATGATCTATATGTGACGTTGTGCAATATGGTGTCAGTGAATGTCAAAGCTCATGTGTACATTTACATAGTCTCGGGTGTAAAGTGAGTGTTATCCTAAAAAAATTAACAGACTGTTTTTCGAGGACGCGTGTGTCGCCATGGCCATCAAAAACGCTGACGGGGATTTTATTATCGAGTTTATTGAGACTAATCGTTCACTTCCGAAATTATGGCATATCAAGTCTCGAGTACTTGCGATTAAATATTGAACGTCAGTAGCCAGCCTTGCAATATTCAGGACTGACTTCAATATCATCCCCAAATGATTCAATTTCATTGCACAAATATGACTGTGACGCCATAATATTGTACGTCTGTGGACAACCTTCAATAATGATGTCAATAAATTGGTACAATAGTATTGTGCGTTTATGGGGCGCTTGAGGGCAACAATGTGTGAGAAATATCTATATGTGTAAGTGTTTTTCGGAAGACACATATACCTACGTTAGAATCAGAAGGCTCCAAATGAGACACATCATTTGTTGGTACAAACAAATTCAGAAAAATATCAAAGGAACATTCGCTTATCATTCGCTTTAAACAGCGAAGAAAACATTCCACATTCTGTAACAATTCATGTTCCTTATCCTTTACTTCGAATAGTACTCCAAATGTGTGATGCCATACCGATTGCAAGCTCGGGATGCATCTATTGCATTTTTCATTCTTGCACAAGCAAACGGGTTGGAGTGGGGGCTATGTGGGGGGAGCGGCATAGTTCGCAGTTGTAAATCTAGCCCGGAAGGATTGCGAATAGTGCTAGAAACTATTCAGATCAAAATAAACGCTTCTGAAAATGCATGCAGCATGCTTTCGCACGAGACCACCCTAGTTTTGCACTGTGCTCCTTAGCAGACGCTCTTCCAGTGCAGCAGCATGAAGACGTTTGGGGGAAGAAAACACATCCGAACAAATGGCCATCCGTCGGTCTTTTTTGCTTCCACAAAGGAATGATATATCAATAATAAAGTTTTCCATATTCAACACTGCGGTTGACCGAGATGCACTGGAAAGAATCATTGCTACCATCATCATCTCCATCTATCTCACTGGCGCTTTTGCGAATGTAGGGATTCACTGAGTTCGAGGTTTACACTCCGTTACAGAATGGATACACTGGTATATGGTTGTGACCAGGTTTAAGGGCAACAATGTGTGAGATACATCTATATACTTTTGATGTTTCTCGAAACACTTGCTAACTTCTAACAGCACATATCTGACGTATCATCATGCTGAGCGACATTCAGTTATGAGTTTTGCCATTTGCTTCGAATATCATTTATGGCATGTTTTACGTTTTCTTTTTGAACTGATTGCCCAACTGTGGTGACAATGTGTCACAAAATAAAACCACGTATCTAGAGGTACCTCTAGATAAGGAAAGTAAGAATAGTAAGGAAAGTATTTTTTGATCTGTATTATACCATGTAAAATTAAAACGTAGGATTTAGTCTCACTATCATAATTCGTTCTGTGCCGGGCCCTTTCTTCTGACATTAAATAATGTTACATTAAATAATTGTTACACATATATTATCACATTTTTATCCTTCCGAAAGTTTCAATGAAAGTGATATTGCATTTTGCTTTTCCGGTCTATTATTTGAATATTCGAAACCAAATGCTTTAGACACCTTACCTAACATGTGAACACGCTGCATTCTGGCAAATCATTGGATCTAAAATTCGAATCCTCCCAGAATTGGTCAATTTACGAATCGATTTGATCATGAATATAAAATAAACTTTCGCTTTTCCCATTTGTGCCCGCATTTGGTTACCGACGGGTTGTATTTTTAGTTGTCACGAGTCTCGTCATAAGTAAATCATCAATATAGAATTCAATTTCTAACCCA
Source organism: Toxorhynchites rutilus septentrionalis (assembly GCF_029784135.1). NCBI lineage: Eukaryota > Metazoa > Arthropoda > Insecta > Diptera > Culicidae > Toxorhynchites > Toxorhynchites rutilus. Next base: position 123,583,949 of record NC_073744.1, read on the forward strand.
CAGAAAAACAAAGCCGAAAATCAATATTCATGCATTGAACGCACATTTGCCGATGGTTTTTTTTATTGTTATTTGTTTACGGATGTTTTTATACGCTTATAGTTTTTAGAAGCATGTCTTCCACGCGCATATTGAAAACAAAAGCTAGAAATTCACCACACGATATTTTCATTCGGTTTTGTTCACATCTGTTGTCTTGGAATGGAATAGATGTAAAAATAAAAGTATAGTTAATTAAATTTACCACAAACTATTTTATTTATTCAGTAGAATATTCTTCAACTTTGCTCGATCAACAAGTGCATGCAACATCTTTATTCGTCGTTCATTCGGATGTTATTGAAGAAGGAAGTCGCTGCATGTAACACATCTTCTGTTAATGTGAAATAGTTTCATTTCATAATCACATGGAAATAGGAAATAATCATTGGGGACTAGAGAATAAACAATATTTGGGATATAATACAGTCTGTCCAACTTTTATAAGACCACCCTGATTCTAATTCGTTGCAACACAAACAGTTAGAATTCCAACAAGATACATCCATACATTGTTGAATGCTCAGAATAAAGTATATTTAACGTTAATTCCGTTCAAAAGAGTTGTTTGTTTATTTATTGTGCTCAAATATGATAATTTCACCTGTTCAATTTCTATGAGACCATTTCAAAATTCATGAGTATTATCAATGAAAAATTCAAGACGATCGGTTGATTTACATGTCGATAATTGGTAACCTTGCCATTTCAGCTAATAACCTGGAAAATTCGTGTTGGAATACTATTTACCAAATGCTGTTGAACGAATTTCTCGATATTTTACCATGTTTCCGAAATTGTGACCTCTGAACTACGTCAGAGTGTCATGAAGGCCTTCAAAGCGAATCCAGGACATTCGGGCGTACGACCGGCACGACCGCTTAGGACGTAGGACAACGCAATCTTTTTTTTTAATTTCTTGGTTTATCATTTCGGATATTATTTGCGAATACGTCGAAAATTCATAAAACTCTTTAGTAAAAAGTTCCGGGAAGCCTGAAGAGGTTTAATGGCTTGCGTGGTTTTGTAGGATCATTTCGAGAAGAAACGATTATTTCTTGCCTTTGCGAGAACAATATACTAATTAGTCATATGCCGCAATTTGTTTCTTTATATCAATACACGCATTGCACTGAGTATTTAACGAGAGGCATCTTCCGTGCATCGCCATTCAACAAGCATCAAACACGCGACACAGCTACATACAGTTGCAGCGATAAAAATGTGACATCGCGAGAATTATCGTTTATGAAAAATCGTTTCTCGACTCTCGGTCAAAACCGTCAACAAAGCTAGGAGCTTGTTGCATCAGAACAGAGCCGATGCGCACGAGGGCAAATATTAATGGCAACTAAAATTATCGAAGGTGTGCTATTCACATGTAGGGGGAGGACGGGGTAAGACGGCCACCCTAAGCATAGAGTACAATTAAACACAATGCATACAAAATTGAGACATTTCATTATGTCAGCAGCGATTTTTAGGATGTTTTCCGCAATCACGTTGCCTTCCAAGAGTTTTTCTTCTTTATTTCATAATGTTGTATGATAAATTAAAAAAGATATGAAAAAGGTGCTACTAAAATTATGACGGGTGAAGTTGGCCACCACTAAGGATCACATGAAGTGACTCGTGAATCTAGGCGTTTAGAGGATGATTGTTTCCGGCAAAATTGTGCTACATATCAAGGTCGTTGTATTTTAGATCAAGCGTGGGAGGTGTTATTTTTCCTGAATAACCTATAATGTGCTTAATGTGCAACCCTTGCGAAATTATCATAATTAAAATTTATTACATTTGATATCTGAAAAAAACATCAAATTTATCATGAATGCGCCTTGAGTTATTCAACCAACATGAAGTTCTCATTCAATTCGGCGCGTTTATGGCAAATCTCATCTCTTAGGCTAGGTGCAAATTGAGAAGCGTATAGCGCTCGTAAGCGAACGCGAGACTACCAACACGACTCATACGTGCCACAAACGTAGCGTGGTGGAGCGCATATTGAGTCGCAGTTTGGTGTAAATAACATGCCACTCGCATACAATGACTGATTAACACAGAGTTGTGCGATATTTTTATTTACTAACACAATCACCCGACCAGTACAGCCATACAGTGTCAAACCCACGGCGCTATATGATTGTTCACCAACACAACTACCACAACCGGCATGACCAGCACGAGAAACTGTGGTTCAGCCACAGCGTCGCGCGAGTCATGTCTCACGAGCGCTCCACAATCTCGCGTCATCTGGCCAATTTGCGCCGTTCTATCTGTTTCCATTAGCCACAAAAACAGGCGCTATATCGCGCCAAGTTACTCGCGCTATATGCGTCTCAATTTGCGCCTTGCCTTACAATAGTGGCCACCTTGCACGCGCTATGATCAAGCAAAAGTGTCTGTAACATTGGTTTCACAGGACATGTCCATATTCATCACTGAAAAACTAAATTTCTTGCAAGCAAAATAACAAATCGGTGCTCGCCGCCATCTGAAAAGTTTATTTTTATGGTTTATCATGACGTTTCACCTATACACACGCAAAAATGTGTATACATTATTGAGTGTAATGCAATAAACCAAACTAATGTGTTATTATTGTCCAATAGTTGATTGTGTCAATAATCTAGAGAGTGGCCATCTTACCCAGGGTGACCGTCTTACCCCGTCCTCCCCTACAGGAGATGAACAAGTTCTAAGTTCCGCGCAACGAAAACAAGCAACACACACAAAGCCAAACACTGATGGCTGTCGTATTCGCTAGCGTTCACAGCTCGAGGGGAAACACAAAACACAAAACGAGCAGAATAAGCGACCTTTGTTGTTTCGGACAAAGAAAGATTCTGAGAATTTTCCTCAGGGGAGGTGCAATACTTATACGCTAGCGACAGCTTACTTACTATGCAAGGGTGGAGTTTATTTCGTAAATATTCTGTTTTCGCCATCCCCCTTCGTTGTTTCTATTCTAGCGGCTGCATAAGTTGCCCGTTATTGACAGCTCTGTTCGGAAAAGCACGCAAATGGATAAAACAAACTATTTTTTCCAGTCGTGTTTTATCCCGTTGTTCTTTGTGTTCGTGTAGTACATTGGAGCTCCTCTGTTGCGTCTGCTCGTTTGTGTGCCGGTTCATCACGCCGCTGAGTGTTTTTAGAAGTTGAGTGTTTTTGTGCATAAAGCTAAACAACAAAAGTGTACTACCATCCACGCCGATTTTTCTTTCCGAAGCGACATCTGCTGGAAAGCAACACAACTCAAGCTATACATATTTGAGTCAGCCATAAACCCAGCTAACAAGCACACGGTACACTAACTGTAGGCATATGAAAATGGCAAAACAGCGCAAAAAGTGCTCTGAACCCATAAATGGCATTGATATGGTTGTTTGTCGCGGTTACTGTGGTGCATTTTTCCACATCATCACCTGTTCGGGAGTATCGCGTACACTGCATTCGTATTTCTCGACTAATAGTAAAAATCTTTTCTGGATGTGTGACGACTGTGCCAATTTGTTCGAAAATTCTCATTCTTGTGTGATCTTAAATCAAGTCGATGAGGCGTCTCCACTTAATTCGCTTTCGACTGCGATTTCCGAACTGCGCACCGAGATCAAGCAATTCCATTCAAAGCCAACTGTACAATTCTCATCAGCTGAAAGTCCTATATGGCCAACTATTGATTAACGAAGAGGTGCAAAACGTTCACGTGCTGTGGAATCTACCGTACGGCCTGAACCCTGTCGAATCGGAAGCAAACCCTCCCAGGACGCGATCGTATCAGTACCGATCATGAAAAATTTATTTATTTATTTATTTATTTATTTACTAGTCTTCGAAATTGATCGTACAGACAGATTAGCTTATTCTATTTTTAAATACGTTCTTGGAAACGGTAAAATCAAAATTACTAAACACTTCGTTAAAACGGCAACAACATACATCAAACGGGTTGTTCTGTCCAAAGATAGTACGATGCATTGGTAGACGGAGGAAAGCTGCACGCCGCGTTGTTCTGGCCGGAATATTGATGTTAATGTTTCCCAACAGTATCGAGCAGTCCACGTTGTCGTTGAAGATATCGAAAACAAACAGCCGCTGCAATAGAATCCGTCTACTCGCCAAGCTCTGAAGTTGTATCAGAGCACAACGTTGCTTGTACGGTGGCAGCCGAACAGAATCATTCCACGGTAGCAAGCGAAGCGCATATCGAAGAAAGTTTCGTTGAATTCGCTCAATTCGGTTCACCTGAACGGCATGATATGGCGCCCACACGAGCACACCATATTCAAGTACACTGCGTACCAGCGCGCAAAAGAGTGTCTTCAGGCAATATACATCTTTAAACTGCTGCGTGTTCCGTTTTACGAAGCCAAGCATCGAGTATGCTTTGGCTGTTGTGGCTGCTATGTGCTGAGCAAAATTCAGCCTACTATCGAGTAGCACACCGAGGTCCTTGACAGTACTGACTCTGACGATGCTCGTTGTGGACATTCTGTAGTCAAAGACCGTTTGATTTCTTGTCCGACAGAATGAGATTATATTGCATTTTCTTGTGTTGACCTCCATTCCGTTTAGCTCACACCAGTTCAGCAACGCATCAATGTCAGCTTGGATGGCACAGCACTCAACTACTGATGAGACTACACGGTAGAATTTCAGATCGTCGGCGTACATTATTTTCGGAGAATTGATGGACTGGCAGAGATCGTTGGCGAATAGCACAAATATAAGAGGGCCTAGGTGACTGCCTTGAGGTACACCGGACGTGATGTCAAAAGGGACCGAGTTAACTCCATCAATGCGTACGTAGGCCCGACGTTCGGTGAGGTAGGAAAGAATCCAGCGAGTCAGCCAAGCGGGTAGGCCCATTCTGCACAATTTGTCCACCGCAAGAGAATGTGGAACTCTATCAAACGCTTTGGTGAAATCGATATAGATGGCATCAATTTGCTGACGATTTTCCATAGCGGCGACCAACGAAGAGATATAAACCATCAGGTTTGTTGTGGTCGAGCGTTTTCGTACGAAACCATGCTGGTGCTCGGAAATGATTCGATGCACGTGCGGGTAAAGCAAATCGTGGATGAGACTTTCGAAGGCTTTCGGCAAACAACTCAAAATAGAGATGCCACGGTATTTCTCGACGTCGTGTATACTGCCAGATTTATGTATGGGAGTGACAGCCGCAGTTTTCCACAAGCTTGGGAAAATACCCTCCTTAATGGAACGATTGCAGAGGATGGTAGTGGGAACGGTAAGCGAGTCGGCGCAATGTTTGATAAAAAGCGGAGATAGTCGGTCTGGTCCCGCGCCCGAAAATAAAAAGTTATATCTGTCCCGAATTTTCCCAGACGTCTCCGATGAAGTGATACGCGCTATGACGAAAGCAAATCTTGAAAGTGACTGTGACGTACCAGTAGTCAAACTCGTTCCTAAAGGCATAGACATCAACACGCTCTCGTTCGTGTCTTTCAAAATCGGACTTGACCCATCGCTTAAAAGTAAAACACTTGACCCTACAACATGGCCTGAAGGATTGATGTTTCGAGAGTTCGAAGACAATGTGTTCTACAAATTATGGCAACCACTTATGACCCAGGACGCAATGAACTAAGCAATTTGGAAGCCCTTTATCTCCCCGTCACAGTCGAGCCTCTCCTGTCAGCGTTCTTCAGTCGTCCTGGACCTGTGTTTGGGTGTGGAGACAGGGACTTCCAGGGTGCGTCAACAGGCAAGTACCCATTCAATTCGAACAACTCACTACCGGTAATGCCAATCGCTTCCAGCACTTCGATGTCAGTGCGATCGACCAACGCATATCGATACTGTTCGACCACAACCCCTCTCACCATAGCAACCCCAAGACGCACGATAGAAAGTATGTCAGCTGCGCCACCGTTGTCCACCGTAAATTCTATTCAACAAAGCCGTCTTGGTCCTGATGTCGTGGTAGAGGCGAGGATCTTCCAGAATCACACATCAGGCGAGTATTTGGTCACAGGAACAAATGCTTTGTCTGATCAATTCCACCGTTTCAGTCCGAGTTTTTTCAGTTTGAGACTGCTGCTTTCCAGTTGTGACTACGATGTTTTGGTGTTTACTGAAACGTGGCTTCGACCTGACATCCGTGATGCAGAGGTTTCATCTGATTATAGATTATTTCGATGTGACCGTAGCGAACTTACCAGCGAACTCTCGAGAGGTGGAGGAGTACTTGTGGCCGCTGAAATAAACCTCGAATGCAGCTCGATCTCATTGCCTGGATGCAGTCAGCTTGAGCAAGTTGTGGTTCGAGTCAAGCTACCAACTCGCACATTTACAGGGCAATTCTCCACAATTATATGTTTGACAAGCCCAATTGCTGACCACGCCGTGGAATCGAAACATTTGGGTCATCCTCCACACTGGCAGCAACGTTCGCTTACCAAGCGATCGATCGTGAGTTCAAACTCAGGGCCCTCAGTTGACCATCTTTGTGTTGTTATAGAATAACTACGTCCACGCAACCATCATCAGCGATGGAAATCGATCCACGGAAATAAGATCGATTCATCCATACAACTGCTCTGCTCTGCAAGACACATCGCGCTGCTGTTCTATAAATAACTCAACAATGATCAATATCAACTGTCTCCGCTGTCCGGTCTGCTGAACAATGGAAGAACAGAAAGAATACCCTTACGCCGAAATGGCTACTAGAGTGTAATTTACCATAATGTAATGGAACAGAAAACTTAACGCCTAAATGTCTACTACTAACTACTGTGTAATTTACAATTTATAGAAACATAAACATATGTACATGTACACGATTAAAACCCGGCTCTGTTACAGCTAAAATGCTAATGAGCCTAATAAATAAATAAATGAGATGAAAAAAACCTCTTCTAACAGCTGATCCTCGGGGGTCTCCGTAGCCACATTGGTTGCGCGTTCGCTTAGTAAGCGATCGATCGTGAGTTCAAAACTCAGGACCCTCATTGACCATCTTTGTGTTGTTACAGAATAGCTACGTCCACGCAACAATCATCAGCGATGGAGATCGATCCACGGTCGAAATAAGATCGATTCATCCATACAACTGCTCTGCTCTGCAAGACACATCGGGCTGCTGTTCTATAAATAACTCAACAATGATCAATCAACTGTCTCCGCTGTCCGGTCTAACTGGATAATGGAAGAACAGAACGAAAACTCTTACGCCTATATGGCAACTGTGTAATGTGCTAATTATAGATATGATAAACATGTGACATTTACACGATTGAAATTCGGCTCTGTTACAGCTAAAATGCTAATGAGCCTAAAATAAACAAAAGGGATAAAAAAAACAGCTGATCCTCATCATAAGCCGTTGATCATTTTGCTTGACGTTCGCAGCGGTTAGTTGCAAAACAACACGGAGCAACAAACCGATATGACGACTATGAACTTCAGACGCTGTAACTTCGAGTCATTAAATAACGCTATTGCTTCTCTCGACTGGCAAGCCACCTTGGTAGATAACTCGGTAGATTCAGCTGTATCAACCTTCTACGGTAAACTATCTGAAGTATTCGATGTGCATGTCCCGCGTGTACGACGTAAGCCTGACGTATCAATACGAAAGCCTTGGTGGACTGCTGATCTTCGTAATATGAGGAATGTGCTTCGGAAAACAAGAAAACACTATTTCAAATCGAGAACCGCGGCTGACTGTATCACTCTTCGTAACATTGAAATAGCATACACGGATCTTCTCGCTGAAACCCACAGAATATATATGAATAGAGTTCAGCAGAATCTGAAGCAAAATCCGGCATCCTTCTGGAAGTATGTGAGGTTACTGACAACGAATACAACGATACCGCCCAATGTGGAATTTAACGGAGCTACTACTAGTTCAAATAGCGAATCAGCCCATCTCTTCGCCAACTTCTTCCAGGTTGTTTTTAGCACAGCGATGCCCGAGATGTATCCAGGATGCTTTCGGCATATTCCAACGTACGACATAAATATGCCCTCAATCACATTTTCACCCGAGGAAGTTCAAAAAGCTATTATTATATATATTGATGTGTCCAAGGGAGCTGGAGTTGATGGACTGCCACCGTTATTTCTCAAGCATTGTGCCTCCTCATTGGCTTTTCCTGTTGCTTGTCTATGCAATAAGTCACTCTTTGAGAAGACATTTCCGAAGATTTGGAAAGCAGCTCGAATTGTTCCGATCCACAAATCGGGCAGAGCTCACCGCGTCAAAAGTTACCGTGGAATATCGATTCTATGCTCACTTAAGCCAGCGCTACACGATGCTACGAACACCCTCGAATGCTGGACGCTCGATGATTCGACGCATCGTGTAGTCGACTGATGAGCTACGAACCTCCAAGTCGAGTGTCGAATATTCGCGTTGGAAGGTAATCCGTTCGTTGTGGATTATCTTCCAACGCGAGTGACACGAGTCAAAGGATTTTTGTCATTCGTTGATTCGACACTCGATGACATTCGATACACCGCTACACGATTCGTCCGAATCTATCTTTGACAGATTGGTTTGTTTACAAGTTTTAGATGAAGGAACTATGAAATTGATTCTTAAAGTTCAAAATATTCGGCGAAATATTGCATTTTAATAATGTTGATTTGAAGCATTTTTAATTTACAGCCCGATATCAGTACAATTGCTACGGCAGCAATTTCAATACTCGCAACGTCATTCAGTTTCCTAACGTTTTTGATGGTAAATAAAAACAAAAAACATTCGATCCAAATACTCGCCAATTGTTTGGACCGATTGCATTGAATCGAACATTCACTTCACCGTGTAGCAGCACGTTCGTCACAACATTTGACGATTCATCGAGTCAAATGATTGAGTCCAACATTCGAGTGAAACGTTGGACGAATCGTGTAGCGCCCGCATTAGCAAGGTTTTTGAAACCATGATTCATGCTATACTGTACAGAGCTGCGCACTCGTTGATATCAGAGGAACAAGACGGATTTGTACAGCACAGATCAACGACAACAAACCTAATGTGTTACACTCGCGTTCTATTTGATGAAGTCGAGAACAGGAACCAGGTTGATTCCATTTACGTCGACTTTTCCAAAGCATTCGACACTGTTCCGCATGAGTACTTGATTGGGAATTTGGAACACATGGGATTTCCAGAACACATAACTGGATGGCTACACTCATATCTCACCAACCGTGAAGCTGCAGTGTGCATCAACTCAGTTTGTTCCGAAAATTTTCCCATTACGTCTGGTGTGCCACAGGGAAGCGTGCTTGGTCCATTCATCTTCATTATTTTTGTGAATGACCTATGCTATAGACTGAAGTCTCCGAAGAAAAGAAAATGTTTGCCGATGACCTAAAATTATATAGAACGATTTCATCCGTCCTCGATTGTCCTTTCTTTGTGTGGACACCGACTGGACAACATCGTTGCTGGACGAGCTGGACGGCGAGGGATCGAGTGCCTTTCTCAAGGCAAGAGGGCGGAGGTGGTAGCGCTGGAGTAGAATAGAGTAGAGTTTTCAAAGGGCCTTTTTCAAGGCTAGAGACGAATGAACTGCAAAAGTTTAAAGTCTCTATAATACAATACCTTCCTTCCTTCGATTGTCTTGTTCTGCAAAGCGACATCGATGAGCTCATGCTGTGGTGCCGTGAAAATGGTATGGCGATGAACATAACGAAATGTAACATAATCTCATTTTCACTGATTTGACACCTTTAATGTAAGACGTTGTCCTACGTGAAAAATCGGGAAGTTTCTCCAAGTATTGGGCTATTAAAAAGGGATCGTAAAATATTAGGGCAAAAACGAGGTTCGAAAGCCGTATGACCTGCAGCTGGTCAAATTTAACGGATGCAATCTCATGGACGATACATCATATGTTGAATGGGTCTTCAAACCGCTTCCGGAACAAAGGTTTTATGTAGCCAGGGGTCGCGGAGGTGTTCCCAAGAAAAATAAATTTGTTTTGCAGACAAGTTTGCCAGTAAGCTGATAATTTGGCAGTGATTATGCAGCATGGTCCGGAAGACTTCGATTTTCATCAGATCCAAATATATGAATGGATATCGACGAATGTCTGAAAAAAAAAAACGCGTATTGCCAACAGTATACACGTATTGCAAAGTGGTCTCGTGATAATGAAGTAAACGTCGTTAAGACAAAAATCAACCCCCAAACTTCCCGGAATATAGTCCAAACGTAACGCATTGGGGTATCATCAAAGCAAAACTGGGGAAGAGTAACACGTATCGAGTCCAAAGTTTAAATTTCCATTCGAGAGGGTTGAAAATCGCAAATCCCATATCGTCTCTTCAAACTACAATAAATACAAAACATTTTCTTCCAAGAACGCTTCATTCTAGATCAGACAAATTCTGAGATATATCTGATCGAAAGCGTACCGATTTTAAATTGGCAGGACTCTGTTAGTTTCGTAAGACTGTTATCATATTTCTTTGCATTTGGGAGCTCCGGAAGTTTGTAACTGCTCGGAAAGGATGGATACCCAAAAACGAAAGATCTTAATGCACGTCACACGAAAGATTTCCTCGTAACCGGTAAAAATATTCCGAAAGTTCCTCCTCTCCCAAAGATCTATCATGGCAGTGTAAAACCAGTTTTTTCACCATTTTGCCGGGAAGTTCTCAATGAACCTAATAACGATCGGCTGTCCGTTCTTGCTTCTGATTTTTGCCATCCACAGCACCGAAACCACCGAAGAAGAATCCTCCTAGCGGAAGAGAGTGTTCCCCATCTTCTCTTCGGGGCGGATGAGTTTGTTACAAAATTCAGATTCTAATCAGATTCCGTCGGATAGGTCATGGAAAAAGTGTTGGTGCACATGTCGTTCCGCTTGAAGGTGGTCTAAAAAGCATGACAGTATTCCTCTGTACTCTCCCCCGTTGCTGGTGTGACCGAGGAATCACGCTAGCGACAAAACTTTACAAGCTCCCATCCCGGAGGATGGGTAAATCTGATGGTGTATAATCATAAGGTCTAGGAATTTATTTTACGATTTTCGATTACAATATCGTAACGAGAGAAGGGAAAGTGTCGTAACAGTGGTGGATGCGCATGTTAGTTATGCAACAAGCCTAACAACGATAGTATTTGGTGCTGCTGCCTGGATGGCTATGGAATCTCTGGAGGATGTCGCTTGCAAGGCCATATCCCGTAACAGAGTGTGAAGTGTTTATGACTCGTTCTTTATTAACTGTCAGAGGGAACGGACAGGGGTTCATGTCATGCTGTTATAAGAAATTTTGGTTACTAGCGAGACACAAATTCAGATACATCCACCTTGTTTTCATCATGGTAAGATTGTTGTATACATTTATCGTTTCTGAGGTTTCTTCGTTTTGACCCGTTTTGAGAACCAAGTTAGCGTTAAAATCAGTATTTAATAACCTTGATGTGCTTCATATAACTCGCGTAGATTCGAGATTTGACCATGTCAATTGTCGGCGACCAAATACCAAGACCGATTTGGCTTTGCGAATTCGTACGACTCAACTTTGCCGACATTTAACAAAACAAATAATAATCTAAGTTAAGTCAAAGTTCATCTGAAAATTCAGTTCACCTTACGCTGGAACTAAATTGATGCTGTGGTAAACTGGGTGTTCCGTATCAGCAATTCCGAATGAAATCGACAAATGACAAAACATGAGTATTTTTGATTCGAATGAAAGTGTGTATTCCGTTTGGGTTAGAGGAAATAAGAGTTTTCCACAGCAATTGGGAATTTTTTGACTCAAGCGTAACTTTTGCAAAGGGCGTATCGATTTGAGTAAGAGAAATCTTTGATAATTTATAGAGTATTGATGGTTGAATATGAAAAAAACGTACACTGAGAAAAAAAATTAGTACTCTTTTTTTATTTACATATTTATTTACATAAAATCTCATGAACATGAGTTTTACCATCTTGGGCCCATTTTTTAAATTTTCTACATGACTTCTATTTTATATGAAAAAATTGAAAAAAAATATAAAAGCCGTTTTTCAAATTAGGCCAACAATACTCTATAACTCTTTCTAACACACTATTTCGGTACGACTCATATTTTTTGAGATATAAATTATCAAAGATTTTTCTTACTAAAATCGATACTACCTTTTCAAAAGTTACACTTGAGTCAAAAAATGAACCTTAATGATGTATTCGGAAAAGTTGTTGGAAATAATAAGTAAATTTATAAAATTTCATGAACATGACGGTATAACACGACAAACATATTAAAGGGGATTATTTACTATAAAAAAAAACATCTCGAGAATGGTTGCATTTAGAAGGAGATTGATAATAACCTTTTCTGTTTTAAATAACATCAGGATTCATAATTTGTGATTAAAAATGATTGATACAAAAACTCGAAGTTTCGAAAATTTCTAAAAATTCTATGTTCCACAAAGTTCGTCAAAAATAGTTTTACCATCTTGGGCCCATTTTTTGAATTTTCTACATGACTTCTATTTTGTATGAAAAATTTAAAAAATATGTATTTGGGATATTGCAAATTGAATTTTTATTTTGTAAATAAAAAAAGAGTACTAATTTTTGTTCTCAGTGTACTTTTTTTTCATATTCAACCATCAATACTCTATAACTTTTTCTAAGACACTATTTCGGTACGACTCATAGTTTTTAAAATATAAATTATCAAAGATTTCTCTTACTCAAATCGACACGCCCTTTTCAAAAGTTACACTTGAGTCAAAAAACAGGAAGTGGGTTATATCTATGGTATAACCGCAAGGGTGACGTAGGACTATCGTTGATTTAGAGATCATTTGTTTGAAGTTGAATCTGAATTCATTCTGATTGAATGAATATTTGGGGGACTTCGAAAACGAGAGCGTTACGTTGGAGGCACAAGGTTTTATGCATCCAATATTGGATACGGAAATATCCTACTGATGGGGAAGAATAATCTTCAGAAGCTATCCTGTTAATTGCGATTGATTGAAAAATCACAAAACCAAATGTATTTGGTCACAGTGTTACATGGATAGAAAAAATGGGTGGGTTATATCTATGATATAACCGCAAGGTTGACGTGGGACTACCTTAGCTTAGCAATCATTTGTTTGTATTGATTAAATTTTTGATTGAATGAAACAATTTCAAAATTTAATTGAATTCAATATATTTGTTTTGTGAGTAGAAAGATTGTATAATGCCATGTGAAGTCAATTCATGCATTGTGATAGATTAAGTAAATTTAATGACAGTCCTTTTACGTTTGGTATGATGACATCTTGGTTTTGAAGTCTGTGTTATACAAATACATTTCAATCGGAACAAAAATGCCCCTGATTAGCATGTATTTGCAATTCCGAGTTCCCCAGACACCTTCGTTTAGAAGTCTGTAACAGGTAAACACATTTCAGCCGGAACAAAAATGCCCCGACTTACATGTACTTGCAATGCCAATTCTCCCCCGCTCCATGGATATGAAGTCTGTGTTAGAGAAACACATTTCAGACTGAACAAAAATGCTCCCAACTTACATGCATTTGCAATGCCAATTTCACCACGCTCCTTGGATTTGAAGTCTGTGTTAGGGAAACAAATTTCAGTCGGAACAAAAATGCCCCCGACTTGCATGAATTTGCAATGCCAATTTCCCCACGTTCCTTGGATTTCAAGTCTGTGTTAGGGAAACACATTTCAGTCGGAAGAAAAATACATCCGACCTGCATGAATTTGCAATGCCAATTTCCCCAGACACCTTGGTTCTGAGGTCTGTGTTGGGAAAACACATTTCAGTCGGAACAAAAATGCCCCCGATTTACATGTATTTGCAATGCCAATTTCCCAAGCTCCATGGATTTGAAGTCTGTGATAGGGAAACTCATTTCAGTCGGAACAAAATTACCCCCGACTTTCATGTGTTTGCAAAGCGGATTCCCCCAGGTACATCGATTAGAAGTCCGTGTTATGGATACACAGCTCAGTTGGAACAAAAATACCCCCTACTTGCATGTATATTGTTAAGTGGATTCCCGCAGTACATTGATTTTGAAGTCTGTGTTCGGGAAACAGTAAATCGGGCCAATCAGAACTAGGCAGTTAGAGCGTTTAGATAACGCTTGACATTCCACAGTTATTCAATTGTTTATCTAATGAAAAATAACATTTCATTAATTGCGATAGAAGCGTAGAAATATTCCATATCAATTGATGCAAACATCTTTCCGATTCAGTAAGAAATGTTCAAGTTATAAGCATTTGGAGTCTTTCATTTTTTTCCTGCATGTTCTGAGTTTAGGTTTTCATTTTACCCCCCATATACTCCGGTTAGACGTAGTCCCACGTCAAAACCTTAAAATAAACTCTTTCACATGAATGTAATTTTAAATTCCCAGAGGAACTGGCAGATTATTTTCAGTAACGATTAGGTATTTCAACATTTTCCTCGATACTGGAAGCCCACCAGTGGTTAATGCTAACTCGATAACCATCTGTTAATAGCACTTGATTGAAACATATTTGGTCACAGTGTTACATGGATAGAAAATATTCAAATAAACTCCTTCACATGAGTGTATTTTTAAATTCCCAGAGGAACTGGCAGATTATTTTCCGGATCTTTCTCGATGCTGAATGACATCCAAACGGAAAGAATTCCGCGCGTGTATGTGTGTATGTGTGTGTGTAGCGGCTGCTTCGAGATCTTCCCGGGGAACCGTTTGTGGCATCACTCTCCTCCTGATGGATTCCCTTCTGGCCTAAGGTGCACAAACAGGCTCTTGGTGACACCGTTCATCCACGCTTTCATGATAAACGAAGAGCTTCACCACACAGCGACAACATGCTCCAATCGCTGTTCAATTTGAACTGAGTGGATTTCCGAGCGGCGCTCGCTTATATACCGATTGGTGATTTCAATAGCCTGTTTTGAAAGCAAGACTATTGAAACAAGTTTTTGGATCAGAAAGTAACAAGTATAGAACGCGTAGACATTTTATCTTTCGAATGAAGTGTTTATCATACCATTTTGTTCAGTTGTTTAGGAGCTATTAACGCTCAAAATCTCGGTCTCCGGCGTAACGCTTTCGTTTTCGAAACTTTGATTTTACACGCCGGTATAGAAATGAAAGACGTAGTCCTACGTCAAAATTGTAAGAGGTTGTATCTAGGACACGACCGCATGTTTCCGACGTAGAACTACGCAATTATATTATGCAATCCACTTGTTTACCACTTCGAATATAATTTTAGGATGCATCGAAATTTTTGTAATAGATTATGTTCTTCGTTACAAATAAATTTGATGAACGTCCTTTTACGTTGGATATGATGCCTAGGACTACCAAAATTTGTGAACGGAAGAATTGTCAAACGATCATTATATTTTACATTTCCCTCTGAAATTATTGCACATCTCATGTTTATGTAGTTCTCGAACCGCGAAAGTTTATTCACCTCTAGTATCTGAAATGACGATTTCCCAGGCTTCTAAGTTTAAAAGTACGTTTTAGAGAAACATATTACGGTCTGCACAACGACAAGCGAGTACAAAAATACTCAACACCAAAAAATACCCCCGACTTGCATGTATTAGCAAAGCGGATTCCCCCAGGCACATTAATTTTGAAGTCCATGTTAGGGAAACACAGCACAGTGGGAAAAAATACCACCGACTTGCATGTTTTGACAAAGCGGATTCCCCCAGGCACATTGATTTTGAAGTCCGTGTTAGGGAAACACAGCTCGGTGGGAACAAAAATACCCTCGACTTGCATGTATATTTGCAGAGTGGATTTCCACAGGTACATAGATTTTGAAGTCTGTGTTGGGAAAACCGTAAATCAGGCCATTCAAAACTTAGCAGTTAGGGCGTTTAAATAACGCTTGACATTTTACAGTTATTCAATTGTTCATCTAATGAAAAATAACATTTTATTAATTATGATAGACGCGTAGAAATATTTCCTATCAATTGATGCAAACATGTTTCCGATCTGTTAAGAAATGTTCGAGTTATAAACATTCGAATCACGGGTAGGGTTAGCACACAAATCGGCAGAACAAATGTATGGGAAAAAAGGGAGCTCTTCCAGTTTTCATGAATTTAAACCGTTTAGAGATTATCGAATTATAATGTATAGCTTATCAAACAAATCTTAGAGAACTTCCGATTCGATTGGTATGCAAATTATGAGAATTCGTTCACAGTGAAAATAGTTATTAACGTTAACTTTATTTCATAAAACCGTGACCTGTTTTCTGATTTGGCACCCTTCCCGAAAGACGTAGAACTGTCAAAAATTCCCAATTGCTGTGAAAAACTCATATTTCCTCCAACCCAAATGGAAAACACACTTTCATTTGAATCAAAAATACAAGTTTTTAAAATCTGCTTTTTTAGAACGATTTCATTTGGAAATGCTGGTATGAGGTTTTGCACGGATGAGCTCGGAGTAAATGTTACGCACATTGATAAATGTTCAGGATTTACTTCGAGACCGAATCCGTTCCCCTCCTGCAGGAGCTGACAAACGTTCAAAACCTAATAACTCTCATCTCCGGTGTGCTACACACCGATTTGTCCACCAGTGCAAGGTCTCTTCCCCTTTCGAGGGCTAGTATTTAATCCGACAGTGGATTTGTGTGCGATAGATATCACAAACAGGAATTTTGTAGTGAGAAGTAGGGCTCGATTTAATTCGAAATTGAATCGATTGTGCAGTTGTTGTTGCCAAACCGGTCAAACGGCACTGGCAGGGATTTCCAAGGCAGGCAATAATTACGTATTTACAATGCAATTACCATCCCCACTAATAATTAATTAGATACGGATTACGCTTTCATGTGGCACCGATGGGTAAAGCCGGAGATTGAGAACTATCTCGGTCTGGTCTAGCCGGCTGGGTGCATCGGGGAAATGATTCCACGAATTCGGAGGATCCCCGAGGGCATCATTTGCTTTCGCCATCGTCCCAAGGCAACGGCACAACGAGAATCATCAATCAGCGCAGGGAAATCTCCCAATTCGAGATCACATACACAAAAAGATGAAAAACCGGACTGATTACTCGTTGATTAGTGCAGAATTTGAAATTGCAGATGCGATGCAAGAGTTAGGAGGGGGCTTATCTTAAGGCAATATTTTTGATAGTTTGGAAATTCATTCAAACTAGCAATTAAGCATTGAATGAGAAGAACGATTGATATTTCCTTTCGGGCACCATTTAATGATACTGTGAAAAATCACCCTTCCTGAAAGAATGAAAGGGCTGTCTTGTACCGATAGGAAACAAATTGCATCGGTGTCAAATGGTTGTTCGAATTCAAAAGAGTATACTTCTCGTTAAAAGCGCCAAAAGTGCAACTCCTTTGACAGTTATCTAGCGGTACTCCCACCGCTTCCATAGATAACAACTGCAACTGCACTTTTGACCTATTCCTTCCCTGTTATCAGAATATGCCGTTATTTTGTTTTCCGCCGCTCGCGATTTTTGACAAACAGCTACTTGGCTGGGTAGGGCTGAGTATCGTGCATGTAAATCTACTAAATACCATGGGTTTCCGAAAACAAATGCAACGGTGATGGAAAGAGAATAAGTTGAACACGAGTGGCATTCCTGATTAGGAATTTTAAATTATTATTTTACTCTCTTTCAACTCGTTTTCATACCTCACGGCGAATGTGGGTGTTGGGCCTCCACCCCCTTCGAAGTGAGGTATTTTTTTTGCATAGGATGTGTTGATGTTGTCGCATACAGGCAGTTGAAACTTGAAGACAATTGACGGTGAAATGAGTGCAAAGTACGCTGCAGGAAGATTTCTTCGGGATAGTGGAATTTTTTGGAAATGCAAGTGGCTAAAACAAGATTTATTATTGAACTGATGCGGGTGTACTTTACGTTGAACTTCTTGTATACCTTACCTGGGTATGATTGAACCCTCAAAAAAGTTACGTCACCCTAACTACATACGTATGGTTGGTAGCTCATTCATGAGAATGAGACTCGCAAAATGCATTTTTCCAACACATGTATTTGTGAGATCTCATCTATATTTTTTTTTAAATAACTACGAGTTCAATGTTACTCGGAGAATTAAGATACACCATGTAACAACCGAGATATGACCACAATCGACATTGAAATGACATGCTCAGAACATGCACAGTGTATGTTTTGATGCAGTACTTGCACTGCCACAAAAGGCATTGGAGAGAGGCGAAAAAATTGCAACTTAAGCACCACTCTTGCACAGAAATTGAACCGCGTGTGAGTGTAAAGAAATATCATTTCTTTTCTAGTCTCACTCCAGCCAGCCAACAATCAACAGCGTTAAGAAAAGTTATGCGTCACGTTCCGCATTCCGAGTTTTTGACGTGGGACTACGTCTAACCGGAGTATATGGGGGGGTAAAATAAAACCTAAACAGGAAAAAATAAAAGATTCCGAATGCTTATAACTCGAACATTTCTTACTGGATCGGAAAGATGTTTGCATCATTTGATAGGGAATATTTCTACGCTTCTATCGCAATTAATAAAATGTTACTTTTCATTAGATGTAAAATGTTAAGCGTTATCTAAACGGCATAACTGCCTCATTTTGATTGGCCCGATCTACGATTTCCCTAACACAGCCATCAAACCCAAGCAGCCTTGGGTAAATCAGCATTGCAAATACATGAAAGTCGGGGGTATTTTTGTTCCGACTGAAATGTGTTTCCCTAACACAGACTTTAAATCCAAGGAGCGTAGGGAAATTGGCATTCCAAATACATGTAAGTCGGGGGCATTTTTGGTCCGACTGAAATGTGTTTCCCTAACACTGAGTTCAAATCCATGTAGCGTGGGGAAATCAACATTGCAAATACATGAAAGTCGGGGGAATTTTTGTTCCGACTGAAATGTGTTTTCCCAACACAGACTTCAGAACCAAGGTGTCTGAGGAAATTGGCATTGTAAATTCATGCAAGTCAGTGGCATTTTTGTTCCGACTGAAATGTGTTTGCTTAACACAGACTTCAAAATCAAAATGTCTGGGAAAATCGGCTCTGTAAATAAATGCAAGCTTCGAGTACTTTTGTACTCGCTTGCCTTTGTGCAAACTAGAATATGTTTCTTTAACACGGTCTCCTAAACTTAGGAACCTGGGAAAATCGTGCAGACACTAGCGACGAATGAACTTTCAAGTTTAAATCCTTTATAGTATAAAAAGTAGAAGTTGAAGTTTTTTATTCATGCAAGTCGGGGGTATCTCTGCACCCGCATTTTTTTTGCACTCCGCAAAGTGTTTTCCTAGCACGGATTACAAAAGCGGGTACGAACACAACGCTTTGGCTCGGTTATTCATTATTGTATTGAAGGATATACCTTCATATCTTCCGCTCATTGAATTTCTACGCATACCATTTGATGATTAGGCAAAATGTTGTTAACTGCTGCGATAATTCATTAAACAATATGCGTTCGACATACATGTCAAAATCGGAACTGAGTGCCAGAAGTTCATATAATCAAGCGAATTCGCGGTTCGATAAGTACGTACACTTGAAAGATGCAAACTTCAGAAGCAAATGTAAAATAAAATAATCGTTTGAAAATTCTCCCGTTCACAAATTTTGTTCTAGGCATCATACCAACCGTATAAGGACTGTCATTAAATTTACTATTACAATGCATGAATTGACCTTACATGATATTTCACAATCTTTTTACTTACAAATCAAATATATTGAATTCAATTGAATTCGGGAATTGTTTCATTCCATCAAAAATTTAATCAATACAAACAAATGATTGATAAGCCAAGGTAGTCCCACGTCAACCTTGCGGTTATATCATAGATATAACCCACCCATTTTTTTTTTCTCAGTATGTATATTTATTTAGGCTCTTTTGACGTAAGCCTAACGGGACTGAGAATTCAATATTTTTACAATCCGTTCCTAGTTTTATCACAATTTTAATTAATTCAATTAATTTTTAATTCAAGATGGAAACTCGACGAAATTGAGCACCGTGTTGGCTTTCATGCCGTCTAGTGGAGAGTGTTCGTGTTATACTGCACCAATTGAATTGTAAATTCTCTACGATTTATGTGATGTATTGAAATTCCATAGTCTGCAAATGGTCGAAACTGACGACAATTTGAAGCATTTCCATTTTCTCATACATTTTTTATTTGTAATTCTGAGTATTTCTACCCGTCTATAACTGTTGGATTGCTCGAAAAGTAATTACCGATTTTCATTACAAATAAAATACTTTATTTTGTATATAGAGCGAACTAGTAAATATGGAATGAACAACTTTTTAAACTTAAACCAGGGATTCTCAAACTATTTAGGCAAGAAACCCCCTTTCCCAGAATGATTCAATACCTTCGACCCTCAGCCAAATTGCTTTAAAAATTTTGTCATTATCTTATTCATACAAAATACTTACCAATTCAAGAACATCACAATTGGTTAAGTGAGTAAACTTGACAACATTTTCTTATCAATAAGTAGACATAAAATATCATTATCAAAATATATCATAGATATATCAGGTGTAATAATTATTAAAACAGATTACAACAATTTTACTTTCTGCTAAAAAAATAGTCATTCTTACAACAAGTTGGTTCACGTTACACAACTTATACAGTATCTTCAAAGTTTCGAGTAAGAACTTGTGTTAATTAATAGGGATCGATTTTTAGACTTTGTCGACCCCAAAAATCAAATATTCGTTTATGCTGACCCCTGGGAAACCTACAAACGACCCCAAAGCGTCGATATCGGCCACTTTGAAAATCCCTGGATCAAACTCTCAAGTTATGGAATATTTTACAAACAAATTTTCATCTTGGTGTGTGTAGATGTAGTGGGCAAATATATTGAGAAGAAGAAAAAAATCGATTTCTTCCTGTTTTTTCAAAGATTTTGTGTACCAGCACAACTTTTTGCCAACTAATTCAATAGAAAATCAAATTACCCTTATCAAGGGGAAATTTTTTCATTCAAACAACAATATCTATGTATTGAAAGGTCCTACAGGAACGTTATGGGAATCAAATGAAATCTGGTTGACAAGGTTAATTGGATTTGCTATTGAATTAGTTGGCAAAAAATGTGTGAGTCCAAAAAAAATTAAAAGAAATAAACAGAAAAAAATCGTTTTTCTATTTCCTCTTGATGTTTTTGTCCACTACCTAAACACATACCAAGCAAAAATATTTCAAAACTTAAGAGCTTTAAAATGATATACATTCCATCTTTATGCGTTCATTCTATGTACAAAAAAAAGTATTGAGCTTGAGCTTGGGTAGACTGTACAATTCGTAGTTGCTCTCCGTGATTGACCTGAACCAACCAAATTGCACAAAGAACACCTAGAATGACGCTTGGGACTAGCAAATCATTCTCGTTGTGCAATTTTCGGTGATTCGAGTCTATGTACAAAAAAAAAGTATTTTATTTTTATTCCCCGTTACTTGAAACACTTGAAATTATGTCGATGGCATACGTTGGCAATCGCTTGCTCGAATTACAAATACAGTGCATAAGTAGGGAAAAGTTGCTACTTAGTTCCGTCTGTATCAACAGCCCCAAACACAGAGGCGATAAAGGTCTTCGTGGCCATGTTGGTTGCACGGTCACTTACTAGGCGAACGATCTTCTTCTTCTTTATTGGCACTAACGTTCCTAGTGGAACTTGACCTCAGTGCAAGTCGAAAGAAATTTCATTGACGAAAAATCGCTCGATCAACGGGAACGGGAATCGAATCCGACCCCCGGTGTGATATGAGTATGCTAAACACTCGACCACGGAGCACTGCTAGGCGAATGATGGTGCTTTCAAAGCACAGGACCCTCAATTGACCATCTAATAGATACTTTGAACAATTTTTCAACCTAGGTCATTGGGCTAAGGATCGAACTCTCCACGGAGAAAACAGAGATGGTGGTTTTTTCTAGGAAGCATAGACCAGCAAAACCAAAGCTTCAACTTTTGGGTAAACCGATCACTCATGCTATGTCATTCAAGTACCTTGGGGTATGGTTCGACTCCAAATGTACTTGGAGGGTCCAGGATCGTTCCGACGATCTTCGATGCAAAGTATGGGGATATCAATTGTGAAGATATGTACTTTACTGATGGTTCCTCTATGAATGAGTCCACAGGATTTAGAGTGTTGAACGAATTTTTTAGCACCTCCCACAGTCTTCAGAATCCTTGTTCAGTGTATAATGCTGAATTGGCAGCAATTCACTGGGCGCTGGACAGCGTCGCCTCACGACCTGTTGAACACTATTATATTGTAACGGATAGTCTTAGCTTTGTCGAAGCTATCCGTTCAGTGAGGCCGGAAAAGCACTCGCACTGGATCGATTACACGAAAGCGATGGGTTACGGTTGTCCATTGGATGAAAACATAATGAAACTCGCTGGTCGTTGTGGCCTCGAAATTCTCGCGGACTACAGACTTTTCATCATCCAATAGTTTGATCGGCTTCTTGATCAGTACGAAGAGATATCCATACGCGCACGCACAATGCATCGATTTAATTGGGTCGGTGTTTGTACTAGCCCAAACCGTACAAAACTATCGGCCAATAGACAGTCTGCGGTCTGTGGAGGCTCTTACCGCAGCAAAGTTGAAACTCGCCTGCTGTCGCTGTTGTCACCGCTACCGTTTTTGCCACTCTTGCCGCTGCTACATCTACATGTTAGAATGAAGGCCTTAACACATTTTACAATTTACCCCCTATATCTTCCTGTTAGTGGTTGCCCTAGGTTAAAACTAAATTTTGTAGCATAACTGGTTGGTTGGGTTGAGAGAAAATTCCTACTAGATCCCGAAACAAACAAAAGAAAACCCAGTCATTTCAGGCCCAACCCAACATATTTTATCAAACATAAATACCATTATTCAATTCATTCTCATATCTCTCCATCATTCATTTCCATCCTAGAGCATAGCGTGAAATATTTCAAAATATCAGTTGGAAAATCTAACGATTGAAAGAACAATTCATCCACTGAACTACCACCAAACTCCGACAATCGTCAAATACAAACGTAAACAATGAAGTGTATTGTATGGTGCTCGTTGTTGTTTTCACTGTGATTTTCATGAAATCCTGCATTTTTAATGAAATATTGAAATATATTCATCCTTAACGGTCGTTATTATTTTTAACTTGAAAAAGCAGTGATGTATAACTTTGCGAGATTATGTGCGGAATATGTAGAACTTGTAAGATGATGAAAGATGAACAAGATTTGTTTATTTTTATGTAAAATATGTAAACTTCCATATAAATAATATTTGTTATTATTCGTATAATATCTTTCGAAACAAATACAGGTCAGGTATTCGCATGTATCACCACAATAATAACTTTCACGACTTCCGTCTTTTATCCTTCTGTTTGAACATACAAACCAATTCTCTTTGCCGCAATACATGGAGTCTTCAAGTGCCTTTTTTCATATTCTAGGATATTGTTGAATGAAATGTATAAATTAATATTAGTGGCGTGGAATATTTATTGAACATAATGCATAAGATCATTACCGGACTATTCTTATTTGATTTCAGTTCCTTTTTGTAACTGGATTGAAAGGATAGAGTCATACGTTCAAAAGCAAAATATAAATGTTTGACTTTCGTATAGCTATTCGTTAAATATAATGGTCATACATATACACAAGGAAGAATTTCACTGGTGGAAGAATAGTAAACAGTAAACTATAAACTAATCGGTAGCTTATGGTAATTTTTAACAGTTACAGTCTCGGGGATATTTTTTTATAATGGACAATATCGACAAGAAAACAAGAAAAAGAAAAGGAAGTTCCTAGAAATCCTTTTATATCATCTTTTTATGCCCTATCTAAAAAAAGGCATTAATTCTTAGTTTACCAATAAAACAGAGACAAAGAATATTAGAAATATACAAACTTTATATTCCAGAACCTTTATCATTCTAGAAGGTCGTTGAAAATTCACACAACACACAACATTTGTTTCGATCATTCAGTTATGCTATGTTCTGATTCTTACTCCAATGAAACCATAATCGATTAATACGTTTTTATGTTATTTTATAGCTCTTTATACTTCCATGAACTATATTCAGTTGCTTACTTTTAAAAAGTGAAGTGAAAAATTCGAATTTCGTTATTTGTGTTGGAGTATCAAAAATTACTCTATTAGATGACTGTTAAAACATAATAAAGACGAAGAAAACATATTTTTTGGAGTTTTTTCATTCAATCATACCCTCTTCTTAAAAAAAATGCCAATAAAGCCTGAAAAATACACAATGGCAACATTACAGGGAAGTTCAATTTTCGGTCTGTGACACCGTGCGCGAGTATACGTGTTATGATTTTGCACGCGAGTACAGGAGGGTTAAGCCTTTCCTCAAAGGTGACTACCTTTATTTCTACTGAGTGCCGTTATCTATTATTCATAGGGGCACCGTTTGGACTCGAGAAAGAGATCCACTATATATTAAAATTATTTTAGGAAAAGTGTGAACTGATATATTGTTGCATAAGGTACAAGATTAGTATATTTTCATGTTGTGGTGGTTGAGAGCAGACAAACGACAGCAAAGGGTTAATTTATTAACATCTGGAAATATAAATTTCTATTATATTTTCCAGGAAATTCCCGCATCGTGAAAAGGTCGTTAGATAAATACTGATGGGAATACTACAACAATTTCACGCCGGTTTTATTCGACCGACGATAGATTTTTCGTCTGTTGAGTAGCGGCACTGGAAACGATGGCAACAAAGTACTAGGACTCAACGTGTGCAGTGGAAAAATAATAAAAATTCAAAAATAAATGGTCAAAGAATTCAAAGTGCGTTTCGTGCATCCCAGTATGGTGATCGCTTGATTTCGCGCAACGGTAAAAATGGTTCGCTTTGTTCTTTCATGCAAAAGGTACTATGGAGGTGTCAACCTTGTATTACATTTTATGGGATTATTTTAAAAACAGGGAAGCTAGCGAACTTCATGTCACATCAATTGGAAAATGTCTTGAAAAATGCAAATCGTCTTCATCTGTAAATCTAATTTTAGCGAGTACGATATTATTTTACGAGAACGATATTACTTTACTAGAACGATATTATTTTTTTGTACTGCAATTGATCAATTGTCGAAATGCAGAATATAATTTCCTTTTTTGATTAAAAAAATAGTTCTATACGCATTTATTATTCAGCATTTCGCTGATTGTGTATGTCTTAGTGCAGTGCAGTGCAGTGCTTAGTGCAGTGCACTTCAATAACAGACGAAGTTTTCTCATCCAAATTTATCAATAGGGTACGATCGAGCCAAAATAAATACATAGGGGTAGTGGGGGCAAAGTGGTCACCTGCTTGTTTGGTAGTATAACTATTGACTATAGATGCCGTATTGATAGGCACCTTATGTTTGAAGAATTTGATGACTTTTGACCTGTATTTCAGTAGAGCTGTCGCATGTTAAAATATAAATAAAAACAGGAATTGCTCTCTCGATAGCCATTAGGCCGTAGTTCTGTGCGCATGGTATTTAAGGAATTTATCGTGAAATATAGTCTATTCAAACTGATATATTGGACAAATCATCAGTCTGAACGTATTTTGATGTTTGGGGGCAAAGTGGTCATAGGTGAATAACAACTTACAATGTTATGTTTACTAAAGCTGATATACCTCATCACATTCTGCTCTTGAAAAAGATGCAACTCCAACTAAACCAAGCCTCATTATGCGGAAAGTTATGTGTTTCTTAGAACGTTTTTGTATACAAGAGAAAATTTAAATTGAGACTCTAGGTGAATAGACCAAGCTAATTTCATACATGTACCTACTATATCAAATATGAATTGAACAAATTTGGACGAAAAAACCTAGGAATCTAACCCATTTTGCTTGATATGTACGGATGACCACTTTGCCCCCACTAGGTCACTGTACCTCCAAGCAAAAAAAAAAGTTCGATTTTTCAGCTTCTTTTCTAATGATGAAAAGTGTACTATTTTGAATTTTTATAGTAAAAGCCGTTTGCTATCTTGAAGAACAATGAGCTGTACTATGATATTCTTCGAGAAACGGGAATTGAATCGGTATGTGGGCGCTGGAAATGGGCATATTCCTTAGGGTGACCACTATGCCTCCACTTCCCCTATTTCTCGCACGATCCTTTTTCGGATAGGTAAAGGTTTTACGATAGGGGCGAGCTTATCGCAAGTTCGTTTTGTTTAGTTTGTTTTAAGGAGGTAAAAGATTTACGAAAAATTAGTATATATATATATATATATGGGTATATTAGTAGGATATACTAGGAAAGCAAAATAAAAAGGGGAGTTAAATATTCTTCCTGAAACAAGGTTTTTGATTAATATAGAAAATTAATTTCAGTCGCCTAGACGTGTGCGATAGGTAACGTAAAGGGTCTGCTATAATATATACAAATAAAATGTCCATGAGAAAATAATATTCACAAATATACAAAGAAAGGAGAGCTCATTTGTAAATTGATATCACTACGACTTTGTTACACAAGGACCGAAGCGGTAGAAAAATACAACGAATAGTTCATTCAAAAAATAAAAAAATATATTTTGGCCATGTTTTTTAACACCTCACCTAATGTATCAGATATGCCAACGGCGGCGAGTAAGAAAATATGCCAACCAGAGATTGCATGCACAGTTTTCGCCGTCTTCCTTTCATGTTTCCTTTTCTAGCCTAATCATCCTCGGAAGGGTTCTCCCTTCTTCCCAATATCGCGAACGAGATATATCAAAAGGTAACTGAACAGCTCTGACACAGATATGTGCATACTGGGGAATCGCGGTCCAAATGCTCATCAGCGATGTTTAGTTTGCCTTGACGTCAACAGACCGTGCCGTCGTGACGTCGTGCCTCCTCAGCGGATACGAAAACAAACGAACTCTGACAATAGACAGGGGTAGACAGGTTGTTGATTTTTGATTGTTAACCACCTCTCGACTGATTCGAATATTAGCACTTGCCGCTCTGGAGCGATTGGGGCCAGGTGTATTATAAGTGCGCTGACAGTTTTCAGTCAGTTGCCCTCAAATAAAGGGCTTGTATCATCGGGAAACGGTATCTCATTCTCTATGGAACAGTAGGTAGACAGTTGTTTCTGTAGCTAGAATCGAAAAAACGATTCAGGATAACAGATTCCATGTTATCGCATAACAGGCAGCTTGATTTGCTTTTAATTTCCTGGTATCCAGCGGAAGACTGGATTTACCTGTCGGAATAGGGCACGATCTATGAACTATTTAGCATGTGAATGATGTATTATCCTAGATACTGAAACTTAAATTCAAAGCGGTTAGACCTAATTTGGCCAAGGTTAAATTCAGTAGAAACCCTTAAACCCTTAAGCTTAAAAATTAGGCGAAAAGAATGTGAAGTGCCACCAGCTAGCACTGAATTAGGCACTATTGATTGACAGCAATGTTTCAAGCCAATAAGCCAGCAAAAAAGAAACATTTGTTTTCTAACAACTTGGTTGTTGAATAATGATTGTGGATCGTTGGCTGACTTAGTCAGCATTGTTGAATATTGATTGGTGTCCGTTGGCTGATACTGAGTCAGCATTGTTGTCTTGAATATTGTTCAAGAGTTAGTCTTTAAATGTTCAGTATAGTAGCTTAGGAGCAAACCTCAGTTAAACACTATAAATAGTGGTAGTAGAGTTTAAGTACTATCTAGTACACAAACCACAACTTTTGTAAAAAGCTCACTAAAAAAGTATAAAAACCAGCATCCAAAAGTTCTCGATCTCTTTTTCGTATCAACCGGCCACCGATCTGTACTTTATCTCGTTGCTATCGATGAAATAAAATTTGTGAATTTATACATTTCGATTTAGTGAGTTATTTCGAACAATTCGTTATCCAAACTTCTCTTGGCGGAATCGCGAATTTATGCGAGTGTCCGCGTTATTCAAGTCTCGTCACGAACATTAAACTATCATGCGTCTCCATTGGTCTAGTGCAGTACCTTTTTTTTTAATGAAGATGTACGGTATAGTTTATGTTTTGCCTCAAAACTACCACGCGTCTCCATTGTTACGGTCAACTAACACATAGCAAATGGAGATGTATAAGATCGAGTTGAAAAAATCGGATGTTTTTTTTCGATTAGAAATGATAAGGTTTTGCACCGATTTATGATGGAATATTATTCGACCCAATTTGGACAAGGTAGAATTTAATAAAAACATAATTTCGCTATGAAAAAAATCTTTTAGATCCCCTGTTTGTTGCCAAAAAATATAAAAACGCAACAGAAATGTTACTTACCACCAGCTACCGCTGGATGCTGCTCTGTTGATTGACGTACATCATAACAAAAAATAGCAAGCATTTCTGAGGCTGTTGGAACTTTATTGTTGATCGTTGGCTGACATCTGAATCAGCATTGTTGAACGGTGGCTGAAAACTACGTCAGCATTGATGATCGTTGGCTGACGTCTGAATCAGCATTGTTGATTGATGGCTGCTTCAGCAGCTTGCTGGTTGATTGAAGATGTTTGAATTCATTGATTCATGACTGAGGTTGATTGATGATGGATGACGCACCCGAAAATGCAGTCGTGGGTTTGGTATCGTTGCAAGGGAAACTCCACTCATTGTTCAATGTAAATATTAAAAGGTTGAGTCGATCAATTGTACGCGACGTTCGTTAGAGGATTTGGTGAATTAGGTTATATTTAGGCTTACTTATGATTGTGGTTATGTGATTTTATACCGCCGAAACGGGCTAAATAATGCAACATTATGATATACGATTTTGTTCTTCGTGATTTTGCTTCATTTTGTTTAACTAATTTCATTTTGTACTCGGAAACTCTACGGATCATTTACATGTTATATTTAAGTGTCATTTGAATGGTTAACCGGTGATGATAATGTTTGAATAACTACCGAATGCTACTTCTTTCTACGGGCATTATAGCGAAAAACTACGGAAGCAAGTTAGTCTATAATGTTCACGATTTCACACTTCAGCAGCTATAAAGCAATATTTGACAGTACTAGGAGAATTATCGTGAGGATATGTCTTTGGTTGCTCACTTTCTAGTCTACTTATAAAAAAAACACTCTTGATATAATGGTTAACCTTGATTGTAGGTATTTGCTGCTTTATTATCGTTATTATTATCATATTTGCTTATCATTACTGCTTTTCGATTTTTTACAAGGTATTAGTTTATTAGCAGGTTTTGATTTGTTACGATTTCTAAGATATCTCACGTCCGATTTGGCGTTTTATTTAGTTTTGATTGTAGTTGATAGGAGTAGGTATGAAGTTAGAATGGTTTTCCTTTAATACATATGTGTGTTTCCCTTGATTCAAGCTCGCATAGTGAATGTACAAGTTTTTGGTTAAATTGTCGATTTTGATTTCGATTTCGGTCGATTATTTCCGGTAGCTTCGAGCGCTTCTCGGAGTTCTGTTCCTATGGAAAGCCCACACATACCTGCGAAGCGATTCGACCTTACGAAAATCGAGCGGTTCAGCCGATTCCCCGTTGATTGGGGGATAGCCGTTCGATGTCGGATAGCGACTGGAGTATAGCGGTATAGCTGCCGGCGAGGACATGTTGCGTAGCACTTGGAGAAAGAGTTTCACAGTGCTGGAAAGAGAAAGTAGAACAACGAAATAAAATTATTTTTTTTTTTCAAAACATGGAATATATAATGTGGGCATTTTAAAGTTTAATAGAGAAGCACAATGTTTCAGATATTTGATGATATATTAGTCATTTTTTATAGGCGACCTAAGCAAGAAAAAGTATATCAATCAACTGCTTCAACAAACTAACGATTATCACAATTCGAATCTGCTCCCAATATAAAACCTGACAGTGACAACTGAACTAATAATTCACATCCACAAACTGATCGAAGCTATGGAAGCGTAACGAATCGCTCCAATCTCACACTAATCAAGGTAATCATTCTAAACCACTGTAATTCACAAATTACCTTCGTGTATTCGACCACGTTGTGGCGCGTTATACTGCGGTGGGGTGATACAAGCCCCGGACAAACCGAAAAATGGCTGATACCCAACTGGAACAAGTTGACAAATTGGCATATCCCCAAAGGCAACCGGCACTAGCTTATATTAAATCACTTCGCGTGGCTGCGAACTTTTGGTCTGCCCGCTATCTGCGCCATCGAGATTGGCACGATAATATGCGTTACAGAGAGATCATGTGTTCCATAATTAATAGTTTGTAATCAATCTGGGCTAAATATAAAGCCTATTCTCAGGCTGCAACGATATGATAGAGTGTGGATGAGGAAAAAAAAGGTTCGGCCATTAGTTTTCCCTCGTCAAACTAGTAATGTGAGATGCGAGTGGTCGTAATGTCGTTATTTTTTTTTATTTTACTAGCATCATGTGCATATAAATATTTCGTTTTCCTAAAACTTGCGGAAAGTATCGAAACATTTGTTCGAAACATGTTTCATAAACTAAAATCCGAAAGCAAAAGTGATGTGCAATTCAACTAGGAAACGTAAAAGTGATTTTCATTGGAAATTGTTTTATAGTTAGGGGAGTTGGGGGTAAAACGAACATGTCAAGAAAAGAACATGAAATTAAAACAAACCGAAAAGTACAACATTTTTTTCGATGCGGGTAAAATGGACAGGTTTGTAATATATGGAGCGTAGAGGTTTATCGATCGTGAGAGGGATAATTTTATTCAACCAAGGTCTGAACTCATCACGAATGTCCGTTGAATGATGAAAAAATCGAATTATTCCACCTAGAAGTGATATCGTACTTCTCAGCAGTATAAACGAACAGACCCTCAACTATTTTGCCTATAAATTCGATCCATCTGTGTTGTACTCCACTTAAATACTTAATCAATTTTTACTAGGTCCCAAGTTCACTTCAACCAACTCCATCACTCGCTGAGATCCTTTTGTTATCAAAATGTTGACTGTTGTTTTGGAGATAGATTCCACTTATCCCGCGTTCAGTCTAGAGCAGTGGTGCTCAACCTTTTTTTTTAAAGGGACCACAAACACGTGTTGATAAATAAAAAAGAATAAATAAAGAAAAAAGATGTCCAAGATATGACCGCATTGTTAACGTAGGCTTACAAATTCCGCGGAGTAATAAAACGCCAATTTGAGCAGATTAAAGAAAAATCTAAGACCTAACATGTATAGTAATGCATTAAGATCCGGACGCTTAAGCGCTTACGAATATAACTTCAACTACTAAAAAAATTTGACATATCAAAGTATGGAAAATTATCGTTCCCATAGAATTCCACAAAATCATGTTATATTTGTTCAACATTTGAAATTTCTTTCATCGTGTCGTGATTATAAATCCGGACACTTTTTTAATCATGCTTTGAAATCCGGACACATTTGCTTTTAAATCCGGACACGTGTTTTCTTTGCAAGTCTTTGAGAGAAATTATGTATTAATTATTGTAGAACTTATTAACGGGTGCGTCATAAGTAGCGGGACTAAATGGAAACACGTTTGGTACAAATTTTTTTTTATTAATTCAATTATTTATTGTATTTTCACTTTCACATTTCATTAGTAGAATACAGTAATTCATGAAAAATGTAAATCCAAGATGGTGGCCACTACAAAATGGCGAATTACATATTTTCTCAAAGCCCCATCAATATGGGTATCAAACGAAAGAGAATGACTAGTAGAACACGGTTATTCATGAAGAATGCAAAATCAAAATCTTAAAGAAAATGTTGAATGGTTTTATTGTAGAGAAATATGCTAAGGGGCTGTCCACATACCACGTGGACAGAAAAAGCATGATTTTAGACACCCCCCTCCCCCTCCGTGGACAAGCGTGGACATTCGTTATACCCCTTCCCCTGTTGTCCACAGGGTTCCTCAGTTTTTGGAAAAAAAACCATCCATCTATCTTCCATTCCATGTTTTTATTGATAAAAATGATAGCCTTATTAATAGTAGCGATTTGTTTAAATTCTTTAATTTTTTTCAACAATGTTAGTGAGCTTATTATTTCCTTACGAATTCCATTTATGTTATTCCCATATTCATATAAAAATATTACTTATGAATCTACTCTCGAATATTTTTATTAAAGCTGGCTGGCTGTTTGAGTTTTCAAAAAATCTGACACTAAAATCAAGCACTTTGTTTGAACACAGTTATTGGCATTTATCAAAGAGAAGTGAATCTCGAAACAATACAGAACTGGTATTAATAAAAAAAGTTATAGCAGGTTGTGTTTAAGACACGACCGCATTGTTGACGTAGAACTACGCTGTGGTTTAATTCAAGTTGCTTGTTTTTAATTGCGGATATTATTTTATAATGCTACGAAAATTTTGAAATAACCATTCTACCAGTTTGGTCGCCCTGAAATATTTTTTTTTATTGTAGATTCATTTGACGATAAATGTTTGATGATTCATTCTTGTACTCGCAGAACAATACATGAACTAACTAATTGTTTCTCTCAGTGTGACGATTCATCGATTACTCGATTATTTGGGGCGATTAATCGTATCGAATAACAAACTGCTGAAAAGTATTTGATTAGTTGATGAACGATTAATTTCAAAAATCGGGGATCCCTAGGTGGGTGGAGTTTTAGAAGAAGGATCGTTGATTTAATACGTTTAGCGGCGAGCAGTGCTTGTTGGAATTCATCGATACTAATCTAAACACTGATAGAAGCTCATGATACAGATTTTCTTCCAGTCCCACCTGACCCGGACCATGACTTCCTTCACGCAAAAACCTGCTGCGGGGGTTTATTCAATTGCCAAGATTCTTTTAACTCAACATTGTAGTGAATGATTTGCCCTTCACATTTCGCTACAAATATGTATTTTCGTTGCGATTATGAAGCGAATCGTGGGGCCTTCGATTCTGTTTCAATAGAGGTTTTGTCGGACAAATTACACTCTCGGGGTCTGCCGCCTCTATTGAATAATATGTTATATAACTTGCTTTGTGAGAAACATTTGAACTTTTCTCACGGAGATTCGGCAGTAAGTCGGGTCTCTTACATGGGCCTCCCCCAGGGCACATGTTTAAGCCCCCTTTTGTACAACTTCTATGTAAGCGACATCGACAATTGCCTTACACAAAATTGCAGCCTACGACAACTTGCAGATGATGGAGTGGTGTCTGTCGTAGGATCAAACGAATCCGACCTGCAAGGACCCTTACAAGATACTTTGAACAATTTTTCAGCCTGGGCCATTGGGCTAGGGATCGAATTCTCCACGGAGAAAACAGAGATGATGGTTTTTTCTAGGAAGCATAGACCAGCAAAACCAAAGCTTCAACTTTTGGGTAAACCGTTCACTCATGCTATGTCATTCAAGTATCTTGGGGTCTGGTTCGACTCCAAATGTACTTGGGGGGCCCATGTTAGGTATCTGAGTAAAAAATGCCAACAAAGAATAAACTTTCTCCGTACAATTACCGGCACCTGGTGGGGAGCCCACCCAGAAGATCTTATAATGTTGTATCGAACAACTATTCTCTCAGTGATGGAGTATGGCAGTTTCTGTTTTCAATCAGCTGCCAAAACACACCTCATTAAACTCGAGCGAATTCAGTATCTTTGTCTCCGTATTGCGTTGGGATGTATGCCCTCAACGCATACCATGAGTCTCGAGGTTTTGGCAGGCCTACTCCCACTAAAAGATCGCTTCAATTTATTATCTCTTCGGTTCTTCATCCGGTGTAAGGTCATGAACCCATTGGTGATCGGAAATTTTGAGCAGCTGATCGAGCTAAATTTTCACTCCGGATTCATGAGTTCATATCATGAATTCATCTCCATGCAGGTTGATCCTTCTTCGTATATTCCCAACCGTGTTTGTTTCCCTGACTACATCAATTCCTCTGTGCATTTTGATCTGTCCATGAAGCAAGATATCCATGGATATTCAGATTACCAACGATCGAGGATCGCTCCAACGATCTTCGATGAAAAGTATGGGGGTATCAATTGTGATAATAAAGGGTGTGTCACATCAAATTGTTGACGGCGCCAGTGGTTGTATGGTTAGCGTAACAGCCTCACAATCCGATCGGCCTGGGTTCAATCCCAGCTGGCGTCGTTGGAATTTTCTGAGGCGAAAAATCTCTGGTTACGTCTTCCTTCGGAGCGGAAGTAAAAGAAGTTGGCCCGGCTCATGAGTTGTTGAGTCTGTAAGGTAGGAACAGGTGGAGTCGCCTCCCTGATGTCGGTGATTGGCACTAAAGTGGCGGAAATAGGCCGACGAAAAATAAGCGAAGATAAAAAAAAAAAACATCAAATTGCATCACGGAAAAAACGCTGTAGAAATTCGCCCAGTAGACCGATCCTTTTGAAAATTTTAGACAGTAAAATAAAAACTATTAAACAACTTTTGGCATTTTCTTTTTATTCATACTTCGAGCCCAAGCCCGTATGCTCGCACCTTCCTCTTTACCCCGTCCATAAGGTTCTGTACAACATCAGGTTGTAGTTTTTTTGAACAGAAATCCATTTTCTCTTGAAGTCCGCCTCCGATTTGACAACTTTTGGGTTCTTCCGGAGGGCCTTCTTCATAATCGCCCAATATTTCTCTATTGGGCGAAGCTCCGGCGCGTTGGGCGGGTTCATTTCCTTTGGCACGAAGGTGACCTCGTTGGCTTCGTACCACTCCAACACGTCCTTTGAATAGTGGCACGAAGCGAGATCCGGCCAGAAGATGGTCGGGCCCTCGTGCTGCTTCAATAGTGGTAGTAAGCGCTTCTGTAGGCACTCCTTAAGGTAAACCTGCCCGTTTACCGTACCGGTCATCACGAAGGGGGCGCTCTGCTTTCCGCAAGAGCAGATCGCTTGCCACACCATGTACTTTTTGGCAAACTTGGATAGTTTCTGCTTGCGAATCTCCTCCGGAACGCTAAATTTGTCCTCTGCGGAGAAGAACAACAGGCCCGGCAGCTGACGAAAGTCCGCTTTGACGTAGGTTTCGTCGTCCATTACCAGGCAATGCGGCTTCGTCAGCATTTCGGTGTACAGCTTCCAGGCTCGCGTCTTCCCCACCATGTTTTGCCTTTCGTCGCGGTTAGGAGCCTTCTGAACCTTGTATGTACGCAGGCACTTCCGCTGTTTGGTCCGCTGGACGAATGAACTTGACAAATTCAGCTTATTGGCGACATCCCGGACCGAACTTCTCGGATCACGTCTAAACTGCTTAACTACGCGCTTGTGATCTTTTTCACTGACGGAGCATCCATTTTTGCCGTTCTTCACCTTCCGGTCGATGGTTAGGTTCTCGAAGTATCGTTTTAGTACTCTGCTGACCGTGGATTGGACGATTCCCAGCATCTTACCAATGTCCCGATGTGACAACTCCGGATTCTCAAAATGAGTGCGCAAGATTAATTCACGACGCTCTTTTTCGCTCGACGACATTTTTCCAAATTTACGAAAAATTGACAGTGAAGCATGGCCAACGTGATCTGTACACTCTTATCTGATTATAAGCGAAAGCTGAAGATATAATTCCTAAAAATAAAATTTCTACAGCGTTTTTTCCGTGATGCAATTTGATGTGACACACCCTTTATGTACTTTACTGATGGGTCCACTATAAACGAGTCCACAGGATTTGGAGTGTTCAACGAATTTTTTAGCACCTCACACAGTCTTCAGAATCCTTGCTCAGTGTATATTGCTGAATTGGCAGCAATTCATTGGGCGCTGGACAGCGTCGCCTCACGACCTGTTGAACACTATTACATTGTAACGGATAGTCTTAGCTCTGTCGAAGCTATCCGTTCAGTGAGGCCGGAAGGGCACTCGCCGTACTTCCTTGAGAGAATACGACAAATTTTGAGTGCTTTATCCAGACGCTGTTATGTCATTACCTTTATCTGGGTCCCTTCACATTGCTCCATTCCGGGTAATGAGAGGGCTGACTCATTAGCAAAGGTAGGTGCAATTGAAGGCGATATTTATCAGCGTCAAATCGCCTTCAATGAATTTTATTCTTTAGTCCGCAAAAATACCATCGCTAACTGGCAACGCAAGTGGAATGAAGATGAATTGGGCCGGTGGTTTCACTCGATTATCCCTAAGGTTAGCCTCAAACCGTGGTTCAAAAGTCTGGACTTGAGTCGGGACTTTATTCGCACCTTCTCCCGACTCATGTCCAATCACTGTTCGTTAGATGCACTACTCTTCCGTTTCAATCTTGCCAGCAGCAATCTCTGCGTTTGTGGCCAAGGTTATCAGGACATCGAGCACATTGTTTGGTCGTGCGAGGTGTATCTGGTCGCCAGATCGAATTTAAAAAACTCCCTTCGGGCCCGAGGAAGACAGCCCAATGTGCCGGTGAGAGATGTGTTGGCTCGGTTAGACCTTGATTACATGTCCCATATATATGTTTTCCTTAAAGCTATAGATCTTCGTGTGTGATTGCCCCTACATCCTTATACCCTCCTTTCCTTCCTTTGCGGGTAATTCGTCCCCTTGCTATAAATAGTAGAATAAGTTGAAATGTAAATACACTATAGATATACGAATAGATTTATAAATTGAGTGTTCATCAACATTGTTACAATTTCCTTATATCCCATCCTTCTCCTAAATATATGTCACCCTCCTAAACTCGAGTACACCGCGAGTAATCGGTTTTCCACCTTACTAACCATAGATGTAAGAAAATTGTTAATATATATAGTTTTAAAATTATATTTAAGAATTCGGCTCCTTTAAACTTAAGTAACTGAGCCTGTAAAAATAAACGAATTAAAAAAAAAAAAAATGAAGCGAATCGCAGATTGAGAAACGTTTCTTCAAATATTTTTTGGTAAAATAAACTCTTATTCCGGAATCCGGTCGGATTTGAAATTAGCACAATGTTGCATTCGTTCATCTGATCGAGTCAAATCCTATCGGGTTGTGCACTGCCGCTCTACGCGCAGTTATCCCATGTTACTTTTTGACAATTTTCACTTTTCTTCATAAAACGATGTTTTTATGCCTTATCTTCCAGAAACCCACAAAACAACATATTGTTTGTTCCCAGCTTTTCAAAAAACCACACCAAGCTCAATTGTCCCATGTTGATATTCTAGGCATAACTGTCTCGCCATGTGTTTTTTGTAGATCCATAATAAATAAATCGGTTCAAGTACAAGAATTTAATGCCACGCCTTCAGCAGAGCTAATGCACTCATTTCTGGTTTGGAAAGCGAACTAATTCTCAAAAAATATTTAAAAAAGTTTAACAGAACACGTGTACACCTTGTAAGTGAATGTCCAATAACAATGAGATTTATATTCTGTAAAGGCGTTGCAGATCACTACCTTCTTCTTAAAACAATGTCGGAAAACACAAAAAAAAAACTGATTGTTTGTTCCCAATATTTCAAAAAACAACATCAAGTTCAATTGTTCCATGTTGATATTCTAGGCATAGCTGTCCCACCATGAATGTTTATACTTATAATCCAGCTTGATTGATTCAAGTGAGGGGAACTTTTCACATTTCATTAGACAATAATTTATTGCTCATAAAAACCCGTTGTATTGTTAGTGGAAATGCTTAAAGCTTCTAATAGACAAATTTGCTAGAAAACATTGATTGCGTTTTTCTCAGTTGCTGATTTTGGAACATGGGACAACTATGCGTAGAACGGCAGTGCAAGTGTTGCAACCTTGGATTGCAGAATGCAAAAGTTTATCTCTTTCAGATTGCGATATG
Organism: Toxorhynchites rutilus septentrionalis; assembly: GCF_029784135.1. NCBI lineage: Eukaryota > Metazoa > Arthropoda > Insecta > Diptera > Culicidae > Toxorhynchites > Toxorhynchites rutilus. The sequence continues at coordinate 123,621,733 of NC_073744.1, forward strand.
ACAAATCCGATCGGGTTCCGGAATATGGCTTAATATGTAGTCCATACATTGTAGCGTTTTTGTACCCACCGTAGCGAATCTAATAATGTGTCGCGTATCGAGGATTATCTTGATAAGTGTGTCGATTTGATTGTCATCAGTAGCAGCATGGACTTTCCAGACAATCCAATAGAAGTGTATTATAAAAATTACCAGATATCAATAAAGAAAAACATCATTGCAAGAAACAGATCTCCAGAGATACGGCCATCAAGAATGAAAACTGAATCGAAACCTTTCGGGTGTCTTTATCCTGACGGAATTCATGGTCCTCTATTACCGATTAGAATAAATTGATCGATCCCAGTTCATGTGCGTTCCTTCCAGAATATACATTCCAGGGAAGAAGTTAAGCCATATGAATAAATATGGATGTTTGACCGGGCAGCTCAGTCTTTTTATTGATGAATACAGAGTACTCAGGGTGAGCGTAAAGTTTGAAGAATCTTGTAAATACAAAGCAGATTGAGTTTTGACTGTAAACATATTTTTTTACTTAAATCTAAACCTAAAAATCTTAATCTAAACCCCCTCCCCCCTCATCGTGGACAAGCGTGAACATTTTCGTAAACCCAACCGCCCCCCCCCTCCCCCCCTAAAGTTGTCAGCCCCTAATGATACAGATAATGTACTAAAAACTAAAAAAATAAAATAAGTAATGTTGTGATCTTATCGGTACGATGAACTAAATACAATTGTTAGTTGTACTTCAACACAGCATTTATTACAATAACTTGGAAAGAATAACAAGCATAAATTTTTCTGTTTTTCCGTTTTCCTAGCAACGGCTCCTGAATGACAAACTGTCAAACACACATATATTGCACACAGGGTGTCACATCTCCCTTTCTTTTAAGAATCCGAAGGTTCTTCGTTTACAACATAATCATCTAGCTTTCTTGGTCGTCGACAGATACGTTTTGGTCGTTGTTCCAGGCGGCTGTCCTCAGGCGTATCCACGGGTATGTTATCCTGGTGAGATTCCTGTGGGAGAGAACAATGTTCCGATGACTGAATTGGCTTTTCTAACGAGTTGGTTATTTTCTTTAAATGTGATGAATTCCGATCATAAACTTTTCCTGTTTCCTCATTCCGGATAGTCACCCGAGATCCCGTCTTTTTGACGACTTCATACTCTGTAGGGTTATATGTTGTACATAGCTTATTATATGGTGTTAAATTTTGCATGATGACCTTATCCCCTTCCTTGATAAACGATTCTCTTGTTCTCCGGTTGGGATTCTCTCTTTGACATGCTTCATATTTCAGGGACCAATCCTTATCTCTAAAATCTTCACTCGGTGGAGCCGTCTCAATGTCTTTTAAAGACGGTATCTTGGTTCTTATAGTTCGACCCATAAGTAGTTCAGAGGGGGTCTTCCCGGTGACTGAATGGGCTGTTGAATAATACATCATCAAGTATTCTTCTAGATCTTTTCTCCAATCACGTTTAAGTGCATAGCTAATTTGTAATCTTTTCAGCAGTGACCGGTTTTGCCTTTCGACCTCTCCATTCTGCTGTGGCCAATATGGAGTAGAATAATTGAGAAAAACTCCGTTCTGCTTACAAAAATCCCCAAAATCCGAGCTCAGAAACTGCTTTGCGTTGTCGAGTGTAATAGTGCGTGGAAAACCTAGTCGCTGAAAAGTTCGTTTCAATCTGTCGACCGTATCTTTTGCAGTAATTTGCCTCATCACTTCAACTTCTTTATACCGACTGTAATAGTCAATAATGACTAATAAATATTCTCCATTCGGTAAAGGGCCCAAAAAATCAATTGCTACATCTGTCCATGGCTCGAGAGGTAACGGTCTCCGAAGCATCGGCTCTGGCTTCTTAATTCGAACGGCATTGAAGCCACATTCACCGGTATTAAAACCATGTTTTCCGGCATTCAAGCCACATTCACCGGTATTAAAACCATGTTTTCCGGCATTCAAGCCAACGGCATCTAAGCCACTGTTTTCCGGCATTGAAGACAACGGCATTTAAGCCACTGTTTTCCGGCATTGAAGCCTTTCCCAATAGGACTCGATTATCATAAAAAAAAACACTTAACCTACCTCACTTTTCGTGGAACTGAAATTCAACTGAATAAATGGATTTCGAATTGTGAATTTCGTATCCTATTCTCGTCGCCACTGTTGTGATCTTATCGGTACAATGAACTAAATACAATTGTTAGTTGTACTTCAACACAGCATTTATTACAATAACTTGGAAAGAATAACAAGCATAAATTTTTCTGTTTTTCCGTTTTCCTAGCAACGGCTCCTGAATGACAAACTGTCAAACACATATATTGCACACACGGTGTCACAAGTAAAAAACACTTTTTAAGTTCATCGGTTACATTATGATTAAACATAATAATAATAAAGATGATGTACTAAAAGCTAACAAATAATTAGGCAAGTAGCAGTTAGTAGTTATCACACCCCTTTTTTCATTAATCTAGGGCATTGATGAGACTAGAATAAAATCGTGGGGCATGCAATGAAACACCTAACTGTAGATAATGGAAATCTGACGTGGCCCATTTTGCATTTGCATTTTTTATAAATAACTATGTTCTAATAGTCAAGCCCTTTCATTTGATACACATATTGATGCAGTTTTGAAAAAAAATATGGCATCATTTTGTGGTTTCGGCCATTTTGGATTTGCATTTCTCGTAAATAACTGTGTTTTGCTAGTCAATCCCTTTCGTTTGATACCCATATTGATGGAGTTCTGAGAAAACATGCATTCCTCTATTTTGTAGCCAATGCCATCTTGAATTTACATTTTCATCAATAATTGCATTCTACTAATCAGGCCCTTTCATTTGATACTCATATTGATGGGGTTCAGAGAAAATATTTAATCCACTATTTTGTAGCGAGCGCCATTCTGGATTTATATTTTTCATCAATAATTGTATTCTACTAGTCAAGCCTTTTCATTTGATATCCATATTGATACGGTTTGAAAAAAATATATATGGTGCCATTTTGTGCTGGCGGCCATTTTGGATTTGAATTTTTCATAAATAACTGTGTTCTACTAGTCAAGCGTTTGTTACCCATATTGATGCGGTTTAGGGAAAATACGAAATCTGCTATTCTATAGCGGCCGCTACAAAATTGGATTTTTAAGATCATGAAATACGCAGTGTTATAATGACTGCAGAGATGAAGGTGTGTTCCAAATTTCAGATCAATCGGTCAACAGGAAGGGGATTGAATTTCTATTAATGTGGGACAAAGGTACAAAGTTTCCCACGTACATACAAACGGGTCATATAATCGACCCCTTGCTGTATACCGAAGAGTTTTGTGGTTTCCCGGGTCGAAAATCTTTGCTCCACACTCCTTACTCCATTCTGTGTCTTCTAACATACCTTTATGCAACACCTTCAATGAGAAATTTAATCGTCAACTTTTAACCGTCCGGATTTAAAAGCATTTTCTGATTGTGCTGTTTATTCCGGACATGGGCTTGTGAAATTCACATTGATTTTTGATTTTTTACATTTTTTTTTGTAAACAGCTAGGTACTCTGTTTGACACTAAACTAATAATTTGATACATAAACCATAAACCTCCAAATATTAGGTTGGAGATAAAGAAATTCTAAGCTTTATTTAGTACGCTTCGGATTGTCCGATTTGCGTCAAATATGCACCTTTGTTGTAACATTTTTGTAGCTTCATAATCCTTCTCTCATAGAAGTCTTAGTCCATATTGGCAAAACAAACTCTAGTTATCAATTTTTCAACCTTCACTTGATCCAAATTTCTTAATTTTTGCAATGCGAGAAAAAGGTGGCGACCGCTTGGTGTCAGGCTTGGAGAGATCGTATATTCCATAATTAATAGTTTGTAATAAATCTGGGCTAAATATAAAGCCTACTCTCAGGCTGCAACGATATGATGGAGTGTGGATGAGAAAAAAAAGGTTCGGCCATTAGTTTTCCCTCGTCAAACTAGTGATGTGAGACGCGAGTGGTCGTAATGTAGTTACATTTACATTTTGCTCGCATCAAATGATAGATGCATTAAAACTTCCCTATCAACCTCTCGGAGTGTCTGGTGAGTCACAAGAGACGCGTGTAGCCTTGCGTTGTCCTGATGGAAAAACACCTCTTCTGTTGACCAATTCTGGTCGTTTTTGGTCAACCACTAGCTTTAAGCGGTCCAGCTGTTGACAGTAGATATCTGACTTTAGTGTTTGGCCATACGGAAGCAACTCATAATAAATTATCTCTTCAAGTCTCACCAAATACACAATAAAATCATCCCGGCGTTAGATTTTTTGAGTGTGCAATGTCACCTTAACAACGAGCATAAACTTGAAATTTTATGATCGATATTACGTAGTGGTATCGATCACTATGCCCATCTACCGTGAAAAAATCGATACCGTTTTCCTCAACCTAATATGACATCGCATACATTTGTACAGCCCGATAGGTATTCCTAAACACAGACTCTACCATCGGGCACCGTGAAAATGTAGCTCCGATGCTTCGGAATATATGGATAATAAAAGAAAGAACGAGCAAGCATTACACAAGTGCAGACTGGAGAGCTTTTTTTATGAAGGTTGCCATAAAAGTTCTCATTTCCAATTAAGAAAACTTTGACAGGGATCCCAGTATATTTATTACGGATAATATTTATTCTGACGAAGTAAAAAGTTCAAAAATCACCAAGAAATAGGATCTTTTAAGTAAAACCAAGTAAATTGTGTTTGTTCGGATATCAGGGAACGTGCCAAAAACTCTGAGAAATCCTGAAAAATCAGGATGATCATGAGCCAGCCCCCAAGCTTGATTCTGTGAATAAAACCACTGTGATATTCGCTGACTTCAATTGAGGTGTTGCTCCCTTATCGGTATCAAACTTCAGGCACCTTTTTATTAATTTCTAGAAGACAGAAGACAAGAAGACATCAGTCTACTGGATCTCCGAATATTCATTTCTAGAAATAGGGAAGCTTGTGGCATAATGCGCCTGGAAGACTGTCGTACTGTTTCACTACTGTCCCTGCCGGGAGAACCGTTTGGTTGGGTATCACAATTATAAGAAACCCACAACAACTTTGGGAAACAAACAAACAACCAACATTTCAAACCATCCAAATGGAACAATCTTATATATTCTGAAATTGAACTCTGGAAATTTACCGAAGAACGCTTTAATCATATACAGGTCGGACTCGATTAAATACAGACTCGATTATATGTGATTCGATTATATACAATGTTGGACTCAATTATATACAGTTTGAAAAAAAAAAATTTCTTATAGTTCAAATATGACTTATTTCAAGAAAAAATGCAATATTCCAACGTTAAGGTGAAATTTGAGAGGCTATTATAAGTACAGTGGGGTGAAAATCGCGATTTTCGATGATTTTGCTTGAATTTTCAACAGGAATTGTTTATATCGATATTGCAGCGAATTTAAGAAAGATAGAAGCTGGGCGTCAAAGAACAAGTTGTAGAGTAGTTCAAGAACTTTAATTTGATTGATAGAAACAATCAAGTTTAGTATGAATTTTTGTGATAAAATAAATAGTTACATATTAAAAATTACACTTTTGTATTTTTCACCTCCAAAATGTTATTTGAATACACTAATTTAGATATTCCACTACTATATCTTGTACTAAATTTTCTCATCTTTCAAATGAAAGAAACAGAATTGGCTTACGGAGCGTAATTTTTAGTATAGATCCAGTTTGAGCAGTCTTCCATGTTTCACAAAAAACACTGCGTCCGGAATAAACATGTCCACGCTGCTGTTCACAGTTTTGTGTTTGAGTATAAACATGATTTTTTCGTACCTATGTTAGAAAATGTGACATGTTTGTATTCGTGGTATGTTTGGACATACGATGTTTAATCCCAATGTTTCACATGATGTTCGAACATGGTGTACAGTTTCTCTTGCATTTTCACCCCAAGCACCGGCAGTGCCTAGAGTAGAAGAAGCGAATCGGACACCACACCACCACCACTCAACGCGTGGTGTGTTGGTATGTTGACATGGAAAAAATGCTTTCCTTTCATGACAATGGGTGCTTCATCAAAAATATTGGGCAAATAAAATAAACCTCTTTTTCTGTTCTGAACAAAATAAACATCGATTGATATGAGAGTTTTTCACATTTGATATCATTATTTAGTGCACGCATCAATTTATATATTGAATTCATGTAACATTCGCTATTATTAGCTATTTGAACAAGTACTAAAATTGAATTATTCAGCAGTGACATGTTAGGCGTGACGCTAACCACTCGACCACGGGAGCAACAATTTTGGCTGGATCTTTGAATACAAATGGCCAATTCTGCTTGTTCGCGACGATCGCGACCCGAGCTATAAAACGAGCGGAGAAGAGGAGAAGAAAGGATGATGCAATCGCATGCACACATAGCATATGTAGTGCAGCGTAAGTGTAGCTTTTAGTTTTTTCCTTCATTCAGTTTGTGATAACATCGAGAAATTAATGGTGTGTTTTAGCCGCTGAAATTTCTCTGCTGGTTCTGCTGTGTGCCGCTGAAAGTTGCATCTAAAACTAATTTTTGGGTATTTATTTTTTTGGTCAGCATTTGTACGACGTCGCCCGCTATGCAGTCGGCTCCCCAGACTTTAATTGCCAACATGCACGCAAAAAAAATAGAAAGCTTCTTTCTATTCAGAGAATGTTTTCTTTGAACGAAACCAAGGATTATTTAATCAGACTTGCAAAATGTGCATGAACGATCTATAAACTTTTACTTAGTCGCGGCAATACATACACACACTCTTTACAGATACACGGGTCGAAGGTTGTGCAGTCCACTGATGATTCAACAAGAGCCAAAGGTTGTACCGCTCATGACAACTCTACACGAGCTGATGTTTGCGCCGGCTAGTGAACATTCTATCCTGGATTCCTCGAGTCGAGAAGACGCACCACGCTAGATATGGGGTACATACTAGGGGGGCGTTGCTGATTAATGCTCAGCTGCATCCCAATAGGAAGTATCCCGTGTCGGGCACACGTACAGAGCATTGGAGGCAGCAATATCCCAATTACGAGAACACTTGTAATACTAACCTCGAGCCAACCGCGAGTAATCGGTTACATATTACTAACATAGTTGTAAGCAAACATTGTCAAAATATTGAACTCCCCCCCCGTTAGGCTGACGCCATATGAGCCTTAATAAAAATATATATTATGGTGCATGAACTTATAGCCTCTTAGTTCATGCAATTTTTGAAATGCGAACTAAATTTCAAGTTCGTTTCTGTGAAAAAGTATTCTACGAAGAAATGTTTTGGGATGAATAATTTCTTTCCGTGTATGAAAAGAAACGAAACGAAAGCAATGAATACTGCGACATCGGGTGATATGTTTGTACATGATGTTCTTGAATTATAAACATCGTGTTTGTTTTCACATGTCTATGTTTGTGTATCATTGTTCGTGTTGGGGATAGACACTCAACAGTAGCGAGAATCATGTTCGAATTCAAACAAAAACATGGAATTTTCAAATCGCGTGGACATGTGTAAGTGTTTTTCGGAAGACTGAGTTTGAGGCAACAGAGTCCGAAGCAAACAAAAAAAGTTCTATAACTATGTCATTGTTGAAATTCGAACATATGCATAGAAGGATTTTCTTCTATAAATATGATCATCTATTACCTCCTAAGAGATTGTGGAAAAAAATGTTTTCATGTGAGAAAGGTGTTTTCTGACACAGAAAAAACCGCACAAGAACAGAAAACCGCACAAAAAAAATCACACAAAAAAAAATTCGCACAAAAAAAACCGCACAAAAACAAGTTTTACTGTATATAGATTTTTCGTTTATTGAAAATAAAAAAAAGAATTTAATTTTTGAAACCATAAAAATTAAATTCTTTTCTGTACTTGTACAGTTTTTTTTGTGCGTTTTTTTTGTTGTGCGATGTATGAAAAGAAGCATATTTGACGAAGTTATCGTCCATTTAGTTTTTTTCGATGATTTATATGCATTTCAGTGCGAAAAAAGGATATTTGCGTCTCAATTATCCATTTCTGAAATCATTCCCTTCCTCTCATCAAATACTCTAATATTTTCTAAGTGTTTGCATGTGATTTCTAACAGCAACACGTTTCGACATGCAACTAAATGCACAAAACAGCCACGCGCAACCGAAAAGGCAAACTGTCCCGTCGCAAAACAGGGAAACAATAGGAAATTGAACGGTGAACGGCGTAGATTTGAGTTATTTCCTTGGGGGAAACTTTTTTTATGCGGTCCCTATCTACCGCACAAAAAAAGTTTTTTTCAAAATGTGTACCGAACACGATTTTTTAAAGCTACTGGTGAAGTTTTGCACAATTTTTAATGCGATTTTTTTATGCTGTCCTTGTCCGCACAAAAAAAGGTTTGCCTGTATATAAAAATGAATTTCTGTCTGTCTGTCTGATTCTTATGGACTCGGAAACTACTGAATCGATCGACATGAAATCTGGTATGTAGGGGTTTTTGGGACCGGGGAAGATTTTCATGATATTTTGAGAACCCTCCCCCCTCTCTAAGGGGAGGCTGCCATACAAACGAAACACAAATTTCTACATTACTCGAGAATTAATCGAGAAAATGCAACCAAATTGGGCATCTGGGGGTTTTATGGTGCAATAAATGATTCTATGGTGGTTAGATACTCCTCCGCTCTCTCTTAGGGGGGTGGAGGGGGTCTGCCATGCAGATGAAACACATTTTCGTGCATTACTCGATATAAATGTTTTATGGTGGTAACACACTCGAAAACTAATCAAGCAAATGGAGCCAAATTTGGCATGTGAAGATTTTAGGGGGCACGAAACGTTTCTATGGTGAATAGACACTCCTCTTCCCTCTCTAAGGGGAGAAGAGGGAAGGGGTCTGTCTTTATTCTATCATGTTTTTTGTATCAAACGTTTATTCCATGTAACGGAGAAACATGTTATTTGCATGTTGTAGAAAAATCTTGAGAATTGTGTCTGAAAATAAGCTAATATTATAATGGTGAGTTTTGGTAGAAGTACTAGGAATTTTTTTAGTAAAAGTTATATTCAACAGGGTCGATTAGAAGATCAATCAATGAACAGTTCTGCGATTGGACTCATAAACTTGCGCTTAGTAAGAAAACGTGAATGTTTGAAGGTATTGATAACAAAAAACAAATTTTGGGCGGGACGAAGTTTGCCGGGTCAGCTAGTATATGCATAAAAAAGAATAACAAAATTTTTTTTGACTCAATATATACAGGATTCGATTATATACAAAAAAAAAGAAATCGGAGACTGTATTTAATTGAGTCCGCGCTGTAATATATTTTAGCCAGATGTGTCAAATACAGCAAAACTCGCGGAGATATGGAAATTTTGAGGTAACGCTCAACAAAGTTATATTAAATAATCTCTAATAAACCATTCAAATAATCGAAAATATGGCTAATCGGATTGGATTGCTTCTGGAAAGATGAGGAGATTAAAATAAATTATTTGTACATTCATGTGAAAAGAATGTAAAGAAACCTTAAAATAATGACACAGCAACAATAATTTAAACACACGAAATTGAGTTTTGACGTAGGACTACGTCTTTCATTTCTATACCGGGGTGTAAAATCAAAGTTTCGAAATCGAAAGCGTTACGCCGGAGACCGAGATTTTGAGCGTTAATAGCTCCTAAACAACTGAACGAAATGGTATGATAAACACTTCATTCGAAAGATAAAATGTCTACGCGTTCTATACTTGCTACTTTTTGATCCAAAAACTTGTTTCAATAGTCTTAAAATTGCTTTCAAAACAGGCTATTGAAATCACCAATCGGTATATAAGCGAGCGCCGCTCGGAAATCCACTCAGTTCTAATTGAACAGCGATTGGAGCATGTTGTCGCTGTGTGGTGAAGCTCTTCGTTTATCATGAAAGCGCTGATGAACGGTGTCATCAAGAGCCTGTTTGTGCACCCTAGGCCAGAAGGGAATCCATCAGGAGGAGAGTGATGCCACAAACGGTTCCCCGGGAAGACATCGCTACACACACATACACGCGCAGAATTCTTTCCGTTTGGATGCCATTCAGCATCGAGAAAGTTCCGGAAAGATCTAATCATTGCATTCATGTGAATGAGTTTATTTGAATGTTTTCTATCCATGTAACACTGTGACCAAATACATTTGGTTTTGTGATTTTTCAATCAATCGCAATTAACAGGATAGCTTCTGAAGATTATTCTTCCCCATCAGTAGGATATTTCCGTATCCAATATTGTATGCGCCCGCAATCGATTATTGCTCAGTCGCCGAAAGTTCCGAGCTCAGAGAGGTCATTCCCCTCTAGTTTGCCTTCCAAATTGCCATCGTAAACCACGCCTTCTCTCGATTCAATCACGCTCAAAAAGCATACTTAAGCGATATTCTGGTGGTGAGACACATTCATTTTTCGTGAGGACATCGACAAGACAACATCGTTGCCTAACGTGCTGGAGGAGGTGGACGGCGAAGGATCGACACATACACGCGCAGAATCCGCGTCCCCCAAATATTCATTTATTCATTCATTCAGAATGGATTTAGATTCAACTTCAAACAAATGATCTCTAAATCAACGATAGTCCTACGTCACCCTTGCGGTTATACCATAGATATAACCCACTTCCTGTTTTTATTTTAGCTTCTCTTTAAAACTGGAATTTAGGTATGTATTTATGCCGCCAACTGCAGCTTCCAAATCAGTTTACATAATCAACTGGTATCTGCAATCTTACCTCGATCTACCCCGCGAAGAACCACGACCCAATTTGATAACCATGAAATTTAATGGTGTTTCCCAGCATGAATCATCGATGAAGAGCATCATCAAGGTCGTGTGACGAATCATCAGCAGTGCAAAATATGTGACATGTTTGCTATGTCTGTATTACTTTTTCTTAACCTCGTCGCTTCACCCACACCAACGGGCAATCAGTAAAAGCGAATGAGCAGCGCCTTCCAAGAGGGGCAAGGATGATGATAAGAATTTCAGCAACTTGATGATTATTAGACCGTACGGGAAATCAGTTATGATAGCGCAATTGATGCTTCATCCCTGCCTTTCCCATTAGCGTTCCCGTCGGTGGCAAAAATAAGGGTACCTGGAAGAGATATTGACCGTCCGGTTCTTCCCAGCTGGCGGCCCGATGATAGATTGGAGGAACGAAAAGATGCAGGAAGGATGTGAAGTCTTCCACGAAAGTATTCAAGCGATGTTCTCCGGTTACGAACGGATGTGCTGTTTCCGTTTTTTTCTTCCTAGAGGAAGAGAGACACAGGAAATCTAGGTCTTTTCTTGTAACTAAAGCTTCATAGTTATGTGATGCGATTCTGCCCGAAATTGGGAGCCAAACGGAAGGGAAGAAATGTTTTGATAATTGATGCGACCAGTGATCGCCATCTGGTGAAAACTTTTTCCTGTGCTTTTCAATATCATTGCTTCCATTTTTGGGACTGAATGTCGCACGGAGCACGACGGGGAGTTTGGTTGAAAAAAGTTGGTTGGCCAACTCGACGACGTTTCTTAAATTGGAGATTTTATTAGAAGTTGTCATTCGAAAATAGAGTGAACTTGTTGCGTCCACGGCAGGCGTGAAATTTTGTACTGGGAAATCAAGGCGGTATTCAAAGTACTTGCTTTTGAGGCCAATCAGTGAATCATTTGGCTAGGAAGTACATTCCAAATAATAGGGGAAGGGTGGTAAAGACGAACACCCTAAGTAAAAGTTGATTTTTTTGTGAATTTCACAAAAGATATATGTGGCGAGATAGCACAAATTGATAGTCCAGGTAACTTTTTATAATAAAATAAGTCTTTTTAAAATTTTAAAAATCGCTCTACTGATTCGTCCATGATATGTGGTTGTACTTGTAAACATAGTTAGTGGGCATCTGTTAATAAAAGAAGGAGTAGATAATCAAATTGTTTTCAAAACAAAATGGTTGTCTTTGGTCGGTGGAGTGTCCGTCTTACCCGACTTGATTAGTATTTTATTTTCGTCAATATTTCTGGAATAAAAATGATTCGATAAACTGGAAGGGAAGTGATGGTAAAACATTCACTTAACGAAAAATACCCCCAAAAATACTCGATAATAATGAGAACCTTATTTTCTACAGACGAAAATTTACATCGAGCTGCTTATCGTAGATTACTCTATGTGTTTAATCACAATTTTAACAGAAAGCCAGCTAGGTGTACACAGTAAGTGTCAAAGGTACACTGTATTGCAAGTTTGTACATCATTAAAATCTATATAAATAAAAATGAATTTCTGTCTGTCTGATTCTTATGGACTCGGAAACTACTGAACCGATCGACATGAAAATGGGTATATAGGGGTTTTTGGGGCCGGGGAAGCTTTTCGTGATAGTCTGAGACCCCTTCCCCCTCTCCAAGGGGAGGCTGCCATACAAATGAAACACAAATTTCTACATTACTCGAGAATTTATCAAGCAAATGCTTCCAAATTATGCATCTGAATGTATTAGGGTGCAATAAATGATTCTATGGTGGTTAGATACTCCTCGCCGCTCTTTTAGAAGGAGCTGCCATACAAATGAAACACAAATTTCTCCATTACTCAAGAATTAATCAAGTAAATTAAACCAAATCTGGCATGTGAAGGTTTATGGGTGCAATAAATGTTTCTATGGTGGTTAGACACTCCACCCCCCTCTCTTAGAGTGGTCCGTCATACAAATGAAAAACCAATTTCTGCATAACTCGAAAACTAATCAAGTAAATGGAACCAAATTTGGCATGTGAAGATTTTAGGGGGCACGAAACGTTTCTATGGTGAATAGACACTCCTCCTCCCTCTCTAAGGAGAGGAGAGAGGAGGGGTATGTCTTTATTCTATCATATTTTCTGTATCAAATATTTATTCCATGTAACGGAGAATCATGTTATTTGCAAGTGGTTGAAAAATCTTGAACGAGAATTGTGTCTGAAAATAATCTGATAATATAATGATGCGTTTTGGTAGAAGTAAAAAAGGTAAATTCAACGGGGTCGATTAGAATATCAATCAATGAACAGTTCTGCGATTGTGCTCATGAACTTGCGCTTAGTAAGAAAACGTAAATGTTTAAAGGTATTGAAAACAAAAAAAATAATTGTGGGCGGGACGAAGTTTGCCGGGTCAGCTAGTTTAAAATAAAAATGTAATTTATCAATAATACAGGGGTGTCCGTCTTTCCTACCATGTCCATCTTTCCGACTTTCCGCTAATAGGAAGAAAGAAAGAAATATTACACAAACTAGCGTTTAAGATAATGAGAGTGTAACTGCTACGCCTCCTAGTTGTCAGATGTACCAACCCCCAATGTTAACATGGCAGGTATCAAATTGCCATTTTTGATGGCCTCCAGAAATGGTTTGTTTTAGAAAATAAAACAGTTTTGAAAAGATTAATTACAGGACATCGTGTTAATGTGAGGAGCTATCTTGAAATTACCTTTTTTGGTTGATTGCTGTGAAGAAGGATTCAACTACGACACTAGGAAAGAAAAGAGGTGCTGGAGGAAACATAATTGTTTGGTGTTGTTTTCTTGGTATAAGGGTTCCGTTATTCTGGATGAAATCGACCAACCCAAAATAAAAATAAAAATTCCTAAACAGGATTGAAATTCGGAATCCAGTACAGGGAGCGTGAAAATCAATTTCTGTTAACACTTGTCATGTTTGTAGAATAATAATAAGATGTTTTGAATATTTATTCTGTACAAATTTTAATGTTTTACCATAGCAAAGCTGTTGATTTTTTCACCTTTTCATCGTTTTTCCACCCATTTGGACAAAAAAATGGCTTCTGGTGAAAGCAAGAATGATTGAGTTACAGAATCATCCGAAAGATAACATTTTTACGACGAAGAAAATATATTTCTTATCTTATTCTTACGATGAAGCTTCTAAATAATTCCTTTATTTCATGTAATGGGATCATCAGTAAGTTATCGCCATATTCTCATGGTTATTATAACTTTATTTAGAGAAATCGTGGGGAACAATTAACCTTGGAGGTGTTTTCTTTCCCTAGTCAAACATTTTTCTCATATCCCTGGAATCATTTAAAGCCGGAGTTTTCAAATGGTGTTCCGCGAAGTTATAGCTCTCACTTGAAAACCCGCTTTGAAAAAAAAAATTCTTTAATTTAATTTCACTGGGCATATAGTGATTTATCTTGTTTACTCCGGGTCCGGGTCAAGTGCTCCGTCAAATGTTTTTGCTATAAAAAAACCCCTGATTCAGGGTATTTCCGCTTCGACTACTTCCTCTCATTCCGGCATCCGCTTGGACCATGGTATTTCTTGTTATATTTCTTATGAATAGTTAACACTCGAGTTACACGAGTTAAAACTCGTAGAAAAAAAAATCAAAGAGAGTGATGGCCAGGACACGAACGCATAGTTGACATAGGCTACGTAATTATTTAATTCAATTTCTTTGCTTATAACATGTTCATAACATACGAAGGATTATTTCAAAATGCATCATGATTCTCATTTTTTGGGATTGTGCTAACGTAAGAACTAATGTACACACACTATACGCGGGACGCGACAGGACACAATACTTATTGTTTACTTTTACCTTTTTAGTCGACCGGTTTCGGGCTCGATGCTGCACATGTACAATAACAAGTGTTGTGTCCTGTGTCCTTATAGCTATAACAGCTATCGTGACGGTCTGTTTCGCACTGAGCAGACGATAGAACTCTTCTTTTTCTGTATCTTGAAAACACATACGTAACACAAATCGGTAGTGTAATTAATCATCTACCACGTATACAACTCTTCTTCTAGTTCATCGTCTATTTAAGCTCGCGGATATGGAAGGCCTTCTTTGAATATCCGATATTTCTAAAACGGCTGTATGATTTTTTTTCTTACATAGACCTATTTCTAATGTAGGGTAACACGGGGTGATTTGGTCATATGGGGTGATTTGGACCACCCCTTTATCTCAAAAATTACGGCTCAACTTGGATTTTTTATAATGTCATTTCCTTCTATTGTTGAACCGTATGTACCTAAAGTAAAAAACCTTTGGTAAAACTCCACAAGTAGAGGGAAACGGCAGCATAAACACAGCAAGCACTTTGATCGTCAAAAAATGTGAGTTTTCCGATAGTGGTTTAAAGGGTTTTCCCGCTTACTAAACAAACTTTTCATGTATTGTGCAGTACAGTTCTGTTCGCCGGCAGAAGAGGAACAATTTGATGTAGCGAAACTGTAAGTTTGATAACAATAAATGAAATTAATTGCATTTTAATTTTTGCGTGTTGTGTGGGGTGACATGGACACGTTTCTGTGGGGTGAGTTGGTCCTACAGGTTTGAGACTTTTTTTGGTCTAATTGATACCAGATGCCTCTGAATTACTAAAAGAGGATAGACAGACAACGTTGGTACAAGGAGGAGCTTGAAAGAGCAACGCAGGCCATCGAGAACGGATTTTCTTTGACCAAGCATAAAAAGTGTTTGAAAATGCTCGACCAACAGTGAAAAGGTTCATGTAGAATTCGAAATGGTGTCAATCCAACTTTTCTGGTCTGAAATCTGGCCAAGACACCTGGTATCGATCCCAAAACATTGTTACTGATTGTAACATTATCCCAAATATTTTACATAAACATCCAAATCACCCCGCATCAAATTTTAATGTCCAAAAATCATCTCTTATATTTTATGATATATTTGGTAGAATGAAGCTTTATATAATGATTAAAAATTAGTTATTGAGAGAACAAGTGTAGCTCAGTATACAATGTGACATTTTTTGTTTAAACCGTATTGGTTTGGAAATATTAGGCGATTTGCTTAGGTGGTCCAAATTCCCCCCTTTTCCCCTAATGTTGTTGTTTCTTTGTTTTTAAGAGGCTTTAAACTTCTAAGTTCATTCGCCTCTTCTCCTAATATTTCGATACGTGCCGGCGATGTTATCAACTCAGCTTGAGTAGGAAACCGAGAGTATTAGTCTATTGTTGCCATTTTGAAATCGTGTATATAACATCGAACGAAAACATCGTGTTTTGTCGCACTCAAAACTCTCTCTAATCTATCTTCTATCCCGATACGCGGCTGCGGGAACGGCATGATTCGCAATTTTTAAAGATGTATCTAAAAGGACATTGCATCCCATTGGCTTGAGTTTCTCAATCACTGACACGGTTAAGAAACGTTTTCCAGATAAACGTTTCTTACCGTTTTTCGGAAACGGTCTACAACAGACGAAAATTCTGTTGCAGTCCATTGCACTATGGTCCAGGAGGTGCATTTAAGTGGAAATTAGCATCTAGAGCTCGACAGTGATTCTCTAGACAAAAACTGTCTTCGACAAAGTAGTTACATATAATAAAGCGCTCATTTTTATGTTATCAAAAATAGGGTGACCAAAATTGTCGATGAAATGAAAAATATAACTTTCTTATCTTTATAGATAGAGGTAAACATAGTTCGAAAATATTGTAGCCCTGGTTATTTTAAGTAACTTTGTGGAACAATATTTCTTTCTATCTCTTCGAATAACCGATATAACGCTTTTTCTCTAGGTTGAGTTAGGGTTACCATGAAAAAAAAAGGTTTTTTTGCTCTAACTTTTAAATGTAAAATTCTACATCAAAACTGTCTTCGAATGACTTTTAGAGCTTTCCAATCCACGCATTTTACGGTGCATAACTTGTATGTATCTTAGTTCTACTCAAAGTTATTGATGTTTTTTCCCCGAAAACACGACCTTTTCATTTGCTTGTCGTTCTTTTTGGGGCAAACATAATAAAAAATTATTGATATCATTTTAAAGAGCACATTTGACTCTACATAAGGTGAAACTTTCAAAAGAGTGTTATTTTTTGTATTTGAGTAAATTAAATTTGAAATTATGAGTTTTTGCATATAAATGAACAAGTTGCAATTTTTAAATGCATATAGTAAGCGTAAACTTTAAAGCAGCATCTCTTCAGTTCAGTCTTATAGCCACTCAACATGGAGGTTCAAAGAAGACCCATTTTTGTTTTTGTTTTCGGTGGACGAAATATAGAAGACGTTATACAATTATTATTAAAATGCCAAGATATATGTGTTTTGAGTGCCAGAAAGTGCCTGAAATGCCAAGATTACAGAAAAATTTTCTGCTGAAGAACTGGGCTTCGCAACAGCTTCGGATCCAGTATCATCTCTTAGTAATAGGCAAACACCAGAGTATTCCGATCTTCTGATTCCGGAAAATGCTAAGCATTTGATTTTGTAGTTTTTTATTTGTATGATTTATGATTTTTATTTATTACTATGAATTTGATTTCCATTATAACAACTTAAACAGGTTAATATGTACATACGGAAGATTATAAAAATAAATTGAATAAAACAATAGGAACAACAAAAGTTTGGTAAAATAATGTCATCAATCAACTTACGCCAGTAAAATATGTCAATAAATTACTAAAAAATAACACGTCGAGCCCCGAGTTGTTCTTCATACGGTTTCTATTCAGGAAGCATTTGATAATTTGTCGGTCCCCGCTTTTCTTTTTATACAATAAATATATTTTATTGTAGAAAAAGAAAATAGTCAGAAATTTTTCTCGTAATAATTGTATAACGTCTTCTATATTTCGTCCACCGAAAAAGGAAATCAACAATGTGTCTTCTTTGAACCTCCATGTTGAGTGGCTATAAGACTGAACTGAAGTGATGCTGCTTTAAAGTCTACGCTTACTATATGCATTTAAAAATTGCAACTTGTTCATTTATATGCAAAAACTCATAATTTCAAATTTAATTTACTCAAATACAAAAAATAACACTCTTTTAAAAGTTTCACCTTATGTAGAGTCAAATGTGCTCTTTAAAATGCTATCAATAATTTTTTATTATGTTTGCCCCAAAAAGAACGACAAGCAAATGAAAAGGTCGTATTTTCGGGGAAAAAACATCAATAACTTTGAGTAGCATTAAGATACATACAAGTTATGCACCGTAAAATGCGTGGATTGGAGAGCTCTAAAGATCATTCAAAGACAGTTTTGATGTAGAATTTCACATATAAAAGTTAGAGCAAAAAAACCTTTTTTTTCATGGTAACCCTAACTCAACCTAGAGAAAAAGCGTTATATCGGTTATTTGAAGAGATAGAAAGAAATATTGTTCCACAAAGTTACTTAAAATAATCAGAGCTACAATATTGCCGAACTATGTTTACCTCTATCTATAAAGATAAGAAAGTTAGATTTTTTGTTTCATCGACAATTTTGGTCACCCTATTTTTGATAACATAAAAATGAGCGCTTTATTATATGTAACTACTTTGTCGAAGACAGTTTTTGTCTAGAGAATCACTGTCGAGCTCTAGATGCTAATTTCCACTTAAATGCACCTCCTGGACCATAGTGCATTGTGATATTATATAATGTTATTCACTCTCAAAAATAGTTTTACCATTTTGGACTCATTCATAGAATTTTCTACATGACTTCTATTCCAAATGAAAAAAACTAAAAAATATATTTCAGATATTTCAAATTAAAGTTTTTTTATCAGTTTATATTTTTTCTCGTTTGAACACCAACATTCTATAAATAGAGACTAGAGCATCGAATGCCTTTTTTCAATTGATTTACTTGTTCTATATAAGTTCTGTTTTTTCATTGAACAATGAATAAACATTTCACATTTCTATTCAAACATGAAACGCATTTTATTTTTATTTTCATCATGAAGGACACAAACGAAACTTGGCATTCATCTTGTACCGTCATGGTTTCATTTGATTAAATAAATTAATTGGAAATTAGTATTATAAATTCAACAACTGATATATTTATCAAGAACTCCGCTGACACTAATCCCATGAAATACCGAGTTATACGTCTGGCATTTAATCAAAACCTTGGTGTTAGAAAAGAACGCTTCAGCTAGACCTGATGTCAACATCCAATTTCGCCACAATTTTCACTGCCAGCCTAGTGAATGTTATGGTATTAATATAATTTGTAATCACTTGTTTTATAATAACCTAACTTACAAAATTGTTTCTCCTAAATCCACGACCACTGATTTGACAACCTTGAAATGGATTCAATGTTTATGAAGTTTATTTGGTGGGTTTTGGGTTAAAAAAATGGATTAAAAACTACGAGGGCAAGAATGTCATCTGATTCCACAAACAAACAATTCAGGGCGATCAAACCATTCTACTAAACAGTTATTTTCACGCATATTCTAGAGCTTGCCACCCAGAATACATTCAAGGAGTATTGTTTGGCATAATAAATCTCAATAAAGGCAGTATTCTAGTCTAGAAATTTGGAAAAAAAATTTGCTTCATATTTCTGTAGTTTAGGCATTCTAGAATATACTCTAAAAAGTACATATCAAAAATCCTATCATTTACCGAGTTACAGCCATTTTAGTGATGCGGTATCTAATCCGGTACGGCCATAACAATGAACTTCAAACGCGTTATCTCAAGTTCTACTGAACCGATTCATGTCGATTTTTTATGGTTACAATCTGCAGGCTTCTCGCTATCGCATGAACCTCTAAAATATGATATTTTTCAAGTTTTACTATTTTAAAAAAATCGGGAAACGTAAGAAAAATTTTTTAAACCGTATTTTGTTTTTCAAACGGCCGCCATTTTGTCAAAATGATGCGAGGTATTTTATATATATCGCTTGTTTATAACTTCGGATATTATTTTATAATGCTGTGAAATTTTAGAAATAACTTTTTAGTAGAATGGTTTGAACGCACTGGAATGTTTTTTTTTATTGAAGAATCAATTATCGATAATTAATTGAAGATTCATTCTCGCCCTCGCAGAACAATACACTAGCCCTATCGTATGTCGCAATTTGTTTCATGTCAATGCATTGAAAATTTACCTCGAACGCTATTCCGGTGGCCTTTTACGCAAATGACACAGACTCGGCTACAGCCGATTATATACATGTTGCACCAGTACAATTATTCCACATCTTATAACTACATCGATATATCTTCGGCACTGTATGAAAACAACAACAATGACAATATTTGCAAGAATCAAATATCATGCTACCTGTTATTTAGTATCGCCTCAGTGGAATCGCACCTCTAGGCATCGTTCGTAAAACGTAAATCAAGCGCCAAACAAGCGTTTGCCATAGCATGCATACAGAGCCATACATTGGTGGCTTAAAGCTAATAGAAATATAAACACTTCTCATCATATTGCACTATTCTCAAAAGAAACGCTTCTGTCAATATGGCTGGCCTCGAAAACGTTGCATTACACTCTCATGCTCAATATAAGCGCAGCTGGCATCCTTAGTGGAGAAAGTTTTGCTGCTGGCGAGCGAAACCAAATCACAAATTCCAGAACGACATTTACTTTCATGGTGACTAAATATACGAAACAATCTCTTTTTGTTAATATCAACAACCTCGAAAAGAGTAGCGTTGCTTCATTATGATCAAGATTAGCGCAAATGCAATCCTAGTTGGAGGCCGTTTTGCGACTGGCACGCGAACCCAAATAACTTATAACATTCCAGCGCGACAATAATGTTTTGGCGCACAACCTTAACTCCTGCTTCGCCATAACGTCAGTTCAATGCATTGATGCAAAGGCACCAACGAAGTCTTTATGAGGACGGAAAACAAACAATGTTAATTGCTTGGAAAAAGACTGAATATTTGCCTCTGCAGATATTAATTACTAATTCGCTGGCGCAAATATTTCCCTCCCGCTATCACCCCTGCTTGTTGAAAGTTATCATTACGGCTGTATAATTTGCACCACCAATGCACAAGTGAGCAGATACAAATGGGGTTTCAGCGTAGCGAAGATGCACTATTTTTACGTACGGGTTATGGATCACGCACGTACGCACACAAATATCCATGTATCAATGGCTTGAAGCATCTAAATATACACACACTTATCTCCGTTTTGCTCTTTTCTCAACAGAAGCCCTTTCTGTTAATATTGCCTGTCTAGATTATCTTAGCTGTCATCCAGTTGCAGTGTCAGAAATATTGATTGATGAATGTGACATGTACAGGTATTTAGAGGCTATGTCCGCAGTAGAATCATGAGTCTTTGCTCCACAGTGTATTGGATTACTGATCAAGAATTTATTATTCCTGAAGTGATCCTATCAATTACAGCTTTAATGTTTTGATCGTTTTCGCAATGAGACGAAACAATTCGTTCGCAAAGTATTTTGTGTTTTCTAAGTTGCATAGATATTGTTAATCTAAAACACATACATTAGTGGTTTATAAACTAGTGACTTGAATTATGCATTAATATTTCATTCTAATGTTAACTGTAGAATTCCTCAGCTATATACCTGAGATAGGGTAGCAGTTTTATTCAGTTCTTAACATCCACAACATCGAGAAAGTCGATAATGTTTATTGCCTTCATTATAAATACCTATTGAGTCAAAAACACCGATTTACTCCACAATTACCAATAGTCCGTAGGGCGTTAATAAGTCCTTGTCTAAAAATCCACTGCTCTTCTAGACTTTAAACACAACACATGCGAGCCGTCATCAAGTACTGTACGGTTTCAGGCGCTTTCATTTGATAGGAATCAGGCACATCCTCCCTCTTCACTCCATTTTCTTGAGCTGGGCCCTATACTGGGAACAGGTGCTCCATGTCGCTTGGCAATAAAAAAGATTAATTCGGGCTGATAATGAAATTATATATCTGTTGAAAGCAAGAACTAAACTGGGGCATCGCGTTTGCTCTAACACCTGCCGCACACCTTGCAGAAAGGGCAAATATGGAAAGCGCCCGAATGTATACGTCGGAGACCCCTAGCCCTACCGCACATTGCTGGTTGTTTTTATTCTGACCAGCATACTCATTCAATAAAAAGTTGGTGTTATGCTTGTTCTCGATAAAACGATAAAATATTTCCACGGTATGCCGCCTGCAAATCCGGTCATACAAACTAATGGACAGGTATAACCTTGACTAAATATTGTATGTTGCATGTCACATTTACATCTGACAGCAAGAGAGGAAATTAAAACAAAGTTGTAATCATAGGTGGAAAGTTTGAAGGTAAACCCACAAAAGCAGCAAAACCCAGCTAATCCTTTTGGAAAGTGAAACTCACTTTCTCTGTCTCTGTGCACATAACTGGAGGTGTAATAGGTTGGCTGCAGCTGAAGCAACCATCCTAGAAGGCAACAGATCCCTAACAGGCACACACACACACATACACACACACACACACACACCTTTGCACGGACCAAATGGTTCTGTCCCAAGTGGAAGGTATTCAACCGAAAACTGCTAATAATCGTAGCGAGGCGAGCAAACGAGCAAAAGAGTTTCACAAAGCTAGAAATGTGAGATACGATAGCTTACGTGGATAGCGAAAATCAGGAGATCAAGCTACTTTGAAAGCGGAGGCACTTGTTGAATCGCTTTCGGGGGCCACCGCTTGCTCGAGACGGAGACCATGTCGCTGAATACGGAATGAGTTCTGACGACGGGAGTGTGTCGAAAGTTTGCTGGCGGTATTCATGACTTGTTAGACTGGCTGATTTATCGCTGTTTAGTTTGTTGAGAAATCTGGTTCTGGGTTTGGTTCAATAACATACTGTTCCCTTCGATTTGTGTTTTTGCGAGACCACATTACCTTTTCAATTTACTGCGACTTTTTAACCCGTAATTTTTTTTCAAATTTATCAAATTTATCACTAGCTACTGGACTCATGCTAAACACTGAGTTCCATTAGCTTGAACCGCACATCTCCGATCGAATTATTATTCATATCCACACATTCGCGCACTGTAACAACATAATTGAATTTGTCGGAGTTATTTTCGTTTAATTTACATATAATACTATGATAGCGCATTGTTCAACACCAAGCTATAAACATAATAACAAGCGCAATCACTGCGGTGGTAATGCAACACAAAATCCTCTCCAGGCACTGTAAAATCTTCTTTTCTCCCGCCCGGAACCTTTCCGCCCGTGTGCCAAGCTGCTGACAACTCGGGTAGTTGTTAAATGGAACTCACCCACTCAAATCATCATCGCCGCGATTACCTCTCCACTGAACGAACAGCCGCTGCAATCTTCAAACGGGGGTGGCTGAATTATTGAAGCCTCTGTAATCTGATTAATTATAGAATAATTGTTTTGTTATTATTGCCTTAGAGCGGTTTTTGCTCGGTGGAATTAGCGGGTGTTTATGAAAATGGTTCCCCGATTGGTGCTGGGGGAACGTGGATCCTAAAAGGGGAAGGGATGTCATAAAATTGATAGCGGAGAATTGAATTTAATGACTCTCCAGTGGAATTAACGACATTCTTTTGTTTCCAAATATTTGTGGCAGATCAGTATAATTTACAACAACATGTTCCCGAGTTGTTTTAATCCGAACTGATAGACTTGTGACATAAAACCAGACGACATAATCCTGCTAACGATTGTAAACAACACTGAAAATGAATTGCCCACCATTCTCTATAATCTACTCTAATGTAGCGGAAGACAATACTCGAATTTGGTGTTTAAATTGGCTCCGAGCAATTTGTTACGCTAGTTTTACACGCTCTTTATGCCGGATCTGCACCAGGAAAACTTCCGAAGACAAATTTGCAGCCCCTTTGGGTTCGTCTCCGCCGGCAGAGGTATCGGCTGGTACTAGGGGAGAGTGGTACAAAACGCACCATTTAAGCAAATCAGCCATTTACCACGTTTCTTGTAATTGATTCATGCTCTTTAACATCCAAAATACTGATACCACCACTGCCAATTATATCCCTGATGTATTTTGAATTAAAATACTCGAATTTGCAAGGAATTTTAAATATTTCCATCGACTGTTCAAAACATAGAGTGGGCTAAAATGCCATAATTCATAGACAGCAAACACCATAACAACTTGGTTAGACGTACCAAAACAAACGAGCTTGCAGGATGCTCGTTATGCCAATCTGTTTTTTGACGTAGGACTACGTCTTTCATTTCTATACCGGGGTGTAAAATCAAAGTTTCGAAAACGAAAGCGTTACGCCGGAGACCGAGATTTTGAGCGTTCATAGCTCTTAAACAACTGAACGAAATGGTATGATAAACACTTCATTCGAAAGATAAAATGTCTACGCGTTATATACTTGTTACTTTTTGATCCAAAAACTTGTTTCAATAGTCTTAAAATTGCTTCCAAAACAGGTTTTTGAAATCACCAATCGGTATATAAGCGAGCGCCGCTCGGAAACCCACTCAGTTATAATTGAACAGCGATTGGAGCATGTTGTCGCTGTTGTGGTGAAACTAACTTCGTTCATCATGAGAGCGCTGATGAACGGTGTCATCAAGAGCCTGTTTGTGCACTTTAGGCCAGAAGGGAATCCATCAGGAGGAGAGTGATGCCACAAATGGTTCCCCGGGAAGAGATCGGAGCAGCCGCCACACACACACATACACGCGCGGAACTCTTCGTTTGGATGCCGTTCAGCATCGAGAAAATTCCGGAAAGATTCACTCGTTGCTGAGTTAGCATTAACCACTGGTGGGCTTCGAGTATCGAGGAAAATCTGGAAAGAACTAATCGTTGCTGAAAAATACTTTGCCAGTTCCCCTGGAATTGAAAAATACATTGATGCGAGAGAGTTTATTCTAATGTTTTCTTTCCATATAACACTGCAACCAAATAAATTTGGTTTTTTGATTTTTTAATCGATCACAGTTAACAGGAAAGCTTCTGAAGATTATTCTCCCCCATCAGTAGAATATTTTCGTATCGAATACATTTTGCGCGCGCAATGGAAAATGTTTCGCATCGCGAAAATCATATAATTTTCAATCGCCGAAAGCTTCAAACTCAAAGAGTTCATTCGCCTCTAGTTTGCCTTCTAAATTGCCATCGTAAACCACACCTTCTTTCGATTCAGTCACGGACAAAAAGCATACTCAAGCGATATTCTGGTGGTGGAACGCATTCATTGTTAGAGGCGAATGAACTGAAAAGTTTAAAGCCTCTCTAATCCAACATCATCATCATCATGAAACGCATTCATTTTTCGTGAGGACATCGACAAGACAACATCGTTACTGAACGAGCTGAACGAGCTGGACGAGCTGGACGAGCTGGATGGTGCGGGATCAAGGGATTCATTACCTGGCCTAACCCAACCTGAAACGCATTCAGTTTGTTTGGGACTGTGACGGAGCGCAGAAAGCCGATCCATCAGAAAGAGAAAAGAAGTCGACCGAGAGAATACCAACATCGAAAATTGGTTCCGCTTGAGACATCGGAGCAACCGCCACACACACACACACATACACGCGCGCAACTCTTTAGGTTTGCTGGTTATCGAGAAGAATCCGGAATGAAGTGATCGTTGCTGCAAAATAATCTGCCAGTTCCCCTAGGAATTGAAAATTGTGTTCAAGCGAAAGAGTTTATTTTAACGTTTTCTATCCATATAATTAGCATTAACCACTTCGTGGTGGACTTCGACTTCGTGGTGCAAGCGAAAGAGTTTATTTTAATGTTTTCTAACCATATAACACTGTGACCAAATACATTTGGTTCTATGATTTTTCAATCATGTGTAATTAGCAGGAAAGCTTCTGGAGATCATTTTTCGTCACCAGTAGGATATTTGCGTATCCAATATTGGATGCGTAGGACCTTGTACCTCCAACGTAACGCTCTCGTTTTCGAAGTCCCCCAAATATTCATTTATTCATTCATTCAGAAAGGATTCAGATTCAACATCAAATGATCACTGAATCAACGATAGTCCTACGTCACCATTGCGGTTATACCATAGATATAACCCACTTCCTGTTTTTTTATCGATAAGTTAATAAAAGTACTCCCATTTGTTATATTTCATAAAAAACCTCTTCGACATAGCTTATTAAATATAGCTCGCAAATAATTATTTCATCTATCGTTGTGACCGGAATCCTCGCACTAGTGCACTCCTACGTAGTGGTGGTGTTCTGATTGCCGTGAAGTCTAAGCTGAATTGTAAAATCATGCACCTCGAAGACAGCGGTAATCTCGAGCAAGTTACTGTGCAAGTCATCCTTCCACACGAATTGCTTTTCTTGTGTTGCATATACATCCGTCCTTGCAGTCATCGCGACATATATACAAAACATGCCGACACCGTCCTTCAGCTACTCGAAACGGCCAGCCCACGTGACACGACTATCGTCTTGGGTGATTATAACCTACCCAATTTGGTATGGAATTTTGATGAAGGTGTGCAAGGATTTTTGCCGCTCATTGCCTCAATCGAACAGGAGGTTGCTCTGGTTGAGTCTTTACTGTTTACAGGATTCGATCTTTCCAACGTGAATGGCAAGCTTTTCAACCTGGTACTCGGCAGTGATCCACACTCCATTCAGCTATTCGAGCCGCCTTCCGCCATACTAAATGTTGACCGTCACCATAAACCGTTCGTGCTGAAAGTGGAACAGTATTGAAGATCATCAGTCGTCCGATTCTGGAGCATACCGTGAGTATAACTTTGCACGGTGCGATTTTGATGCGATTAACTCGAGAATTGCGGCATTGGATTGGATTCCTTCCGTGGACGATGCCTTAACCGTGTTCTATGAAAACATTTATAAAATAATCCATGATTTGGTTCCGGTAAAGACCCGAAAGCATTCGATGAACTTCCAACAACCATGGTGGAATCCGCAGTTGCGTAACCTGCGAAACCGTCTGCGTAAGGCCCATAAACGTTACTTTCGCTCTATGACTGCAGAAAAGAAATTTGATGTACAGCTCGCAGAAGCCGAGTACAGCAGTTTGCATGAATTCTGCTTTAAGGAGTACATTGATCGGATCCAGACTGACCTTAAAGAATATCCATCATCTTTTTGGTCGTTTGTGAACTCGCGCCTGGTATTTCGCTCGACGTAACATATGGCAGCCAAAACTCCATCACCAGTGACAATTCTGTGACAATTTTTCTGAATTCTTCCGCAGCGTTTTCGAGCATTCTGAGATTACTCCGTCGCAGCTGTATGTTGATCAATTACCAAGCTATAATATTCTCATGCAGCAGCCGCACTTCAGTCGCGCCGATATTTTTGAAGTTCTTCTTTCGGTTGATGCATCGAAAGGTCCAGGTCCGGACTATATTCCACCTGTGCAGCATCGTTAGCCACTCCCGTCATGCTTATTTTTAATCACTCCATTATAGATGGCATTTTTCCGGATGTTTTGAAACTCGCATCAATCACACCGAAGGCTGGTAATATGTAGGGGTAATGGGGACAAATTGGTCATGGGGGGCAAAATGGTCACCTGCTTGTTTGGTAGGATAACTATTGACTATTGATGCCGTATTGGTAGTCACCTTATGTTTGAAGAATTTAATGACTTTTGAGGCACCCTGTACTTCAGTAGAGCTGTCGCATGTCAAAATACAAATAAAAACAGAAATTTCTCTCTCGATAGCCATTAGGCCGTAGTTCTGTGCGCATGGTATCTAAGGAATTTCTCGTGAAATTTAGTTTATTCAATCAGATATGTTGGACAAATCATCAGTTTGGACGACTGTTAACATATTCTAGGAGAGATGAACAGATATTATGTTTAATCTCAGCAATTAATTGCCATAGTAATTATTTTCATGTTTGGGGGCAAAGTGGTCATACGTGAATAACAACCTACAATGTTCTGTTCACTAAAGCTGATATACCTCATCTGCTCTTGAAGAAGATCCTTTTGTGGCTTTGACCCTGAATAAATATGCCACTCCAACTAAACCAAGCCTCATGATGCGGAACGTTATGTGTTTCTTAAAGGGTGTGTCACATCAAATTGCATCACGGAAAAAACGCTGTAGAAATTCGCCCAGTAGACCGATCCTTTTGAAAATTTTAGACAGTAAAATAAAAACTATTAACAACTTTTGGCATTTTCTTTTTATTCATACTTCGAGCCCAAGCCCGTATGCTCGCACCTTCCTCTTTACCCCGTCCATGAGGTTCTGTACAACGTCAGGTTGTAGTTTTTTTTTTTTGAACAGAAATCCATTTTCTCTCGAAGTCCGCCTCCGATTTGACAACTTTTGGGTTCTTCCGGAGGGCCTGCTTCATAATCTCCCAATATTTCTCTATTGGGCGAAGCTCCGGCGCGTTGGGCGGGTTCATTTCCTTTGGCACGAAGGTGACCCCGTTGGCTTCGTACCACTCCAACACGTCCTTTGAATAGTGGCACGAAGCGAGATCCGGCCAGAAGATGGTCGGGCCCTCGTGCTGCTTCAATAGTGGTAGTAAGCGCTTCTGTAGGCACTCCTTAAGGTAAACCTGCCCGTTTACCGTGCCGGTCATCACGAAGGGGGCGCTCCGCTTTCCGCAAGAGCAGATCGCTTGCCACACCATGTACTTTTTGGCAAACTTGGATAGTTTCTGCTTGCGAATCTCCTCCGGAACGCTGAATTTGTCCTCTGCGGAGAAGAACAACAGGCCCGGCAGCTGACGAAAGTCCGCTTTGACGTAGGTTTTGTCGTCCATTACCAGGCAATGCGGCTTCGTCAGCATTTCGGTGTACAGCTTTCGGGCTCGCGTCTTCCCTACCATGTTTTGCCTTTCGTCGCGGTTAGGAGCCTTCTGAACCTTGTATGTACGCAGGCCCTCTCGCTGCTTGGTCCGCTGGACGAATGAACTTGACAAATTCAGCTTATTGGCGACATCCCGGACCGAACTTCTCGGATCACGTCTAAACTGCTTAACTACGCGCTTGTGATCTTTTTCACTGACGGAGCATCCATTTTTGCCGTTCTTCACCTTCCGGTCGATGGTTAGGTTCTCGAAGTATCGTTTTAGTACTCTGCTGACCGTGGATTGGACGATTCCCAGCATCTTACCGATGTCCCGATGTGGCAACTCCGGATTCTCGAAATGAGTGCACAGGATTAATTCACGACGCTCTTTTTCGTTCGACGACATTTTTCCAAAATTTACGAAAAATTGACAGTGAAGCATAGCCAACGTGATCTATACACTCTTATCTGATTATAAGCGAAAGCTGAAGATATAATTCCTAAAAATTAAATTTCTACAGCGTTTTTTCCGTGATGCTATTTGATGTGACACACCCTTTATTACGTTTTTGTATGCATGAGAAAATTTATATTGAGACTCTAGGTGAATAGGCCAAGCTTGTTTCATACATGCCTACTATATCAAATACGATTTGAACAAATTTGGACGAAAGAAACGCATAAATCTATGCCATTTAGCTTGATATGTACGAGTGACCACTTTGCCCCCACTAGGTGACCACTTTACCTCCAAGCAAAAAAAAAAGTTCCCATTTTCAACTTTTTTTTAATGATGAAAAGTGTACTATTTTGAATTTTTATAGTGAAAGCCGTTTGCTATCTTGAACAATAATGAGTTGTCCTAGAATGTCCTAGAAAAAAAGGTAATGAAGATGGTCGAGTTTCGAGCGACATAGCATGCGCTGCCATAACTATTTCGCAAATAGTGACGTCAGTCGTTGTGTTTATCTTTGATTGCTCACCGCATCGATGTAAAAATGCTATTTTGAGGAAGTAATTTATCAATTAAAAACGTACATTTTTGTAGAGCTCCCGCTGAATATGAGGCTAATGTGATTTGTAAAATCACGTCGAAAAAGACGGATTAAAGTGATATTTCCATGTGCCATTTTCACTCCCCCACGTTCATAGAAACAAAGGAAGTTTCATTATATTACTGTTATGAAGTTGATGTTTCAAATGCTCGCAGTGTCTGTGTGTATGTTGTGAGATAATAATCGCCAATTAATCAAAAATTCACCGAACATGTTATTGCTTTCGAGAGCTAAGCATACGACTGTTCTCTGGACATTTTTACCACAAGAATAATCGAAATAAGCCACGATATAATTGTCGTCTGTTAAAAAACAATCAGTTGAATGATTCCATGAGAATTTTGGCTCAAATTATCATACAACCGTGAGTACTTTAAACATTGTTTTGTTACTTCCATATACATTCCATATTGAATGCAAATAATTACGACACGATATTTTGCTCGCCAATACAGATACACTTCGCCTACTGCTCCACCTCTATATGTACCTCATTGAGTTGAACTATAATATTCTTCGAGAAACGGGAATTGAAGAGGTATGTAGACGCTGGAAATGGGCTTATTCCTTAGGGTGACCACTATGCCCCCACTTCCCCTACAATGTGAAAAATGATCGTCCGATTTCGATCCTGAGTTGTTTGGCAAAGTTGCTAGTGCGACTTTTGCATGACAAGATGTATTCAGCTGTTCAACCAATAATTTCGGATTCCCAACATGGATTCATGAAAAAGCGCTCGACAACCTCTAATTTGATGACTTTCACCAGCACGGTTATTCGCAGCATCGAGAGGCATCAGCAAGTAGACGCCTTGTACATAGACTTCTCGAAAGCTTTACCTCACAACCTCGCCGTATCGAAACTGAACAGTCCTGGTCTGCCTAGATGGATTCTTCGCTGGCTGAAGTCTTATTTGTCATGTAGGAAGGCCTTCGTTAAGGTTCATGATACCAAATCTGAGATATTCGAAATACCATCTGGTGTACCTCAAGGCAGTTACTAGGGACCTCTGATCTTCGTTTTGTTCATCAACGACGTGTGTGACCACCTAAGCTGCTGTGACCCGAGCAGGATCCCCCTTACAAGTTGCTATACGCTGATGACCTTGCGTTTTACCGTACAATCAACTCAATGCTAGATTGCTGCGCGCTTCAAACTGATATCGTTCGGTTAATAAGGTGGTGTCAGATGAACGGCATGCAAGTAAACACAGCCAATTGTGCCATCACCTTCACCCGTGGTCAGCTGCCGATCAGATTCGAATACTTGATGGACCAATTGACGCTTGCAAGAGTCGATTCTATCAACGATCTTGGACTGATGTTAGACAGCAAACTACGATTCAACGAACCCATATCCATGTCGATCGCAAAAGATTATGCTTATGCTTATGCTTTTAACGCCGCAATACAGCACATTTCGACGACGTTCATGCGCTAAACACTTCGTATTGTTCGTTGGTTCGTAGTGTTCTTGAATATGGAGTACAAATTTGGGCTTCATATCATGCTGTCCACATGTCACGAATTGAACGAATTTGAAAAAAAAGATTCGTAAGATTTGCGTTACGTTGCGTTACATGGTCAAGTCCTGACAACTTGCCTTCGTACGAGCAGAGATGTGCGCTTATCGAAATGCAAACGCTATCGAGTCGACGAGACTTTTTGCAGAGACTCTTCGTTTTTGACGTCATTCATCATTATATTGACTGCAGTAGTCTGCTACAGGATGTCAATTTTCATGCTCCAGCCCGCCAGCTTCGCAGTACTAGCCTTTTATGGGTCCCAAGACACCGTACTGCCTATGGCTACAACAGCCCGCTTGACAGATGCTGCAGACTCTTCAATAACGTTTGTAGATATTTTGATTTTAATGTTAATAGAGTAGTCTTTAAGAATAATATTGAGTGTCCGTAACCAATCTGTGTGACTTTGTGTCAAAGAGGTTGATAAATAAAATAAAATTATATTTATTACGTGAAAAAAATTTAAATAAATAATGCAACACCAACAGTATTGTTGCAATTTCATCACATTATGCAATCAATTAGACCCACTATGCAACTAATATCATCAAAGCAAAGAGAGGAAGTCAGTACCTAAGGACTGGCATCCCCATCCTAACCAATACAAATCGAACGTAGGCTGCATAGAAAGGGCTCAAGCGTACAAGTTTCTTATCTTCTTTTCGGAATGTGATTGTGGTCAATTCAGTGGTGCTGTAAACTTCCTTTTGTTTGGTCCGCAATGTGAGTGTGGCTTGGAGTAACTGCTTATGATTTTATATGCGAGCTACAAAAAAATGGCGACATACCATGGCATTGGTCAGAACGAACGTAACCTACGTACCTTTTTTTTTCTCTGTGCATTCTGTCCCAACTATTGTTTTCACAATTTCTGGCAATTGTTTTTTTGTAAAATATGACAAGTTGGTCCAATTTTTAGGTGTGATCATAAAGTTCAATCTTTCGTTGGGGAGGTAAAGTGTAAATATCGTGATATTTGAACATAAACTTATCGCTAAACCTTATGAAGCAACCATTAACGACGAGCCTGTTGCAGACGCTCCCAATGCAGGAAGTTCCGGTACATCGTGCCATTAGGAAAAGAAAAATTACTTCTTTTCCATCACTCCCCAGAAAGAAGACCGAAACTTCCCAAGTTGGAATGAAACCTCGTATCGAACGTGCTGAGAATAGACCGAAGCAAGTACCTCCTGGTTTAAGCGGTTCTTCTACGCACCAGGGGTCCTCAGCACTTCCCGGAGCAGAGCCCAAAACGTCTGTTCCTTTTTCGCGGTCGAGGCAACAGCCACAATCTGGCTTGCTTGCGCTTTCTGACCTGGTGGACAATATTTTAAATGCTTTAAATATAAATGACCCTCTTAAAAGCATAGTATTATGTTTGCTTCCGATTGTGAGAACATTTTTGAAAGAAAAATGTGGTTTTTTAGCAGCGTTCATTTCCCTCGATGCCTGATTCAGTGCAAGAGGTCAAGGATTTGACCACTGTAATACAGTGGAATTGCAGAAGCATCATCCCTAAACTAGATCAATTTAAATTTTTAGTTCATAGTTCTAACTGTGATGTATTTTCCCTCTGTGAAACATGGCTTTCTTCAGCCGACGAACTGAATTTCCACGATTTCAACATTATTCGCTTCGATCGAAATGACTCGTTTGGTGGCGTACTATTGGGGATCAAAAAATGCCATTCTTTCTATAGAGTCACTCTCCCATCGATGACAGGCATTGAAGTTGTCGCTTGCCAGACACAAATCAATGGCAAAGACCTCTGTATTGCCTCGATATATATTCCTCCAAGAACTATGGTTGGCCGCCATCAGTTTTTTTATATCATCGAGGCACTGCCGGAGCCGCGGCTAATCTTAGGTGACCTAAACTCCCATGGAACAGCATGGGGTTCACTCTACGATGACAACCGTGCCACTTTGATTTATGATCTGTGTGACAACTTCAAATTGACAGTTTCGAATACTGGGGAAGCAACTAGAATAGCCAACCCTCCTGCACGGGCAAGCATGTTAGACATATCACTTTGCTCTTCTTCGTTATCCCTGGATTGCACGTGGAGG
Source organism: Toxorhynchites rutilus septentrionalis (assembly GCF_029784135.1). Lineage (NCBI taxonomy): Eukaryota > Metazoa > Arthropoda > Insecta > Diptera > Culicidae > Toxorhynchites > Toxorhynchites rutilus. The sequence continues at coordinate 123,655,017 of NC_073744.1, forward strand.
GTAATCCAAGATCCCCACGGTAGTGACCACCTGTCAATAATTTTATCGATCGCCAATGAATCAGGTTCTCGTGAGTTAGTCGATATTGCGTATGACCTCACAAAAAATATTGACTGGAGAAAATTTGCAGCAATAATATCTGAAGCACTTGTTTCAATGCATGAACTTTCTCCACTCGAAGAGTATAATTTTATATCGAGTTTGATTCACGAAAGCGCACTTCAAGCTCAAAAGAAACGTGTTCCTGCTACCACTTTACGACGTCGTCCTCCATCACTTTGGTGGGACAAGGAGTGTTCAAAGGTCTACCTTGAAAAATCATCCGCTTTCAAAAAATTTCGGAAAACTGGACTAGTGGAATGGTTTCGAAAGCACCAAGCTCTAGAAGCCAAACTAAAAGGTCTGATTAAAGCAAAAAAGCGTGGATATTGGCGAAAGTTCGTCAATGGTTTGTCAAGGGAGACCGCTATGAGCACTCTTTGGAATACGGCTAGGAGAATGCGTGGCTGGAACCATACAAATGAAAGTGACGAATACTCTGACCGTTGGATTTTCAAATTTGCAAGAAAGGTTTGTCTCGATTCCGTTCCTGCACAAAGCGTCGTACACGATATTCCGCTCCAATGCGACTATGAGAATTTTTCGATGGTGGAATTCTCAATTGCCCTCCTCTCATGTAACAATTCAGCTCCGGGGTCGGACAAGATTAAATTCAACTTGTTGAAGAATCTTCCCGACTTGGCAAAACAGCGTTTGCTGAACTTGTTCAACAAGTTTCTGGAGCTGAATATTGTCCCGCATGACTGGAGACAAGTGAGAGTGATAGCCATACGGAAACCCAACAAGCCGGCTTGCGATCACAACTCGTATAGGCCGATTGCAATGTTATCCTGTATTCGTAAATTGTTAGAGAAAATGATTCTACTTCGTTTGGACAAGTGGGTTGAAGCGAACAATTTTCTGTCAAATACGCAGTTTGGCTTCCGCCGAGGGAAAGGGACAAATGATTGTCTCGCGCTGCTATCTTCTGAAATCCAAATCGCATTTGCTCGCAAAGAACAAATGGCTTCCGTTTTTCTTGATATCAAAGGGGCATTTGATTCAGTTTCCATGGAAATTCTCTCAGAGAAACTTAATAATCGTGGACTTTCACCAATTCTGAATAATTTCCTATACAATTTACTGTCAGAAAAGCACATGTTTTTCAATCATGGCAGCTTGAAATCTTCTCGATACAGTTTTATGGGCCTACCACAAGGCTCCTGCCTAAGCCCCCTCTTGTACAGTTTTTATGTCAATGATATAGATGATTGTCTAACTAGAGACTGCACGCTGAGACAACTTGCAGACGATGGAGTTATTTCCATCACGGGTACTAATCCCGCCGTTCTGCAAAAATCCTTGCAAGATACCCTGAACAACCTGTTCACGTGGGCTCTCAAGCTGGGTATCGAATTCTCTACGGAGAAAACCGAAATGGTCGTTTTTTCTAGGAAGCATGAACCAGCCCAATTCCAGCTTCATCTATCCGGCAAAACGATAAAGCACTCGATGTTTTTCAAATACCTTGGAGTATATTTTGACTCTAAATGTACCTGGGGAATACACATTGCGTATTTGAAACAGAAATGCCAGCAAAGAATCAATTTTCTCCAAACAATAACCGGAACATGGTGGGGTGCCCATCCAGGAGACCTCATTCAGTTATACAAAACAACGATATTATCAGTGTTAGAATATGGCAGTTTTTGCTTCCGATCAGCTGCCAGGATTCATATTCTCAAGCTGGAGAGAATACAATATCGTTGCTTGCGTATAGCAATGGAGTGTTTGCATTCGATACATACGATGAGTCTCGAAGTTTTGGCAGGAGTACCCCCGCTTACTCTGCGGTTCACAGAATTATCCTACAGATTTCTCATCCGTTGCAAGATCATGAATCCATTGGTGATTGATAACTTCGAAAATCTACTCCAACTGATTCCTCAGTCAAGTTTTATGTCTTTATACCATGAGTACCTTACTTACGACGTGCACCCTTCACCAGGCATCTCCAACCAAGTTTGCTTCCCATACTTTTGCAATTCCTCTGTCATTTTTGATCTGTCCATGCGACAAAAAATCCATGGTATCCCAGATCATCTACGCTCAGATTCTATTCCGCCGATATTTTCGGCAGAATATGGGGGCATAGTCAGATCTGATAAAATGTTCTTTACTGACGGTTCATTCATAAACGGGTCCACTGGCTTTGGCATCTTCAATGAAAATTCCAGTGCCTCTTTCAAACTCAAAGATCCTTGTTCCGTGTATATTGCTGAACTGGGTGCGATATACTACGCACTGGGGATCATTGAAACATTGCCCATCGACCACTATTTTATTTTTTCAGACAGTCTCAGCTCATTAGAAGCAATCCGCTCAATGAAGGTTGATAAACGCTCATCTTATTTCCTAACAAGAATAAGACAACTATTGAGTGTTTTGGTCGAAAAATTATTCAAGATTACCTTAGCATGGGTTCCCTCTCATTGCTCGATTCCCGGGGATGAGAAAGCGGACTCGCTAGCTAAGGTGGGCGCTTTAGAAGGCACTCTTTATGAAAGGCAAATTGCTTATAATGAATTTTTCCACATTCCTCGTCAGGACACACTCGTTAGTTGGCAGCGCATGTGGAGTGAAGATGAGTTCGGTCGCTGGTTACACACGATTATCCCTAAGGTCTCGACGAGTGCATGGTTCAAGGGATTGAATGTAGGTCGTGATTTCATTCGCGTGATATCTCGGCTTATGTCCAATCACTACAACCTAAACGCGCATCTCTATCGCATTGGGCTCGCAGCAAACAATCTTTGTGATTGTGGCGATGGCTACCACGACATCGAGCATGTTGTCTGGTCGTGTATCCGGTTCCATGCTGCTCGCTCTCAGCTCTCTAGAGCACTGAGAGCACAAGGCAGACAATCGGATATCCCCGTCCGGGATATCTTAGGTAGCCGTGATCCTGGTCTTCTGCTTCATCTATACCTGTTCCTCAGAAACGCCGATGTCAACGTTTAATGATGTTTCCTTCGTTGTGTCCCCGTTTCATATCCCTCCTATCCGATCGATAAACTTTTACTCAGTCGCGGCAATACATACACACACTCTTTACAGACACACGGGCCAAAGGTTGCGCAGTCCACTGATCATTCAACAAGAGCCAAAGGTTGTACCGCTCATGACAACACTACACGAACTGATGATTGCGCCGGCTAGTGACCATTCTATCCTGGATTCCTCGAGTCGAGAAAGACGCACCACGCTAGATATGGGGTACAGAATAGGGGGCGTTGCTGATTAATGGTCAGCTGCATCCCAATAGGAAGTATCCGAAAACTCTTGTAATACTAACCTCGAGCCAACCGCGAGTAATCGGTTACATATTACTAACATAGATAATAAGAAAAACTGTCAAAGTATTGAACTCCCGGCCCCGTGAGGCTAACGCCATATGAGCCTTTATAAAAATATATATTTTGGAGAAAAAAAACCATGAATATTTACAGATAAGGCAGATGCATTAGTTTTTCTCAATTTGTTCTTATTTTGTTATGATGGGCATGTTTGTGTACTGTGGTTATGTGGCAGAGATTATTGCGAACTGAAATGAATGAAGTAATATATCATTTTACACGACTAATCCAGTGATTTTTAACAAATTATGGCTTGAACCATTTTAACTCACCGGTGCGTTTTGTACAGTTCTCCCCTATGTATCTTCAAATGCAACGCATGGTTCTGAGGGGAAAGGGGGCTGGAGGAAAAGTTAGTTCATCTCAACTGAGGCACAGTTGCTTGGAAGTACTGTTAATCTGCTTAGCAAAACTTTAATATTGCTACTTTGTGATGTAAGGATATGTAAATATCTGAGTGATAATACGGGTTCGGAAGCACACCTCCACTGTTTGATGTGAAGGAGTTGAAGAATGGGAAGTTCCTTGTTGAATTTGATAGTATCTTTACATTGTTGTTTAAACACCAGCGCAAGTTTGACTCTACAGAAGTACATTTTAAGCATCATAAGGTCAGAGGATTCCACGATGAATGTTGCTTTGTTTATTAGTTTAGACTGGAATATGTCTTCCGGCTTCTATTCTCTCTATATCTCATAGATATGGGAATGAATGCTGAATGCTGTGAATCTTTTGCAGTAAATTTGAAGTGCGTAAAGTCTAGAGATTATTCCCATTCGACTTTTGATCCCTCCGGCCCACGCTTACAGATTAACGGTCAGCGCTTGTGTTTGAATTTTTACACTTAGTTTACTTCCAACTGCTCGAAACTCAATACAGGGCGGACTCGATTATATACAGTTTCGGATTTACTTTCACTGTATATAATCGAATTCTGTATATGATCAAGTCAAAAAAAATTTTTTAATCGTTTTTTAATACATATGTTTTTTGTTTTTGAAATATAAAAGAAGAATTTAATTTTAGATTCATTCCCTTGAAGTCATAACATACCTTTCTCGCATAGTATTATTAATTATTATAATTAATTTTATCCGAAAAAATCATATTGAACTTCATTGTTTCTATCAATTAAATTAAAGTTTTCTAACCGCTCTACTATTTGTTCTTTGTAACCCAACTTCTATCTTTCTTAAATTCGCTGCAATACATTTACATTTGTAAGTCATTCGTGTGTTTGATGATGCTTATAAATCGCTCGACAGTATCCTAGGAGTGAGGCATAGTGAGAGCTTTACAAACAAGGCATCGGAACGCCGAAAAGACGAGCGAACCATCAACTCTTTTTAGGCATCCAATTTTTTGTCCACCAACCCTGCATATGCTCGTTTTCTGAAATTGTGATTTCCTTACGGACTAATTTTATCTTTAGGCTACAGAATTAATTCTCCACATCTTGTACATTCCCATTGTAGAATCCTGGAAACGCTTCTAATACAACATTAATTCTAGTCAAATTGGAAAAGATTATGGGACTCATATTGTCGTAGACTTGAACGTCGAATCATCAAAATCGAAACTTTTTCTCATTTGTTTGATCAACTCCACGGAAAAACAGCCACAAATGTACTTTGAAATGATCTGCCTTTCGCTGCCCATTGTTCTGATAATTTCTTCTACTGCTATTCCAACCCAACTACTGCAATATCCAACCTAAAATTCATGTCGCTTTTCAAATGATCTTCATATTTAATAGCATTGGACATTGAAACAACGTGAGATTCCTCGTAGATGTTAGTGAGAATGATCAAATAAAAATCTTTCAGCTCTTGATGCAGCATCGTCAATTCAATCTGTTGATTTGGGACAAAGCATACGTCGCACCGTCCGACGCGAATCCTTTCAGACGATCCTTGTAAGGAATTCCGTCCTTATGAAACTGATCAATCATTGCATTGTAAATGCTTTTATGATCAGCAGCACCAAGCGATACTGCGGCGTAAAAGTCGTCATATACCTCTATGTTGCTCTGTTCAAATGTAAGAAATTTCACAAATGGAAAAAAATCTGTACCAATCTGTACTTTTAGACGAAAATCTGTACTTTGTACCGTACAGAGTCTGTACCAAAAATAGCGGAAAAATCTGTACCATTCCATATAAATCTGTACGTGTACATGGCAACACTGGCTAGGAGCTTATTGCATCAGAACAGAGCCGATGCGCACGAGAGCATGAACGAATGACAACTAGAAGTATCGAAGGTGAGCTATTCACATGTACAGGAAATGAGCAAGTTCTAAGTTTCGCGCAACGAAAACAAACAATACACACAAAGCCAAACACTGATGGCTAGAAGCGACGTATTTATATTCATTTGCACTCTAACTTTTTTCGCCTGATTTGCCATGGCTCGGATGGTTGTGTTAATTGCAATGCCAGATGCAATTCAAGTGGAATATTCGCTAGCGTTCACAGCTCGAGGGGAACAAGTATGGAAAAGTTCATTCGCTCATGTCTCCACACCTAATTATAAATCACTCTTGTATCGGCTTGGAATAATCATGGCGAAAAGAATGCAGCAAGCAATCGTGAGATTGCACGATGAATCATTTTTCATTCTCCGACCATCTTCTTTCGGGACTGAGAGTGAACATAACAAAACAAAGAGTGGAAAACAGCATTCAATGAATGAAGACTCTTTGGAAGGATCTCACGAAACAAAATAACGGGTGAGTCAAAATAGACTGTATCTGCGTGTATGTATGATTCTATTTTCCCTTGTACTCTTTTCCTTGTCAGCATTCAAGTGCACATGAATCTACCTTCCCGCTCACCAATAACTTGCGTTAATATGGTCTTTTGCGTTGGCTTAGATCGTTTCATACTAGGAACAAAAAAAACCCTTGCAATAGTGCACAGGAAACAACTCGATTTCAACTATCTACCTATATTTTACTGCCGCGACCGAGGCTCAATGATTGCTATTTGAGTGAAAAACGAATGATTTTACAGAGACACTCGCTGGTTCAAGCAAAAGTTTCAAATTTGATTCTCTCACCATCTAATGTCATTCCGAGAGGCAAATGAGGGAATGCAAAATTCTCCGAGAATAGATGAGCGGGATCGAGGCAGTATTATTCCGTTCAAATCAAGAATGAACTTTGCGAAGATGATAGGTGAATATTTTCTGTCTCAAATAAAGTGAGGCATAAACGGAGAATAGAAGGGTGAGTTTTATCTGTGAATGAGTGTTGTTGAATGAATTCCGAAGCGATTTTGTCCATACCTGGAGGGGAAACGTAAAACATAACACGAGCAGAATAAGCGTCCTTTGTTGTCTCGGGCACTGAAAGATTCTGAGAATTTTCCTCAGAGGAGGTGTAATACTTATACGCTAGCGACAGCTCACTTACTATGCTAGGGTGGAGTTTACTTCGCAAATATTCTCTTTCCGCTATCCCCCTTCCTTGTTTCTATTCTAGCGGCTGCATAAGTTGCCCGTTATTGAGAGCTCTGTTCGAGAAAGCACACAATTGGACAGAACAAAAGTATGGGGAAATGACAGACTATACAGACTATGGGATCGTAATGTATAGCATATCAAACAAATCTTAGAAAATTTCCGATTCGATTGGTATGCAAATCGTTAAAATCCGTTCGCAGTAAAAATAGTTATTAACGTTAACTTTATTTCATAAAAACGTGACCTGTTTTCTGATTTGGCACACTTAATGTAAGACGTCGTCCTACGTCAAAAAAACCATTTCTTTTCTAGCAGGTTTTCGACGTTAAATATCCAACAAGGACAGTTAAAATTCTGCATTCACTTTCAATGGACTCAAGTCCTGCTCAGGTATGGTGCGTTCCGAAATAGTCGTATTTTGTTTACCTGCTGTCGAGCGCACACGCCTGTCAGGGTAAATATCAATTATTATTTCAGTATCAAATCCGACAGCTGAAACGCCAGCATGAATGAACAAGCGTTTGTTCTAATCCACTACCAAGCGATGTCGTGAAAAATACAGCGCAAAAATGAACACCCTCCTGATGCAGAACACGAGTGGACTTTTATGATCTGTCAACGTCGGGGCTTTGTCAAATTACACAAACAATGTGACTTGTCATCGTCATCGAGCAGCCACAACTAAGTCATCTTGTCGAATGATGAGACGACGGATGGAAAATGTTACCGGCGCTGGTTTTTTCGCGCTCAAAAGCACCCCATTTCTCGGCACTGCGAAATCGAAACACCACTCGACGAAGGACGTGATTGTTGTGGAAAGTTGGAAAAAAATAATAGTTCCGGGGACGACGACATGCAGAAGTTGGACCAAACCGGTCGCGAAGAGAGTGGCCTTCGTCCGACACGTGGAAGTTTTATTCCGGTTATTTCGCGCGACAACGGTTGGTGCAAATGTTCGCACATTTACTTTTCAATAAACCGATCAAAATAATAGATATTCATCAGTTACGTGAAGCGGGTTTGTCAGCGATAAGAGATTTCTAAAAGCGACAGTTTTTGATTTTTTTCCTTGTTTGAAATTTTACAATTTTTTCATACAGTAAAAATACCAAAATCCCTAAACCTGCTTCTACGAACTTGCACGGTAATTTCTAAATGAACACAACACCGTCTGTCACTGACGGTGTGCTCTGGTGGAAAATTCGAGCATACATCAACATTTATTATTCGATCATATCAATTTCAATGCAAATCGCGGCCAGAATCGACATCAGTCGCGTACGGTACTGCGAATTTGATGCATACGGAACAACATTCAGCGAAGGTCCAGAATATTATTCCGAGGCGATATCAATCGGGAATTATCTCTTCTGCCGATGCCGATGCTGATTTGCATATTTACAAAACTGCGCACCGCCGGACTGCAGCAGCAATAGGTGGTGGGAGGGATTAGGATTCGTTTCGTTCAGAAAAAAAATGGAATAACTCACTTGATATTCAGCTATCGTTTTATTCAAGCGTGTCGGTGGCCCCCTACCGGCGTTCGTTTATTTACTTTTCACTGGACGCGCATCTGTCTACATAATTTGTGAAACGGTCTGTTTGTTTTGTTTACGGTGAGGTGTGAAATGTTGGTGTTTTTGTTTGTCTATCCACCGGAGCGACGGTAAGCGGTGGAAAAGAGAGAAAAACTGATCACTTTCTGGGAATCGAAATAAATCCATGATTACATTTCAAGACTATGGACATCGGTTATGCTGTTGTTATAAATTCTTATGTTGTTCTTATTTTGTGCCCAACGGACGTACAGTGACTCAAAACCGTAATCGTACTCCACCACGCAGATCTCTTTTCCCTTTATTTGAAAGTCGAGAACAAGCTTTCGGACATTCTTTATAGATAATGTCATAGTGTCATATGAGAGTTGAAAGGTTTGCTATCTGATTTCAGAATAATGATTTTTTTTCTCTAAAAATGACGAATGTATGTGATAATGTATGAAAATTGACTCAAACTCATAATCGTACGCTGGTTGAAGTCTCTACTCGATTTCGAAAGCGTTGGCCAATTTCCGAATTCCATCATTAGTATGGTATCCCTTGTTCATTGAAACTATCTTTAGCTATCTTTAGCCTGATCTACGTTTTTTTTGTGTATTCGGAAGCTATATTGATCATTGTAGGATTAAGTCTTTCGGGAACATATTGGGTTACAAAAATCGAGCACATCGCGAAAATTGTCCAATTTCAAACGCTTATTGCTCTGTTATTTCATTTTGGATTGATGAAATTTTTGCATCAATAGATTTCGGCACTCGATAATAATTTTTTATATTGAAGAAAATTATATATGTCATGAAAATAACTATCGAAGAATTAAAAAATCTCAACCCATATCCTAACGGAAATACCCACTTCTGATTAGTCGAAATTGATGACACATGCGGCGGTTTCCTAACAGAGACATATAAACCAAGCTGCCAGGGGAAAATCGACATTGCAAATACATGAAAGTAGGAGGATCTTTTGTTCTCTCCGAAATGTGTTCCCTAACAGAGACATTTAAACCAAGATGCCCGGGGGAAATCGGTATTGCAAATATATGCAAGTCAGGGGCATTTTTATATTGCAAGTAAGGTGAGTGATACGATTAATTCTAGCAAAAAAAAATTAAATTTGGAACTTCAATGTTGGTTGCTTCGTGAAATTTCATATCAATGACCGATCATGTATTGTGAAAAATTTAGCACAAGTGTAAGTATAAAATTGTATATGGTAACAGTTGTGTTAAAAATGACTTCATATATGAAACGATTTGTTTTAATTTCCATAAATAAAAACCAAGGTGTGTTCCCGCTCGTAAACGGGTCGTTAGGTTCAAGCTGTCTGTGTTGTTGTGTTCATTTTCACCCAGGGAAAGTTCATACGGCGAGAAAAATTGGAAAAGTAAAAACAATTCTAGAAAAAGTGATTTCTCATATGCTCTACATATAGTATTAGGTGTTGTCAGACCAATGAAATCTCTTATTGGGTTGAATAAACACTCAGAAAGTAAAAATTATAAAAAAAATTACCTTTCCCATTTGAAATATGTTTTCTCTATATTAAAGTAACATGTTTTTATTGATGAGAAAAATCGATAATTATGTTCGGTATTGATAATTATCTTACATAACATTGGTGAGTTTTTTTTCTTTATTTCATCCATACATAACACAGGAAGCGTCTCGTCTAGGGTCAAAGAGGACGGTTTTCATCATATCTCAATCCACTTCGACATCTTTTATCTGATACGCACCATCCAACGACTGTTTAGCATCCTTCTGTCATTATCACTCGGTCAACACTGGTGAAGTGAACAAACAATACCCAACAACCAAACAAAACGGCCCTTTTCAGGGGCACCAAATCATTATTAAACAGTGTAATTCTTCAAAAATATCCAAATTCAACAGATAGCCTAACGGAATCCCACGTTAACTATGCGGTCGTGTCTTGGACACAACATGGTTTCTAAATTTCCTACATGGATAACTTCCTTAGTTTATTACTGGGATTGATGTCGTTAGATTGTGGAGGAATATCAATAACTTTTGAGTAATTGTAATGTAACCATGTGCGAACTTTATATGTCTTGAGCTCTGGGACATTGTCTTGGCGAAACTTGAATCCTCTATTCCATCCCATTTTGTTGACACTTTGTTTCATATTTTCCGTCAGGATGTTCAAATAAACATTCTGATTCAATACATCATCGATAAAAACCAAATTACTCATACATGCACCCTCATACCATCACTCCACCACCGCCATGTTTAAACGTTGCTTTCAGATTTCTTTTTATGTTGAATTCTTCGTAGGCTTCCTCTACACGAAACGATACCAATCGGAACCAAAAATATCGAATTAGGACCCATCTACGGAAATAACATCTTACCAGCAAGACATTGATGTGTTTCATGCTATTTGGAATAATCAAATTGGAGTTACTGATTTTTTTTTGCTGAGAAACGGTTTGTCTCTCTGTGCTCGAGGGTCAAATGCGCAAATAATGAGCTGTTTTAAAAGCTTAAAAATGGTTTGTATGCATGCGAGCAGGCATCTCTTTCTGTTTTCTTTTCTCATTTCATTTGGGATTGTGCCAAAAAAAAGGCAATACGACGTCGATGGGGATCGAACCAAGGCCGGATGGAATGCAGAGCTATTTCACACGGCCACGCTATCCATATAGCTGCCAGTGCTGTTATAAAGAAGCGTGATAATATTACATAACTCATCATAACATGAAGTTGGAAAGCGTTTTCTAAGAGGATAAAGAAGAACATGAACGAGAATATATCTTTCTCTGTCTGGGCCGTGTATTTGGCAAACTATACGAAAAGCTTTCATATGCTTTCATATGCTTTCATTTAAATGTGTCTCCTGTTTCGCTCACTTATATTGGTTCTAGCATATATATTATACAAATGATATACATGCATTGGGAAGTAGAACATTTTGACGTAGGATTACGTCTTTCGGGAACATATTGGGGTACAAATTGAAAATCTAAAATCGAGTCCAAAGTGAAAATTGTCCAATTTTAAACGCTCATTGCTCAGTCATTTCATGATGGATTGATAAAATTTAAGCGTCAATCGATTTCGGCACTCCATAACAATTTTTTATATTCAAGAAAATAATATATGTCGTGAAACTAACTATCAAACAATTGAAAAATCTCAACCCCTATTCTAACGGAAATACCCACTTCTGATTGGTCGTAATTGACGACACATGCGGCGGGTCCCTAACAGAGACATCAAAACCAAGCTGCCTGGGGGAAATCGACATTGCAAATATATGAAAGTGTATTGTGAAAAACTTAGCACAAGTGTAAGTGTAAAATTGTATATGGTAGTAGTTGTGTTAAAAATGACATGATATATGAAACGATTTATTTCAAAACAAACCAAGGTGTGTTCCCGCTCAAAAACAGGTCGTTTGGTTTAAGCTGTTTGTTTTGTAGTGTTCATTTTCACCCAAGGAAAGTATATACGGCGAGAAAAATTGAAAAAAATGGAGAAATATTAGAAAAAGTGATTGTTCTACATATAGTATTAGGTGTTATTAGTCCAATTAAAATTCGCATTGGGTTGAATAAACACTCAGAAAGTAAAAATTATAGAAGAAAATTACCTTTTCCATTTCAAATATGTTTTTTTTCTATATTGAAGTAACATTTTTTTACTGATGAGATAAATTAATAATTGTGTTAGGTATTGGTAGCTATCTTATATTACAATGGTGAGTTTTTTCTTCATTTCATCCATACATAACACAGGAGGCATCTCGTCTAGGATCACAGAGGGCGGTTTTCATCATATCTCGTTCCACTTCGGTATCTTTTATCTGATACACACCATCCAACGGCTGTTTACTATCCTTCTGTCATCATCACTTGGTAAACACTGGTGGAGTGAATGAACAATATCCAACAACCAAACAAAACGGCCCTTTTCAGAGCCACCAAATCATTATCAAAGAGTTCAACGATGTAATTCTTCAAAAATATCCAAAATCAACAGATAGCTTAACGGAATCCTACGTCAACTATGCGGTCGTGTCTCGGACACAACCCTCCTGTGACTTTTTTTTGTTATTTTTCAGCTCATTTAATGTAATAAATCGGGATGCCATAACATGTGCTGAAAATTTACTTTGGGTGTGGTTACATTACAATTGCTGTTATTGATATTCTTCCACAATCTTCCCACATCAATCCCAGTAAAAAACTGAAGAAGTTTTTTGTGCAGGATTTTTGAAAAATAACGATTTTAAAAATCACTTGCTGAAAAAATTGATGGATATTCCTTTCGAATACACCAAAAAAACTCGTAGATAAGGCTAAAGACAGCTAAAGATAGTTGCAATGAATAAGGGATATCATACTAATGATGGAATTCGGAAATTGACCAACGGCTTCGAAATAGAGTTGAGATTTCAACCAGCGTACGATTATGAGTTTGAGTCAATTTTCATACATTATCACATACATTCGTCATTTTCAGAGAAATGAAAATCATTATTCTGAAAACAGATAGCAAACCTTTCAACTCTCATATGACACTATGACTTTATATAAATAGAATGTTCCGAAAGCTTGTTTTCGATTTTCAAAACAAGGGAAAAGAGATCTGTATGTTGGAGTACGATTACGGGGTTTAAGTCACTGTATACCTTAAGAATCAACATGAGACGATGTTTATCATGAAAAAAGGACAATTTGAATTTAATCTGAAAATTTTTAATTGAGTCTTCCGAAGTAGTCTTGCACCTAACAAGCACAGCTATCAATAATAATTCAAATCCATTTACTTCCATAAACAAACCCGTAGCACGCACTCAAATCCACTGGAATGAGCCTGGCGGGAAGACACACTGGGTCTACGGTAAAAGTATGTAGGTCAAGGACGATACTACCAAAGCGAACCAGAAAAATGTCGGTGACAAATTTCATAAAACTCACAAGCGTAAGCATTAAGGACCAAGGCGATTGCAGCAGCACCGTTCGTGTCAGATTGAAAAAAAAACACACAAACCGATAGCGGTGATAAAACGATAAAGAGATACGGAGAAAGAGAGAGATGGATGAGATTTAAAGCTCAGTAAGATGGTGGAAGGAAGCGAAACGTGAAACGTAGCAGCACAAATCGTGTGCAAGGAAAGGACGAGCTTATTCAATGAGAAGGTGGGCGGATGGTTTGCTGTTCAATATTCCATCTTACAAGCGGAGAAGAGGAAATCGAATCTGGAAAAGAATGAACGTTATTGGACGGGAGTGGGTGGCCTTGCCAACGGTTGACTGAGATCATTATTATGATTTTTACTTGACGGAAGCGGCACTGCTATTTATTATCTAGCCACTGCAGTGGTACTGATCGGTCCCGTCAGTTATTCTATGGTAACATGCTGTTGAGATCAAGGGATTGTTAAGATGGCCGCCTTTCAGTAGCCAGCATAGAAAATCATGAGCATAGAAATCATAACCTAAAATTAGAAATGAAGTACTCCGCGCGATTCTTCAGTTGTGATTTTAATTGCAAATCGTCAAGAAAGCTTTCGGATGGGTATCTAAACATCGCTTGCCAAAGGAATCTATCCAACGTAATCAAATATTAAAATATATGACTCGAAACATTAAACAATACGCGAGCCCCCTAAGCGCGAGCCCTGTTTTATGCTGCCTACGCTCAATTTGCATTGGATGGGATAGGGTTGCCAGAGCCCCGGTTGAGATAGTTGTTCGTGGGAGAAAGGGATGCCAAAGTTGAAAGTCATTGTTGGGGTCTGTTTCTGTTCACGTATGTTATTCATTGTAATTTCGTCTTTTCCAATACTATTCGTATGATATGTTCAACACCTTTTTCTTTGATTTTCGCTGAAAATCTAAACGTTTCAAGAATTAACTAAACCTGGAAGCTGTCAGGCACGTTTGCATACAACAGTGAGTTTGACGAGCTTGTGTTTGTGCTTGATGTACATTTTGTACTATGTTAATCATTGGTTATCAGACATTTTTTCCAGTTCAAACATTTGCAGGGTACTAAGCATATGGAACTAATTAGACTACTGGTGAACGGATGCTGGTGATGGTAAAAGGAAGAAAATAAGTTATCCATAGACGGATGATCTTCTATTGAGAACAATCTCAAAAAACTCGAATAGATCGAAATTCAGTCCGCAGAGTTAGATACCCGCTCTTAGATAAACGGTCTGAAAATGTTCAACATGGAAAGATTGTTCCAAATCTAATGATTAGAAAAATGCATCATAAATCAAACCCACGATAAAAAGCTCCATGTCAAATTTCTAACAAAATTCACACATACATGCCTCGAGATTTCAAACATATTTTATTTTAGTACTTCCACTATACTGGTTGTTTAATTCATTTTATTTTACAATGGCTTCTTTCATTGTAATTAAAACGTCGCCTTCATGGGTGTCTTCGCCTTCAGAACCGTAAGATTACGTCTTTAGGTCTTCTTGAATGGCATTAACGTTCCCAGTGGAACTATCGCCGTCTCAACGTAGATATTACTCGTGTCACTTTTATTAGTAGTACTTAATTAACACATTAAGGACCGCACGTTTTGGGCCAAAGTTGAACGCTTAATTTGTTTGGATTCCATGAATGAGATCGTTTCCTTTGATGTGAATGAGACGAAGTCGAGCCATCGGTAGGCCTTGTTAGATTCTTGGCAAACCAAGGATTTAGCCTTCAAATGTAGAAAACACGGGTTATTTCGTGATCCACCCGTAACAGACGGAACGCGAAACACGAGAAATCTCGTGAGCGGTCCGCAATGTGTTAAGATTTCTTATGCCAAATGACACGATTTTATCCTATTCTGAGTAGCAAGCTCTAGAATACGTCTGACAGTTATAAAATCTATATATATAAATTGATTTCTGTCTGTCTGTCTGTCTGTCTGATTCCGAGTCTGATATGGACTCGGAAACTACTGAACCAGCCAACATGAAAATATGAAAATTGGTATGTAGGAGTTTTTGGGGCCGGGAAAGGTTTTCGTGATAGTTTGAGACCCCTCCCCCTCTCTGCCATATTTTTTTTTATTCTTTTTTTGAGAGGCTTTCATCCTCCTGGGCTGGTTCTCCTCTGAAATACAAATCTCTGCCATACAAATTAAACACAAATTTCGACATTACTCGAGAATTAATCAAGCAAATGAAACCAAATTAGGCACATTCAGGTTTTAGGGTGCAATAAATGGTTCTATGGTGGTAAGACACTCCTCCCCCCTCTCTTAGGGTGGGCTGCCATACAAATGAAACACAAATTTCTGTATTACTCGAGAATTATTCAAGCGAATGAAACCAAATTTTGCATGTGAAGGTTTTACTGGACACTAAACGTTTCTATGGCGAATACACTCCTCTCCTCTCTCTAAGGGGGGCTGTAATACAAACGAAACACAAACTTCTGCATAACTCGAGATCTAATCAAGCACAATTTGCGATGTGAGGATTTCTGGGTATGAGAAATGTTTCTATAATAGTATGACAACCCTCCCTCCACTGGAATGGTCCCATAAAAATATTACACATATTTCAACATATTTCAATGACAATAGTGACAAGTGCTGTGCTAGCGAAATTGATCTTTGTTCGAAACGGGAAATGGATTTTAATGTGATGAAACGCACTCCAATATCTTCTTCTATCTATACCAAAAAAAAAAAGATCGCCGGATGTGTTGATAAGACCAGAGCTCGTGGAAGGAATTGTCCGATTTAGAAATTGTGTCTGAAAACAATCTGATATTATAATGTTGAGTTTTGTTAGAAATACTAGGAATTTTATAGTAAAAGGAAAATTCAACAGGGTTGAATAGAAGATCAATCAATGAACAGTTCTGCGATTGAACCCATGAACTTGCTCATAGTAAGAAAACGTGAATGTTTGAAGGTATTGAAAACAAAAAAACAAATTTTGGGCGGGACGAAGTTTGCCGGGTCAGCTAGTAATAAAATAAAAATACATACGGTTTGTTTTCGGATGTTTCACAAAATGTGACTACATTCTAGTCGAATTGCTGACTACTTTCTATTTATACAATACAATATCTTTGGGAACTGGAACCGACACTGATATTGTACAAAAGCTCTTGATGCGCGTTGAATGGAAAGCGAAGCGAGAAAAAATCGGAGCTTAACGTGTTAAGTAAAGGTGCCAGATCAGGAAATAGATCACACTTTTATGAAGCAAATGAGTAATGCTCAAATTCGACCACAGCAAACTCCTCAGGTCTCGATGTAACACAACAAACAGAAGGGTGGTGTCCAGGGCACGACTGCATTATTGGCGTATACAACAAAGTTTTTTGAATCATGCGAATTATTCATCACTTTATCATATAGTAGAAATGTTTGCTGGTTCTAAAAAGGGCCTATGATTTGCGTGGTTTTGTAGAAGAGAATTGATGCAATCATCTTACTCTTGCCAGAACGATACACAAACCGGTCATATATCGCATTCTTCTTTTGCAACCTAAAGAACAACCAGTACAGTCATTAACCTGAAATAGATATGCCTTCTCCGGTTCCGAAGAAGAACACGAATTCTCGTTTTTTTCGTGAGACGCTTGTGTACTGACGAATAAAAACTGTGGTTTTGAACTTCAAGACCACTCGCATTTATTCTTGAAAACTGCCAATTAGGAAATAAAAGGCGACTCTCATATAGCCTTGCAAAGGCCCTTCAAAATACTAAAATTTACTAAAATCTGATAGTAAAATCTACTACGAACGGATTGTGATTATTAGCATACCAATCGACTCGAGAATAGTTTGATATGATATAGTCATAGGCATAAAAAGCCCACCTTGTATATTTGAAAACTTTTTTCAATTTCTGGACTATTTCATCAAAAAGTACTACCGTGATTTCATTGAATTGTATACCAACTATTACTCTTCCAACTAATTAACAAGCTTTGCCATTTTTGTTAGATTTTGTTTACTATTTTACATGACTTTTTCAAAGTGTGCAAATATGCGATGACATAAGTAAAACACAACTAAAAAATAATATTAAAATCTTTCAAAACTTTCGAGTAACCTCCCGTTTCCCCATGTTATGACAGCTAAGGCTGTGCGATGTTGTGTACAACCTATCAACAGGGGATAGAAACTTCAAGCAATAAATGGGGACCGATTTGAAGTTGCTTTAATGTAAACAGTGAACACTCTAACAATTGCACCGACCTACACTGACAACTGCATGATATTGTCAATTTGTGCGAGATGCCTAAAGAAAACTGGGAATAAAAATTGTTTATATATGAGGGGCTTAGAATGAAAGGGGTGTAAGTGATTTGATCGATTTCTCTACATCGACTCTCTCTTTTGGTCATAACTTAGCTGCAAATACATTCCCAGCTGTGTTTGACAATGTGGAAGATAGTTCAGAACCTCATCTACCGGATTATATAGCAAACTTAAATTGGATCTTTTTTGCAGTTGAGTTATTAAGTAAAGAAAAAGTTGATGAAGAGAAATCGATCAAGTCACTTACACCCCTTGCATTCTAAGCCCCTCATATATTATAATGTTATTTATGTTCACATCATAAACAGTGAACACACATTTATTTTCCGTTTGCAACAGTATTTACGACATTACTGTCCGTAACTAACTGACAATAAAAAAAAATTAAACAGAACAGCATAAAGGACTCAAATGGCTAAAAAATTTAATTCTATTTTTATTAATAAAAACTGAGTTCATTTACAGATTTTTGAAAATGCCTGTATGTGATTTTTAGGTCTGAATATTTCAAGTTTCAAGCACATTTTTAAGTTCCTTTTTTATTTTAACTTTTAAGAACGAAAGATTATCTGTTTACCGGGCTTTTGCGTTTTGATATACATAATGACAAAAATAATTTAGTTCAAGTTCGCTATTCAGTTGCACTTAAGGGGGTTTCCAACCCAGGGAAACCCCAGGGATAATAATCTGAGATATTCACTAGAAAACATGGCTTTATAGAACAACGCGTTTGGCTTCTGATATCGTTTGAAAAAATTACAAGAATTCTAAGTGATGAGCATTGATGGGCATCCGGAGCAGTGGATTGAATTCCGCGACCCTTTTAAGGCGGTCATCCACTCTAACATGCAGCTGTCAGCTGTGCAAGAACTGCATTATCTCCGAAGTTCTTTGAAAGGAGATGCGTCTCGTTTTATTTCATCTATCGCTATAACAGCGGATAATTATCCAATTGCATGGAAAACAATACGTGACAGACATGAGAATAGGGTAAATGATCTTGGTTTGTCCAATTTGGGGTGTTTTTACGCAACTAGTAAATGCAAATCGATTTTTCTTCATGAAAATCACACATAATCGATACGAGTTTGGGTTTGATGAAAAGCCCCAAGTCTCTAGTTGCTAATACTACCATAAGGTGTTGGAATTAATCAAATTTTTATGTTTTTTAACGATTTTCCTTAAAGAAGAATTATGATCATGGTTTGACCACCTCTGATCATGGTTTACCCAAATAAATGATCATGGTTTGTCCGGTTTTAGAAATCTCCATTTTTGAATGAAAACATTCGAATTCACAATTAGATGTTGCATTTATCATTGCTTGAGTTTACTGTTATCATATTGATTCATTCATAATTTAGGCTTTCTTCAGAATATTGCCTTTTCTTGGGCATTTTAGAAGTGTTCACCTCAACACAATCAACACAGAAAAATCATACTTCTGCTATGCGCGAAGCACACCATAAACAAACTGCAGCGCACCAAGCGGTTGCCATAGAAATCATGTGGACAAAACAACATTATTGAATTGGACAACTCATGATCAGAATTGAGTTCATCAAAATGCGTTAATTTAATGGTTTAGCTATGTAAATCCGATACAAATGGTGAGCAAGCATCATGTTTAAGATATTTATAAGTGTTGTAATACAGAAAAGGTCTGAATACGTGCCAAATAATCATCTGGTGATCGATTAAAAGTTAGCTCGAATGAGGGGCGCATTGACACAAATAGAAGGTGTATTTTATAATCCTTTAAAACATGTGACTTCGTAAAAATATACTATCAAACTACTATAAATCATGTAAAAGGCAATTTCATTTATATGTTTCGAAACATTCGAAGGCCTTATTTGACACAGGAGCGCTGAATTAGAGCATTCAAAAAAGTGGGCAAACCATGATCATATTTTCGACTGGACAAACCAAGATCATTTACCCTACCAATTATCTCGTTAAACAACACATGTCGGCTCATTTCCGGATTCCCTCAGTAAAAAGGGGTTCGACTGCCGCACTAGCAGAATTGGCAGACGAATTCAATCGTCATGTGGGGATTCTAGACAAACTTGAGCCCCTGAATGCTCATTGGAATTCATTTCTAGTAGAACGTTTGAGTAGTTTACTGGACGAGAAATCCTTGCTGGAGTGGGAGACGCAATGTCGGGAGGATGAAGTTTCGCCATATGTTGATCTGCTGGACTTCATTCACAAAAGATCTCGTACGTTACAAAAATGTACTGCATCTTGCAGTGCCCCTGCAAATGTTCCAGTAAAATCAGTCAAACTCAAACCTTCCTCTTCCCACGTGGAGTCCGAAAATGTGTCAAAATGACCAAGCTGACCGAAAATGTTTCAAAATGTCCAAGAATCAGTTGACTCAGTGTGATTCATTTGCCAAATTGACGCCGAACAACAGACTGGCAACAGAACAGGCATCGTCGTCAGTTGCTTCGCCCGAAATACCCCCCTCTCCGTCGTCGGTAGTTCCGTACGGTCGTCTCGATTCTGAACAACTTCCATATTGCCTTCAATAACCAGCCACTTCGTTGACGCAGTCAAACATTGCCCATACCAATACCATGTTTTTGTCAACAGCTCTCATAAGAGTTCGCGATGTACATGAGTTCTATCATTTCGCAAGGGCATTGTTAGACAGCGGTTCGCAGTCGAGTTTTGTCTCGGAGTCTAAAACGCACACGTATCAACTTACCAGTGAGTGGCATAGGTCAATGGTGAATGTTCACTTCTCGGTCAATTTATCTTTTGCTTCTCGTTTCGAAGATATCGAGCGCAAGCTTGATTGTTTGGCATTACTCAACTGTGAGCCTCCCTAGTCGGAGTGTAGACATATCTCGGTGGAACATTCCATGGAATCTACCACTGTTCGACCCGAGCCAAGGAGTCGATCTCATCATCGGCGCTGGATTATTTTATGAACTCCTCGAATCACAACAAATTACTCTAGCTAACAACCATCCTATCTTGCAGAAAACGGTCTTAGGGTACGTCGTCTCTGGGAAAACTGCTATCCAAGCGTTCGGGACTGTGGCATATCACGCCACTATCGATCAACAACTCAACTCCCAGCTGGAGAGAATGTGGAAGATTTTGATGTTGGGAAGGCGCTGACCCAGGACGAACAATACGTCGAGGACCAACTCAATCGCAACACCTCGCGAGATGAAGGTGGTCGTTATGTTGTGCGCCTACCATTGAAGGAACCGCTACTTCCACTGTTAGGAGATTCCTATAAGGCGGCCCTAAACCGATTTTTGATGATGGAAAGACGCTTCGCAAAAGACCTGGAGCTGCGAAAGGAGTATACTCAGTTCATGGAGGACTACATACGGCTGGGGCATATGGAAGAATGTTCTCGCGTCGCGGGCCCGCAGTTTTTTTCTGCCACACCACGCTATACGCCGGCCAGACAGTACCACGACCCAAACCAGAGTCGACTTCGATGGCTCTGAAGTGCTCTTCGTCGGACCCACGGTGCAGCCAGCATTACTTGTCGTAGTGGTAAACTTCCGGATGCCGAAATTCGTGTGCAATGCCGACCTCGAAAAAAGTTCCGGCAAGTTTGGACATATTCTGACGACAGGAAATACTTGAAGGTCCTTTGGCGTTCGGACCCCTCGCTGCCTTTGAGAATCTATCAACTAAAACCCGTAACGTACGAGCTTGTCAGCTCCCCTTACCAAGAAGCCCGTGTACTAAACAAACTTGCGGAGGACGACGGTAACAATTATCTGCTTGCTGCACCGATCGTCACAAAGCGATTCTACGTCGATGACGTGCTTGCCGGAGGTGACAATCTGGAGGAGGTTGCCGAAGCTTGTCGGCAGCTGCGGCAACTTCTAGCACGAGGAGGTTTCACGCTAAGGAAATGGAGCGCAAACGATGCAAAAGTGCTGCAACATATTCCTTGCGAACTGTGGGGGACATCTACTCAGACAGAGATTGGTCGAAATACGGTAACAAAGGCACTCGGGCTATTGTGGAACCCAACCACTGATCAATTCGGTTTGCAGGTTCCCATGCTTAAGAATATAGACGTCGTCACCAAGCGCATAGTGGTCTCAGAAATGTCCCAGCTCTTCGATCCGCTGGGGCTTTTGGGACCTGTGATAATCAGCGCCAGAATATTCGTTCAGGGACTTTGGGCGAGCTTGGGTGTGACTTGGGACGAAGAGCTGCCTGAACAGAAAGTTGCTGGTGGAAACGATATCGAAGCGAACTGGTCCAGTTGAAAGAGATAACCGTACTACGATCTGCATTTTCAAATTGTCGTCGTTAATGACTAGCTTCATTGCTTTTGCGATGCGTCATCAAAGGGCTATGGATGCTGCGTTTTTGTCGTTGGTCCGAATGCAGACGGAATCCTCGAGAGTAAACTGCTGATAGCAAAGAGTCGTGTAGCACCTTTTCGCGGGCTTTCCATACCCCGATTGGAACTGTGTGCTGCTCTTCTTGGCAGTCAACTTGTGCATAATTTGCAAACAAACACGGATTTCTCGGCCACCGCTATCTTTTGATCTGAAAGCATGGTCGTACCACATTGAATTCACTTCCCGCCAAGCGAATGGAAGGGTTTTGTCTCAAACCAAGTAGCAGAGATACATCGCCTTACGTCTGGATCCCTATGGAGATATGTTCTATCCGAAAGCAATCCAGCAGACCGTATATCTCGAGGAATTCAACCTAGCCAAATCCAACACACAAATCCTTATGATGGCAGGGGCCGCAGTTCCTTACAAAATCCGCAGAAGCTTGGCCGGAACGCCCATCTAGTTCTGCGACAATCGACATCGCCGTGCAAGAGAAACGTAGCACCGTCGTTTTAGCAACAACTACAGTAGACGACTCAATCTTCGAACGATATTCCGAGCTGGGAAGGCTGCTGAAAGTTGTGGCAACCTACATCCGTTTTAGCAACAATTGTCGGAGTGCGAAAGCCGAAGCCGATATTACGGAATCCTGACAACTACAGAAGTGAATGGTGCACTAAACACACTGGTGCGATTGGCCCAGGTAACAAACTTTCCTAAAGTAATTAAGAGCCTCCGTCACAAAAAATTTTAATTCAACTGTAAGTCCCCCTTAAAAAACTTGAACTTATTTCTCGATGGACAGGACCTATTCCGCATCGATGGTCGACCGAAGAACACGAATGGTGCCTTCGATTCAAAGCATCCGATAGTGTTACCATCAAACCACTCATTGACCACGTTGATCGTACGGTCGATTCACCTGAGATCTGCACACTCTGGTCCGAATTTACTCCTTGCGACAATTCGGCAGCGATTTTGGCTATTACGTGGCTGCGATTTGGTTCGCAATTTGGTTCACAATTGTGTGACCTGTTTTCGTTGTCGACCCACAGATTCTCATCAACAAATGGCACCCCTTCCCACTGTCAGGGTGGTCCCATCAAGAGCTTTCTCGAAAGCTGGTCTAGACTACTGCGGGCCATTCAATATTCGCCCGTTGTATGGGAGGGGGCGAACGTTTAAATTTACGTCCCGGTGTTTGCCTGGCGGTTAAAGCGGTCCACTTTGAAATCGTCCCTGACCTTAGACCGCCGCGTGTATTAACGCCATTAAACGGTTTGTAGCTCGTCGCGTGCGGTTCATAGAGCTACATTGCGATAACGCGACAACCTTCGTCGGGGCTGACCGCGAGTTGGATGCGTTGCGTCGTCGGTATCTCGCCCAATTCAAGTCGAGTGATTGGGAGAGCTACTGTATCGAGTTTACTATATCATTCCGCTTCATTCCGGGACGTTCTCCGCACTTTGGTGGTTTGTGGGAGGCCGGGGTGAAGTCGTTTGAACACCGTTTTCGCCGCATCTTCGGTGTGAGTTCATACACCTTTGGCGAACTCTCTACAGCGACAACTCACATCGAAGGTATCGTCAACTCCCGGCCTCTCACCCCACTCATCGACCACCCAGGTGATCTGGAAGTTTTAACTCCTGGGCACTTCCTGATTGGGGAACCAATGTTCTCAATTCCAGAACCAGATCTCACGGACACCACTATAACAGACTATCTCGACTACAGGAAATGCGCCGTTCGGTACAACATTTGTGGAACCGTTGGTCCAGGGATTACATTAGGCAACTTCATCAACAAGGAAAGTGGAAATCACCATCGCCGAACATCAAGGAGGGAGCCATGGTACTCCTGAAGCAGGACGGTCTTCCACCATTCATGTGGAGCCTCGGACGCGTGGAGCACACATACAAGGGTACCGACGGTTTGGTACGAGTGATTCTAGTCCGTACAGCACGCGGCGTGTACAAACGCGCGTTTACGGAGATACAAGTCCTGCCGTTGAGCACCACAGATCCTGATGACCAACACTACGAGGATAATGTCCCGGGATGTCTGCAGTTGAAGCTTGAAATCTGTTATATGAATTAATGTTACTATTTACCTGGAACATTTGAATTACTTTGCTATAAAAATCACGTATATAATAGTATATAATACCCACTGAGAATATTTGACAGTTGGCAGGAAATAATATTATTTACAAATACTATCATGGAACACAGGAGTATAAAGGAAGATTATACTAAGAACGAAGTTCAGCTATAATAAAGCAGTTGAGCTATATACATACTATCTCGTCCACGTTTCTAGTGAGCAACCGCCGAAAAGGTCTCGTGACAGAGTGGTCCAACCTAAACGCAAAATCCAAGTGCTTGTATCGAGTAATTCGGGTCAAAACTCCTCGAACGAAATTGCGTCTTGGGCAATAAGTTCCAGCCTCTCCTGTATATAGGAGGTAATTTCACATTTTGCCGCTTAACAAAGCATTTGGACTAAGACGAGGCTGCACATAGAATACCGAACTAACCTCGCATGAAAGCATATTTAGCATCATATTAGGAAGCCATTTCAACTACTTGGAAAAAAAAATCCAAATTACTTAATACAACTTTTCTGGACCCGAGGATCATAACAGACTACTCAGAAGTTCTTGAAACTAAGCAAAAGAGACTAAACCTTACACGAGCAGCTTATGACATCTTTTTACACTGTTTCAACGAAATCACAAACAAAAATAATAGTCAGTATCGCGTTCAGAGAAAATATTTCATTGCAAACGAAATCGACTGTTATGTGAAAACATTTCGAATCGATCTCAATCACGATTCTTACATTTGGTGGCAATTCTAATGGGTATATTCAATTGACAAGATTCGCTAGAAATAGTGTTTATTCAATTTTGGAAAAAAAATCTGGCATTTCAGTATTCAAACATTACTTTTAATTATGTATGAATAATGTTGATGAGTCATTTCGTTATGGGTTATCTTGTGTTAATATATTTTCTAATATCCGGTATCCAGCCGGCTAGCCAATTTTGGCTGGTACCTAAATCGTTACATACGATTTTTTTAAAATTAAAAAAATTGACAAAATGGCGGCCATTTTTGCTAAAAATGAGTTGTTTTCCATGAAAAAACACTGTTAAAAACTCTAAAAAATTAGATATCAAAAAACGGCTATGTAACGCTTCAGATAATTCATTTCTACATGCTGATAAAAAAATTCAACCTGGTTTTAGAAAGAGTTGTTCATTTCACTGAACGCTCATCTCTGAATCCAAACAATTGGTTCATTCAGTGATTGTCCTTTCGAAAAAAAATCCATTCGAAGTTAATTTAGTTAATTTCCCTAATTTTTGTTTCCGTCCCTTTGGAGATCGCACACAAAACCTCATTACAATACAGCCAGCTTAAGGTAAACGAAACCATTCAAAACCAATCAACACGGATGATTTGAGAAACTAAGTTCCGCGACTTCTTCGACAGATTGTGTACTGTGCTTCGGAAGCCCTGGATCCACCCGACCCAGTCGAGCGATTTGCTGGTTCCTGCAGTCGAAGTCGTCCTGGCCCTGCGGTCGAGGCTGGTGAAAGGGTTTTCCAGCCTGTGTTGACAGCCAAGTATCTTACTATTCACGACGCTCCTTCTCTTGATGCTTCGTCGATTTGCAGCGGAATACCACAGGTCATTGGCGGAATCTCTATTCCCAACGTCGCTGATGCCAACGGTTATACTGTCCTCCTGTATTACCAAAACCTTGGCGGAATTAACACCTCGTTAGCGAAGTACGCGACTGCTTGCAGCGACGGCTGCTACGACATCTACGCGTTTACTGAAACATGGCTCAATGACAACACTATTTCAAGCCAGCTCTTCAATAGTAATTACGTCGTTTTCCGACAAGATCGATCACCCTCCAACAGCAACAAAAGGTCTGGTGGCGGAGTGTTGTTGGCTATTCGTTCTCGCTATAAGTCGCTGTTACTATCCCCTCCCGAAAGCCTGACGGTTGAGCAATTGTGGGTGTCGATCGAAGCGGGCGACTCAACGCTCTTCATCTGTGTGGTGTATATTCCTCCGGATCGTGTAAACGACAATATTTTTATCGAAAAGCACTTGTCGTCGCTCGACTGGATTATCTCTCTTATGGGCGCGAGGGACAGTTTGACAATCCTTGGAGATTTCAACTTACGTGATGTGAGATGGGAGCAGAACACCCATGATTTTTATTTCCCTACATCTGACTCAACGACTGGACTCGCATCCCGTAATCTGTTGGATGCTTATCGCACTTCAAGACTCGGACAAAAGAGCGGAGTTATGAATCGTAACAACCGTATGCTTGACCTCTGCTTTGTGAGTGAGGAAATGTGGTCCAGTTGCTCCGTAATACCAGCTCCTGCTCCGCTAGTGAAAAGTTGCATACATCATCCCCCATTGCTGGTCAGCATTGATATTTGCGTACAATGTGATTGCAAAGACACGACAGAGAGCATATACTACAACTTCGACAAAGCCAACTTCGACGAGATGAACAATTTCCTCTCAAACGTTAATTGGGATGAAGAATTGGCCAATCGCGACGTCAACGACGCGGCATCAACGGTATCGTGCATCATAATCTATGCCATTGATCAATTTGTACCTAAGCGAACTAACCGTGTACCTCTTAAACCTGCATGGTCGAACTCGGAGCTTAAGCGTTTGAAGAAACGGAAAAGGGCAGCTCTTCGGGAACATGCCAAACTTCATACCGAATCCACGAAAACGCGTTATTCCAAGGCTAATTCGGACTACAGAAGATTGAACGATCAACTACATCAAGCGCACCTAAGACAGCTCCAACGTCGTCTGAAATCCAACCCTAAGAGGTTCTGGCAACACGTGAATAGTCAAAGGAAGGAAACAGGGCTCCCCTCAACCATGACTAACGGTGTAGTGAACGCTGCAACCATTCCATATATTGCAGAATTATTTCGTAAACAGTTCAGCAGCGTTTTCAGTAACGAACGAACAAACAGCCAGGACGTAGCAGCTGCATCTCGCAACGTTCCTTTCTTATTCTTCTCAAGTGGACCGTTTGCTATTACGAGAGAAATGGTTATCTCAGCCGGGAGTCAACTGAAAAGTTCGAGGGGTTTCGGTCCTGATGGTATTCCGTCCTTGGTCCTGAAACGCTGCTTGATTGCTCTAGCAAAACCTCTAGCCAATACTTTCAATCTCTCCCTGAGGTCGGGTGACTTCCCATCCTGCTGGAAGGAATCTTACGTTTTTCCGATTCACAAAAAGGGTTGCAAAAGGACTGTATCGAACTATCGTGGAATAGCCGCTTTAAGTGCTACGTCGAAACTTCTCGAGCTAATTATTCTCGAAGAATTGGCTCAAAACTTCGCTCACTGCATTTCGATGGACCAGCATGGTTTCATGTCCAAGCGCTCAACGAACGCTCAGTTCAGAACGACCTGCTTGCTTGGCTTTCTTCTTATTTGACTGGCATGTCTGTCAAAATTGCGGACTATGTTGCTCCTTCCTTCCCCGTGACATCTGGCGTTCCTCAAGGCAGCCATCTAGGGCCATTCCTGTTTCTGCTGTATATGAATGACGTCAACTATATTCTGAAATGCCGCAAATCGTCGTACGCCGACGACCTCAAGTTGTATCTCGTGATACGGAAACCAAGCGATGCTGTTTTTCTACAGCTGCAATTAGAAGCTTTCGCCGAGTGGTGCCAACTAGACCGCATGTCACTCAATGCATCGAAATGCTCTATAATTTCATTCGGTAGACAACGTGCATTGATTCAACACAACTATGTTCTATCGGGAATAAGCTTGAAACGGGAATCAACGGTCAAGGATCTTGGATTACTACTTGATTCCAAGCTTAAATTCAAGGACCACGTCGCCTACGTGGTGTCGAAAGCTTCATATCAACTCGGGTTCATGTTCCGCTTCGCCAAAGAATTCAAGGATATATATTGCCTTAAGGCTTTGTACTGTTCTTTGGTTCGACCAATACTGGAATATTCGGCTGTAGTGTGGTGCCCATACTACCAAAACGAGGTGAACCGCATCGAAGCAATCCAACGAAAGTTTATCCGTTTCGCTCTGAGGCATCTTCCTTGGAATGACGTCCACAACTTGCCAAGCTACAAAAGTCGTTGCATGTTAATACACTTGGAATCACTTGAGGCGAGACGTAACATCACGATGGCATGCTTCATTGGTGACCTGCTTCAAGGTAACATCGACTGTACTTCGCTGTTAAGCTGTCTTAACATAAACATCCGCCGCCGTAATTTACGCTCTCATGTTTTCTTATGCGTCCATCCCTCGCGAATAAATTATGGATTTAACGAGCCCATGCGAAGGATGTGCCGTGTCTTCAACAGATACTACGATGTGTTTGACTTTAATGTTTCACGTTGTAGAAATAAGAGTTGTTTCCGTAGAGTTTTTAATTAATATGTGTAGTGTCGTAATTTTCATGTCATTGGGATAACTATTGTATCTGTTGGCAAATGAATAAATATTAGATTGTGTACACAAACTGAATTAAGACGTTCTGGCAACTGCTGAAAGCGTGAAAATAGTCGGAAGTCAGCAGAGTGAGTTGTTTCCATCCAACCACCAGAAGCAACAATAGTGGTTAAGAAGACTACCGCTGACTGCTGCATCCTCTTGTGTGTGGGGAGAGAGGCGGTTACACGAGAGAATCAACCGATGGCTGCATAGAGCTCCATTATCTGGGCGGTTAACGTACATTGAATTAAGATATTCTCACTCGCCTATTTTCTTCTCAGCTTTCTTCGAATCGTCCGACCTGTTGTTGGTGTAAGCCAGCGTGTACAGCTTCCGGGAGGACAGTCAAGGAAACAACACGTGCTCCCGCAACAGTATCGGCGAACCGAACGAACACAACAACAACAACAACAGCACAAGGACGTTATGATGTATGGGAGGAGAAGAAAAGTAATTCAATTATGGGTTCTCGAGAAACTTCTTTTCGTTGTCGCTATTTTTGTATTCTTACAGTGCACGATGCATCGTTGAACAGTCAAAGCTGAAAGAGGAATTCACAGGGGAAATCCATGGGGTAAATTTTGACATATTTATGATGATTCAGTCGTAAAATGATTTGAAAACGTTCAAAGTTATTGCGACTCTGGTGCAACAGTTGTACTTACGTCATCTACAAAGCTGTTTTTGAGGAGAGTTACAACCAGCAAAAAATAGCTGGTGACCTCGATGTCAAAAGGCTTTTCTCCAGCAACGCCAAATTGTGCCGGCAATGCCCGGGTCGGTTCTTGTCAGCTGCGCTTGAAAGTCTTGTTAAGCCCAAAAAAAAAATGTGTACACACCGATTCAAAGAAAATGGCACGAGATAGCACACAAACAACTGGGAAGGCACGAGAAGAAAACAGCTTCCTCTTTGATTCTGCCCTTTAGCCGGAAGTAAAGCGGGCGCTTCATTTGATTGCTCTTTATTTATCATGTAATGTTATAAATAGTCGTCATGTGAGAAGGAATCCAGTTCTGTCCGTAAATCAAAAAATGGGTGCAGCAGCAAAAACGATACACAGACGGTCCGTCCGGACCAGCATCAGACGAACGAAAAAAAAGAATAACACAAAACTAGGGCCGAGTGGGGCATGAAAAACTTTCAACGTTCATCTTGGCAACTGAGACAAGTGGACATACAATTCGCGAAAAGGGAACGAAAAATGAGAAAATAAATGATAATAACGTAATTTTGATGCACGTGGCGACAGAAAGTCGTGATGCGTTTTTAACAGACGGTCGATCACGTGGTGACGCCGCCGATGTAAACCATTCGTTTCGTATTAGTTATTTTCTCGGTGGAAGATGGAATTATGTTTTATGACACTTGCCATAAATTCGCTGGACAACTCATCTTCTCATCCTATTTTTAGTGGAATTACAAGAATATATTCAATTTGGATCATAGCAAATCTTCAACTTCTTTTTTATGACTCAAAATGCGAGAGCGTAATAATCATGGACTCAACATGAAGATAACATCACTCACCATGAATATTGCAATTGTTACACGCTTGTTGAATTTCTGTTTGGCAGCGATTAAACAATGTCAGAGTTTTTGCAAAAATGGAAACTGATACATAGAGGGCGAACACGAAATTATTGCGACACCGAAAATGTCATGCCAATTTTCTTATAATGTTTAGAATCAAACCAAAATTTTAGGGTAGTTTTATACATATATTTACTTCAAAAATCAAAAGAAAAGTTTATCGATGGAGCCTTGAGTGTAAAATTGAACGCATTTTCTCCCTCCATCAAAGTCTTTACAGTGTCATCCGGTACCAGTTTCTCAGTTTTTTCCATTTTCCTAACATGTCCTTCTCGTCTTTGACTGTCTTCTTGCTCTTCCGAAGTTCCCGCTTCATTATTGCCCAGTACTGCTCCACCGGGCGCAGCTCCGGACAGTTTGGCGGGTTCATGTCCTTTGGAACAAAATGGACAGAATTGGCCTCATACCACTCCAGGACACTTTTAGAATAATCAAATCTGGCCAAAAGAGGGGAGCTTCGTCGTGCTGCTGCAAGAACGGCAAAAGGCGTTTCTCGAGGCACTCAGATTTGTAGATCTCGCCATTTACTGTGCCCTTTGCCACGAAAGGCTCACTCTTCAGTCCGCAAGAGCAGATGGCCTGCCAAACGAGATATTTGGAGGCGAACCTTGACATTTTCTTCTTCTTAAATTTGTCGTCCACATCGAACTTGCTCTTGCCGGTGAAAAACTCCAACCCCGGAATTTGCTCAAAATCGGCTTTTATATACGTTTCGTCGTCCATCACACAGCAGCCATTTTTTGTCAGCCTCTTCTCGTAGAGCTTCCGTGCCCGAGTTTTAGCCGTCGATTGTTGCCGCTCATCGCGGTTTGGGAAGTTCTGTACCTTGTATGTATGTTGGTATTTGTATTCTGTCGCGAGGAATACCAAATTGTCTAGCCCAAGCAGGCCCATGCCACGGAAATTTGTCTTTGGGTCGTCTCCCTGAAACCTAATATCCTGCCATAGATTGGAGACGCGAGCTTCCAACTTATCTGGTCCCATCAGCAGAGTCCACAAGCTTAATAGTTTCCGTTCGTGATCCGCATTTTCACAGTCATACTGGACACTCCTTAATTGCTCAACCAGATAAAATAGCCTCTTGAAGCCTCATATCTTTTCGGCGCACGTGCCAAACGTTCGCGGGAATTCTATGTGTACCTTTGGCTTAATCTTCTTCACCTGTAGCACGGTTCCCACGGCACGCGTGTGAACTTCCTCTCGCAGAAACGATTCCTCCACGTCATGACTCACTAGTTGGTCCAAAATCATCACCATTTGTTTGATTCTTGGTCTTCCAGAAAGCTCCAGCGAGAGTTGAACTTTTCTAGTTCGCAGCGCTCCTGGGGGGCACCCGTAGCATATCCTTTGTAATTCACATAAATTGGTAAAACGGTGTAAAAATCATTTGAGTAATGGTCTTGTTAGGAAATAGAAAAAGTTAATCACTTTGAGTATCATTCGGGGATCGGTTGGTAACATTTTTCTAGGAAAAGTTCGCTGCAACAGTGATTTCAATCCAGCTAGCTATGTGTACGTAGTAACATTGTCATGACGATTTGACATTATGGGCTCCCGTTGATTATCGTTTTACATGCTTCTAAGAAACACGTAGTTTCTATGTGAGGCAAATTATTGACCACGCAATGCGCATGACGCGTACAAGTCAAGTTAAAGACTATTCGGGACTACGTAGCTCTGCGACATGCCGATCTTTTTAGCCAAATCACGGCTTGAGACGCTGGGATTTGCTTTAATCTTCCGCTTCACATTTCCCTCCGTCTTTTTGTTCTCCGGTCCCGGTTTTCTTCCAGCTCCTTTGCCGTGGTCCAACGTCAACCGCTCCTGGAACCGCTTAAACACTCTGGAGACGGTTGAATGGGGAATGTTCAACATTTTTCCCAACTGCCGGTGCGACAGGTCAGGAAATTCCAGGTGTTTGGAAAGAATTGTTCTCTCGACTCGCGTTGGTTCACCTCCATTTTCGTTGAATCGAAAAACACGACTTCGAGTTTGACAGCATGTAGACAATACACATCAATGAGAGCAAAATTTACAATACACAAGTGTGCAAAATTTGGTTGATTTTTACCCAATGGTAAAAAAGTTATGCCCTGTTGAATGTGTCGCAATAATTTCGTGTTCGCCCTTTATTTTGCATATAATCCCACAAAGTTCTACATCACTGCATTTTAAAGTAAAAATAATTCCGACCACAAAGTGCTAATACTCTTTATTGATTTTGTGACGTGACAACGCTTTGAGGATCTTGTTTTCTCGCGCAGATCGTGTTGTCACGTGCCACAATGCATGCAATGCATGATGTGGTTATTTGTTAGAATTAACTAAAGTTAATAAAGTAAATTAGAATCCGGAATGATTGTTCATGTTTTTGATTTGGCATAGTACTGTGGACAGAAAACCAAGACTCTCGACACAAACAAGACAATGCATAATGGTCCAAGAGTTGCATTTAAGTGGAAATTAGCATTTAGAGCTCGACGGTTATTCTCTAGACAAAAACTGTCTTCGACAAAGTTGTTACATATAACAGAGCGCTCATTTTTATGTCATCAAAAATAGGGCGACCAAATTTGTCGATGAAATAAAAAATGCAGGTAATCTTCGATATAACGTACATTTCACTTTGAAAATTGTACGTTGTATCGAATTGTACGTTATATCGAAGCATAATAAAGCATTCACAAACGTAGTCTATAATACATTATTGTGTTGCCGTTTTAGTAAAGTTAATGAATAACTTCAATCAGAAGACGAAGCCAGCCTTTCTCATGATGTTTCCCTCCGTACTGATGATTAAAGCTTGATTCGTTTAGAATCCGAAATCACAAAACCAGCTGTATTTCGGTATTGATCGAAGGTACAAAACTTGTTTAAGTATCACAATACAGGTTATTCATTGTTCGATCAGAAAAAAAAATATTGAAAAAAATTTTCCTTTACAAATGTGTACGTTATATCGAGGTAAAATGTACGTTATATCGAGTGACGTTATATCGAGGGTACGTTATATCGAAGTTTCCCTGTATAACTTTCTTATCCTTATAGATAGAGGTAAACATAGTTAGACAATGTTGTGGTTCCGGTTATTTGAGACATCTTTGTAGAACAAAGTTTTTTGACGTAGAACTACGTCTTTAATTAAGGGTGCCAAATCAGAAAACAGGTCACGTTTTTATGAAATAAAGTTAACATTAAAAACTTTTTTTGCCGCGAACGGATTTTGGCGGTTTACATACCAAACGAATCGGAAATTCCCTAAGATTTGCTTGATATGCTATACATTATAATCCCATAGTCTGTATATGCTTTGAATTAATGAAAATTGGAAGCATTCGCATTCCCTCATACATTTGTTCTGGCCATTTTTGTGCTTTCCCGAACAGAGCTGTCAATAACAGCAACTTATCAACGAGCAACGAAGGGGATATCGTAAGATGTAAAGTCTCCGTGAACAAAGGAAAAGAGGAAGAACGAAGGGGAATATTTGCCTAGAGTATAAACAGTGGATCTCGCTGAGGTAAATTTTCATTCCTCGTGAGGAAATCGACAACGTCGTTGCTGAGTGAGCTGGACGACGAGGGATCGAATGCCTTTCTCAAGGCAATGGGGGTGGAGGAGTAATATGATGGATAAAGTAATGTTTTCCAATTGCCTTTTTGAAGGTTAGAGACGAATGAACTGAAGAAGTTTGAAGTATCAAACGAGGAAGGAAGGGAAACTTTCAGTATCGTTCTGTATTCAAAGCAATGAATATCGCTTGTTCTTCCTTGTTTTGCGTCATCACATGTCTTCGTTTCGGATTGAGCTGTGGACACGACCAAATTACTCGCTGATGTCTCTGGCATTGCAATCATTGCATCAAACTGACACCATTGCATTAAAGTTCTGAGCTACACAATTATGTGGGTAATCATCAAGCTAGGCTATCGTCAGCTCACCAAGAAAATACATGTTTTTGAATTTTGTCAGTGATTTGGTTTCGCATGATGGGAGGAAAACTCTCTCCACAAAGGATGACAGCTAAGCTAGACTGGTAATATTAACAGGAAGGGCTTCTATTGAGAAGACCGCAAAACGGAGATAAGTGTGTATATATTTAGTTGCTTCAAGCCATCGATATATGGATATTTGTATGCGTACGTGCGTGCTTCATAACCCATACGTAAAAATAGTGCATCTTCGCTACGCTGAAACCCCATTTGTATCTGCTCCTGTGTGCATTGGCCCTGTAACGATGCAACAATCGCCTAATTTTTTCATGCTATGATTGATGATTGTTTGATGTTGCAAATTATGCAGTCGTACTGATAAATATAAACAAGGAGGGGAGAAACCGGGAGGGAAATATTTACGCTAGGGTATTGATAATGAATCTCTGCTGAGGCGAATATTCAGCCTTTTTCAAGCAGTTAACATTGTTTGTTTTATGTCATCAATGCATTGAACTGACGCTATAGTGAAGCAGGTGTTAGGGTTGTGCATCAAAAAATTATTTGGGGAATACCACGTTATTCAATAAGTTATATTAAGTTAATTATTTATTTGGGCTCGCGTGCCAGTCGCAAAACTGCTTTCAACTAGGATTGCATTTGCGCTATTCTTGATCATAATAAAGCAGTGTTACTCTTTCCAAGGTTGTTGAGATTAACAGATAGAGTTTATTTCGTTTATTTAGTCACCAAGAAAGTAAATGTCGTTCTGAAATGTTGTATGTGATTTGGTTTCGCTTGCCAGCAGCAAAACTTTCTCCACTAAGCATGACAGCTGCGCTTATCTCGAACTTGTATTGTCCTGCGAGCACAAGAATGAATCATCAAACAATTATCGTCAAATGATTCTACAATAAAAAAAACAATTCTGGGCGCTTTCTGTAGAATGGCTATTTCAAAATTTTAGTAGCATTATAAAATAGTGTCCGCAGTTATAAACCTATCTTTGAAAATCACATATTATATAGAGTGAAATTTGTTCTTTCAAATTCCGTCAACAAACATTTTTTTTTATGTTTGCTCCAGACAGAATGGTAAGCAATTGAAGAGAGCGTTTTTTTTGGGAGAAATATCAATAACTTTGAGTGAAGTTGAGATATTGACAAGTTCTGCATCGCAAAATGTTTTTTATCAGTATATTCTAAAAGTCTTTCGAAGACAGTTTGTATGTAGAATTTGAAATATGAAAGTTAGAGCAAATAAACAGTTTTTTTAATGGTGACTCCAACGCAAATTAGTAAAAACGCACTATATCGGTTATTTCAAGAGATAGAACAAAATTTATTCTACAAAGATTGATGGAGACCAACAGAACACCCTTACTGCAACCCTGGAAAAAGTGAGAGTTTGCGTCTGCAACTTGCGGTTAATGACCCACGCTGAACCTCATCAGCTGATCATGTACAAGAGGAGATTTGTAAACAAACCCGATGATAGTAACGGTACGGCTAACTGTTTTCGGTACGGGAATTACACCAGCGGAAGCGAGAACGCAATCACTATTGGGTGATTGCCGTCCACACTGATCTTTCCTTTGTGAGCCGACCGACGATCACAATGTAGGAAAGAAACACGATAGATAGAACGGATAGAAATTCACCACTCTACTAGAGCCGAAGAAGAAAAACATCGCACAGCGAGACATCGGCAGCGCGCAGGCAGAAATTGTAATTCGACGGAGCGCGCGCAGTTCGAGATCGTCCTCCATAGGATCCATATGGATAGAAATTAAGGAAGTGATTGTTAATTACACGTTGAAGTATTGTGAAATATTTATTAATATATGTAGTTTTGTCGAAGACTTTAAATGTAATTAAATGTAGAGTTGTTCCAGCATATGTGTGTTTTTTAATTACCAACGTGAAGAAGAAACTTTGAAGATTGTGCTGGTCATTTAAATGCGTGTTGTTTGCCGTCGGTACTGCGTTCCGCAGTTTGGTTTCATTTATTAATTTGCCGACGGCAATTGGAGTTTTTGTTATGCGATGTTGGGTGCCTGAATTTAACTGAGCTTTCGAAGGTGGCCAGGTACCCAACAAAGATATTTTAAATAACTGGAACTACAACATTGTCGAACTATGTTTGGCAACATGAAAATGAGCGCTATATCATATGCAACAATATTGTCGAAGACAGTTTTTGTCTAGAGAATAACTGTCGTGCTCTAAATGCCAGTTTCCACTTAAATGCACCTCCTGGACCATTGTGCAATGAACTCAAAAATGTATAGGGGAAAGCGCCTGCAGAATCGTCTCCTTCCATTTATTGAAGCTCACGAAGGTCCGGTAAAGATTTGACCAGTTTTGGCAAGCGAAAGGTGTTTCAGTGGTACCGTGACATTGGGGTCGATTACATTGGAAAAAATTCACCCAATCACACAATATTGGACAATTGTCGAGCTAAAATTGAAGAAGGGTATCAAAGGGACTCGGGATGCTGTAGACACGAAGAGATCGTGGAATAAAATAAATGCTGATGCTGACTTTTTTGTTCCTTTTACCAATCTCGAATCACAACTGGTTTTGTGATTCTGGATTCTAAATGAATCAAGCTTTACAAAAACTGTAATCCGCTATTACCAAACACATTTGGCTCCTTCCAACGATATTTTTGCATTAGAAAACAATGTATTTAATGGTTACTTCGGTATCCTCGGTAATGAGGAAGCCGACAGACTGGCGGGTGCAGGTCGGAACAGAGAGATAGAGGCGGTTACTGTCCCTTTGATGGGTGCTGTTCGTTGGGATTAGAAATGGTTAAGCAGGTATAACTCTGCCTTTCGTAGAATCAATTGCGATTACATCTAGCTGGTCTAGCAATATCGTCGAATCATCTCCCGTCTCCGTAATGGACACACATATCTCACCCACAGCTACCTAGTCATCCAAAAGGATTCCCCCAACTGCAGAAAATGCTCCGGGTTTTCATAACAAATCTGCCGATACGACGAGATCTGAAGTAACAACAGAGACTTCCAATATAAATTGGAAGTCTCTGTTGTCATAAGAGCATAATAAGAGCATAAGAGCATAATATTGAACTTCAACTCATGAACGGTTCTCTGAAAAGTAATTTGGAGGGATTCACTTTGGTCATGAATCTGTCATACCAATAAATTTGTATGAACGATGGAATGGAATAGTTCATTATTCAGTGTTGTTTATTATTGGGTAGCACCATTCTGTTCGCTCTGATTTTGATACTTCATTTTGCTGGTTTTATTTACTGGATCACTTATCTACATCAAAGGTCTAGCAAATCCGCTGGGCTTCAATCCCAAAAGAATCACCATATCCATAGCAAAACGCAGTCAACCTTCGGCATGGTCCATTTCTCCCGGACCATCGCACAGTGGGGCCGTTCTGAAAAAAGACGGTCAAAAATCTTTTCTCGTCTTATCTTACATTTTAGAGCTTGGGTGTCTTCAGAAAAGTTGTTAAGAATGTTGATTCGAATAATTTGACCTGAACCTTCAAAATTCAACTTGCAGAGAGATCAGTAATCAGGATGTTTTTGTAAGATTCCTTATGATATCCGACTCTTTGATAAGCAGCTTGCGAAAACGAAAATCGAAAAAGGAACAATTGCTACCACCAACTGCAATAAAACTACCGCAAAATAACTGAGGTCCGATAGTGAGATAGAATCAGAAATTAATTTATAAATTAATATAATGCAAATAAACATCAAAAGTAGATAAAGTATGAAGAAAACAGAGTGAAATTGAGCAAATTTTCCTGTAAAAATAAGTATTGATGCACAAACGTGCACATTATTGAAAAATTTTATGATTAAAAGTCACATATGTTTACTTTGTAACCACTGTACATCGTAATGGTGTCATTTAACACTAATAGTGTCTTCAGCAAAGTTATGTATTTTCATGTTATCTAAAACTTTGTCGAACATATTGAGTTGATATAATGTGATTTAGACATAACTTAAGTTAAAAAACTAGTTTTGAGATAGTCTTTCCAGAAAAACTGTTATATCTCTGAAGGACTGTTAGATAGATATTATATATCTTGAGCAAAGTTTCATCAAATTTATAGTTCTACAATGTTGCTGAAGACATAACTCAACTATCTCGTAAATATGAAAAGTAAGATTATTTTAATTTTTACTGTAACTTAATAAGAGTTTAAATGAAACCTTCAAATTATTCGAATCAACATTCTGAACAACTTCTCTGAAGACACCCATGCTCTAAAATGTAAGGTAAGACGAGAAAAGACTTTTGACCGTCTTTTTTCAGAACGGCCCCACTGTGCATCGCCACTATTCGGACTGTGAATGAAACGCGGCGCGCTCTTCAGAATTCGAAAGAACGGAGAACTTAACAAGTTGAACCAGAAAAAAATGCTCATCTACACGGGGATAGAGCTTTAGGGCTATTGCTGCGAAATGAGAGGAAATATTTTGCGGTTCTGTGGGGCACACCAGCAATGGGCCACGGCTTGCCCGATGCAAAATAACTGTGGTGGAAAATTACTCAGAGTGGAAGCAGTAATACAGAGCAGAGATTTCTCGAATGGTGCCGCGGGGGGAAGGATCAGTACCTACTGCCGAAACGGGCGCTCGCACGATTCGATGGTCACAAGTTCTGCACGAGGGAAGGAAATTAAAAAGCCATCGAACCGTATGAAACTGGTCCACAGATGCGGCGCTGCGCTATCGATGTGGACCAGAACTGTGTTCCCTTCCTAAGGTATGGGGATGAGTTAGTTTATGTGTGTTTTATTTTTCATTCCGAATCGGACTTACCTTGATGAGTTTAGTTGACAATGGCCATTGCCTTTTGCACTGTCAGTTGTGGAGATGTTGTCACTCTGTAAAGGTTAGAAGAAAGATAGAAAATGTTATTTATTTATCCAAGTACTTACAATCGAAATACGTGTCGATGGCAAGTGTACTTCGTCCCCTGATTTCCATCACGTTATAACTCTCTTCCAGCTAATAATTCCATGTACTTTGACCTTGTTTCTATTTATTATTTCATAGTCGAAAAGTTGCCAAAGGTTATGACTGTGAATTTGACAATGAAACAACGTAACTACCGAAATGCACACTATGTTTATTGTACACGGGACTGGACACTGGAGGGATTATAGTTTACAGTTGATGCTCTAGTAACTAATCACTAAGCCATTGTTGTGAGGACAGAAGAAAATTAATAGGGATTTTTTTAAATGTTGTCTGCCATTCACTTTTTGAAAATTAGTTCATGCAAACGTTAGTCGCAAAAATGCAGGACAATCTGAAGATTTCCAACTTTTACACACGTCACGAACCACGCGTGAGTTGTCAGAAATCGAAGTTTGAAAAACGAACCACCAAAAACGTCACCCTGCACAAATATCTTTCCATTGCGATGAGCGCTTGTTTGTATGCGAGTCACAAATATTTAAAGTTTCAAACCGCCTATAATTGTTTTCAATAGCTTTCTCTCTCACTGATGGACTATTTGAACACATTTCAATGTTTGCACGCCCAATGTTTCAACAGATGTTGTCCCTTGCAAGTATACCTTTTTTCAAATTGATTTCACACTCTCACAGTAATAATTATTTTTCGTAAATAGCGTAAATGAAATATAGCTGACCACTTTGACACAATTGGGGCGCGGGGTCTACCTGCTTCATATCCGCGGCCAGAAGTGTGACCCATGAAAGATACCGGAATGATTGATGGAGAGATATCCGCGGATGTTGGGAAATTTACTTTTTGCATCCCGATGGTCTGTTAATGATGACGATCAGCGGATGAAAATGTCCACCATGCTAATTAAAATTTGTATTGGACATGCCTTGCCTATAAATTGACGCGAATTAATAATGCATTACATAATTTAAAAGTTGGCACTCCAACGTTCCGTGGCTGTAATCAGCGCACTGGGTTGACATTGGATGGGTAAAATGGGCACGGGGGAGTGATTATTGAGCAGTGCGTTATCAGCGGTGATAATGTAATGTTGTGGTTATGTTATTGAAGTTGAATACCATTTTTACACCCATATGGGGGAAGCAATTAGATTTGAAAATCTCATTTGAACAAAATGTGGACGACCCTTGAAAAACGTGTTACAGCTCACAGCATAAATTCTGGTTTGCGTCACCAATCAGTATTACAATTCCTGCTGGAAAACTGGGAAAAAAAGATCACAAATAGCTTTATAATTTTCTGAAAACCTAAAAATAATCCGCTATCCGCTCTCAGCGTCTTCGTTCAATTGCGTGTCACTGAGCAAAAGACAGAGACATGAAGAACAAATTCTACATTACAATTCGAATCCAGTTCACCAACTCGAATCAACCAGAGAAACGCGCGGAAAAAAAACCTCTCAATCGAAATGGAAAATTTATGGCTTGAAATTTATCGCTCCACCGATTCAGGTGCAGAAGCATTTTCCGTAGTTATCCCACTATGCGTTGTCTTGTTACTGTCTCATGGCTACGAAAATTGGAAATATCGCCCTTTTTTTTCGTTCGCTCGCTCCGTCGCAGCAGACGCAGCAGCATCTGTTACTGTCCTGCTTTACATTTGTCCTTCCTAATCAACCCCCTTACAGCAGCCCGATGGTGACACAGCGGAAGGAATCAACTCGACGGAATGGATACGAGTGGAAGTGAATTGTTGGAATAGGACTGGGAATGAGCCTCCCAGCGAAGCATTGAAACTTCTGAATATTTGTCTTGCATT
The DNA here is from genome assembly GCF_029784135.1 of Toxorhynchites rutilus septentrionalis. Classification (NCBI taxonomy): domain Eukaryota; kingdom Metazoa; phylum Arthropoda; class Insecta; order Diptera; family Culicidae; genus Toxorhynchites; species Toxorhynchites rutilus. The sequence goes on from NC_073744.1 coordinate 123,695,916, forward strand.
CGCCGCCTGCACAGTTCCGGTGCTATTCTCAACCGTGAGATGGGCGATTTTTGTTTGCTTGGTTTACGTTATACGAACGATGCCTGGAGGTGCAATTCCACTGAGGCAATACTAAAAACATGTAGCATGATGTTTGATGTTGTTGTGTTGTGTTGTCATTGTTGTTGTTTCCTCGCGGTTCCAAAGATATATTGATATAATCGACTGTAACCGAGTCTATTTCAATTGCGAAAAAGGCCACCGGAATAGCATTCGAGGTAAATTTTCAATGCATTGACATGAAATAAATTGCGACATACGATCAGCTAGTGTATTGTTCTGCGAAGGCAAGAATGAATCACCAGTCAATTATCGTCAACTGATTCTACAATGAAAAAACCATTTCAGAGATTATTCTACTAAGCAATTGTTTCTAAAATTTCACAGCATTATCGAATAATATCCAAAGGTTTAAACAAGCGACTTTTATAATATAGCAGCGTGGTTCTACGTCAACAATGCGGTCGTATCTTGGACACAACCTCCTATAATTTTTTTTCTTCATTATAGTGACTTTCAACGCATTTCGACTGGTTCATCACTTTTACTTCCATTTCTGGAAGAATGTTGGGAGTGAGGATTGAACTCGTGATCTCTGCGTGAGAGGTATGGATGTTACCACTACGCCAGATCGCCTCCGCATTTTTAGGCGATTTTTGAAATGCTTTAAAATCGTGAAATATCAAGAAGATGGGATATAAATCTCTTTAAAGCATAATTTACAAGGATTAACACGGAATATTGTATTCACAGAGAAATTTGTATTTCGATGTATGTAGATGTAGTGGAAGAAATGGGAAATCGATTTCTTTTTTTTTTCAAAGATAGCACGTTATCAACTATCTTTCATTTGATTTCAATAACGTTGTTGTGGACCATTCAGTACTGAGATATTATTGTTTGGACGAAAAATTTCGAATTCGCATTAGATAATAAATAGTTCATTAAATAATCATCGAAAAACAGTTTTGAAAACTCTAATAAATTCTATACACCTAGGATTTTGTTACGCAGAGGATAAAATTTTGTTAGAATTTGTCGCGGTACACCATAGTAGATGTACTTGAGTATTTTCTCAAATTTTCATTTCCAAGCCTATTGAGAATGGGGAAAAAAAGAAAAACTCATTTTTTTACAATAGCTCTTATAGTGAACCATGTAGGAGAATCGTCTTATTATTATCTGAAAAAAAATCATATATCTATAAAAGGCGTAGGAACACATTTAAATACGAATTATAGTAGTACTGAATCTCTAAATACCAAAAAAAAAATCAATATTTCTGATTTTTTTAGTACTTCAATTTTTTATCTCAAAGCTATTGAAATTGGCGTGCTGAAAATTGAAAGGTACGTTTCTCACCATAGGGATTCGGAAAATAGTCAAAATTTCTATACAATAGAAATTTTTACTTCCTTTTTACTTTTTACTTTCTTACCCAACCAGACCCTTCCCCCCGTACAACTCGTGAACGTTTTGGCCAATAACTTTTCTCATACCCTTTTCGGACCAATGAAAATTTGGCTAAAGATGGCTAAGGCTAAGTCACAGGGTTGTGTCCGAGACACGACCGCATAGTTAACGTAGGATTCCGATAGGCTATTTGTTGATTTTTGATATGTGTGAAGAATTACATCGTTATACTCTTTGATAATGATTTGATGACCCTAAGAAGCCGTTTTGTTTGGTTGTTGAGTATTGTTTGTTCACTCCACCAGTGTTTACCAAGTGATGATGATAGAAGGATGGTAAACAGTCGGCAGATGGTGTGTATCAGATAAAAGATATCGAAGTGGAATGAGATATGATGAAAACCGCCCTCTGTGATCACAGACGAGATCCCTTCTGTGTTATGGATGAAATAAAGTAAAAAAATCACCAATGTAATATAAGATAATTATCAATACCAAACACAATTATCAATTTTTCTCATCACTTTAATATAGTGAAAATATATTTGAAATGGAAAAGGTAATTTTCTTTTATAAATTTTTGTTTTTGTTTTGTTTTGTGTTTATTCAACCCAATGCGAATTTTAATTGGACTAGCAACACCTAATACTATATGTAGAGCATATGGAAAATCACTTTTTCTAAAATTTCTTCACTTTTCCAATTTTTCTCGCCGTATAAACTTTCCTTGGGTGAAAATGAACACAACAAAACAGACAGCTTAAACAAATGACCCGTTCTCGAGCGGGAACACACCTTGATTTTTATTTATGAAAATTGAAATAAGTCGTTTCATATATCAAATCATTTTTCACACAACTGCTACCATATACCACTTACCCTTGTACTAATTTTTTCACAATACGTGATCGGTCATTGAAAGGAGATTTCACGAAGCAAGCAACATTAAAGTTCCAAATTCAAATTTTATTTGCTAGAATTAATCATATCACTCACCTTACTTCCAATATAAAAATGCCCCCGACTTGCATATATTTGCAATGCCAATTTACCTCGGGCACCTTAGTTTTGATGTCTCTGTTAGGGAACACATTTCGGTAGGAACAAAAGCTCCCCCTACTTTCATGTATTTGCAATGCCAATTCCCCACAGACAGCTTGGTTTTGATGTCTCTGTTAGGGACCCGCCGCATGTGTCGTCAATTTCGACCAATCAGAAGTGGGTATTTCCGTTAGAATAGGGCTTGAGATTTTAGAATTGTTCGATAGTTAGTTTCATGACATATTATTTACTTCAATATAAAAAAATTGTTATGGAGTGCCAAAATCGATTGACGCAAAAATTGTATCAATCCATCATGAAATGACTGAGCAATAAGCGTTTGAAATTGGACAATTTTCACGATGTGCTCGATTTTCGGTTCTCAATTTGTACCCCAATATGTTCCCGAAAGACGTAATCCTACGTCAAAAAAATATTGTTTATCGAATGAGTACTATCTCGAGAATGTGTTTTCGGTCCTTTCAAAAAACTTTTTTCATTTTTTTTAAAATAATTCATTTCTCCCATACAACTAATTTTTTCTTAATAAACGAATTTTACAGGTTTAGTTACATAATTTTCATAACTATATATAAACAATTTCCTAATTCTATGGTAAGTAAGGTAGAAAACCGATTGACTCTCTCCCATACAACTTGTCCTATAAGTTTTTCCATACCCTTTTCCGATTAATCAAATTGTGGCTGGAAGATAGGTAAAATAACTTCGATAACTCTATTCGAACAACTTTTATTGATTTTCAAAATTCTGTATATTTTCCTATATTGACCCATGCTCACGTTTCAGTCTATAACTTTTCTCTGTCACGATCAAGAAAAAAATGAATTATGTGGAAAGATGAATGATTCAATTCTCTATCTAATGAGCATGATTTTGAAGGTTGTTACTTGAATCAATTTATTTCAACTGAAATAATTCATTATTCATTAAATCCAGCAAGACGTGGAACAGAAACTTGCACGTAACAAAAACTTTTATCCGCTGAACTTTCATCCGCTGACTTCACACATAGAGGCGAATGAACTGCAAAGTTTAAAGCCTCTTAAAAACTTGCAAGCAAAGCAAGCAACATCACACAAGTCAAAACGTGCGGTCCCAGGCGTATGTCTTACATATTTCTTCCCGGTCTTTAAAGTGTTAACTGTATTATATTAGTGAAATCATTTCATTCGATACCCATATACGGGAGTTGCAGGAAAAGAGTAATTGGCCAACTTGTAGTTGGATTTATCATAAATGACTGTGCTCTACTAGTCAAGCCAATTCTCTAAGATTTGTTTGATATGCTATACATTACAATTCGCTAATCTCAAATTCATGAAAGCTGGAAGAACTTCCTTTCTTCCCATACATTTGTTCTGCCGATTTGTGTGCTAACCCCACCCGTATTTCGAATGCTTATAACTCGAACATTTCTTAACAGATCGGAACGATGTTTACATCAATTGATAGGAAATATTTCTACGCGTCTACCACAATGCATAAAGTGCTATTTTTCGTGAGATTAACAATTGAATAACTGAAAAACATCAAGCGTTATCTAAACGCCCTAACTGCCAAGGGTTGATTGGCCCGATTTACGGTTTCCCCAACACAGACTTCAAAAGCGATGTACCTGTGGAAATCAACTCTGCAAATATACATACAAGTCGGGGATATTTTTGTTCCCACCGAGCTGTGTTTCCCTAACACGGACTTTAAAATCAATGTGCCCGGGGGAATCCGCTTTGTCAAAACATGCGAGTCGGAGGTATTTTTTTCCACTGAGCTGTGTTTCCCTAACACGGACTTCAAAATTAATGTGCCTGAGGGAATTCGCTTTGCAGATACATTCAAGTCTAGGGTATTTTTTGGTGTTGAGAACTTTTGTACTCGCTTGTCGTTGTGCAGACCGGAATATGTTTCCCTAAATCATAATTTTAAACTGAGAAGCCTGGGAAAATCGTCATTTCAGATACTAGAGGTGAATGAACTTTCGCGGTTCGAGAACTACGTAAACATGAGATGTACAATAACTTCAAGGGGAAATGTAGAATACAATGATCGTTTGACAATTCTTCCGTTCACATATTTCGGTAGTCCTAGGCATCATATCAAACGTAAAAGAACGTTCATCAAATTTATTTGTAACGAAGAACATAATCTATTACAAAATTTTCGATGCATTCTAAAATAATAAAGGGTGTGTCACATCAAATTGCATCACGGAAAAAACGCTGTAGAAATTTAATTTTTAGGAATTATATCTTCAGCTTTCGCTTATAATCAGATAAGAGTGTATAGATCACGTTGGCCATGCTTCACTGTCAATTTTTCGTAAATTTGGAAAAATGTCGTCGAACGAAAAAGAGCGTCGTGAATTAATCCTGTGCACTCATTTCGAGAATCCGGAGTTGTCACATCGGGACATCGGTACGATGCTGGGATTCGTCCAATCCACGGTCAGCAGAGTACTAAAACGATACTTCGAGAACCTAACTATCGACCGGAAGGTGAAGAACGGCAAAAATGGATGCTCCGTCAGTGAAAAAGATCACAAGCGCGTAGTTAAGCAGTTTAGACGTGATCCGAGAAGTTCGGTCCGGGATGTCGCCAATAAGCTGAATTTGTCAAGTTCATTCGTCCTGCGGACCAAGCAGCGGGAGGGCCTGCGTACATACAAGGTTCAGAAGGCTCCTAACCGCGACGAAAGGCAAAACATGGAGGGGAAGACGCGAGCCCGGAAGCTGTACACCGAAATGCTGACGAAGCCGCATTGCCTGGTCATGGACGACGAAACCTACGTCAAAGCAGACTTTCGTCAGCTGCCGGGCCTGTTGTTCTTCTCCGCAGAGGACAAATTCAGCGTTCCGGAGGAGATTCGCAAGCAGAAACTTTCCAAGTTTGCCAAAAAGTACATGGTGTGGCAAGCGATCTGCTCTTGCGGAAAGCGGAGCGCCCCATTCGTGATGACCGGCACGGTAAACGGGCAGGTTTACCTTAAGGAGTGCCTACAGAAGCGCTTACTACCACTATTAAAGCAGCACGAGGGCCCGACCATCTTCTGGCCGGATCTCGCTTCGTGCCACTATTCAAAGGACGTGTTGGAGTGGTACGAAGCCAACGGGGTCACCTTCGTGCCAAAGGAAATGGACCCGCCCGACGCGCCGGAGCTTCGCCCAATAGAGAAATATTGGGCGATTATGAAGCAGGCCCTCCGGAAGAACCCAAAAGTTGTCAAATCGGAGGCGGACTTCAAGAGAAAATGGATTTCTGTTCAAAAAAAACTACAACCTGACGTTGTACAGAACCTTATGGACGGGGTAAAGAGGAAGGTGCGAGCATACGGGCTCGGGCTCGAAGTATGAATAAAAAGAAAATGCCAAAAGTTGTTTAATAGTTTTTATTTTACTGTCTAAAATTTTCAAAAGGATCGGTCTACTGGGCGAATTTCTACAGCGTTTTTTCCGTGATGCAATTTGATGTGACACACCCTTTATTCGAAGTTGTAAACAAGTGGATTGTATAATATAATATAATTGCGTAGTACTACGTCGAAAATATGCGGTCGTGTCCAAAACACAACCCCTTACAATTTGTTTTCGCTTTCCGTACATCTTCCGAATGATGTAAAATTATTAAAGATTTTATTTGTATTTAAAACCAAAAAAAAGCATCTGATGAAACAATTTAAAATTCGCGGTTATGAGAAATTTAAAGTACCGTCGATGGGGGTGAAATTGGGTCAAAAATGGAGAAAGTTACTATTAGTAATATCTTGACAAATATTGTGAATATTTTTGAAAACTGTGAGTCGTTTCATAGGAGACATATTTTCACAACTTCCAATATATAATACTTAACTGTAGTGCGAATAGTTATTATTTAATAATTCATCAACGTTTGATGTGTAAATAGACATCAAACAACATCTCAGAAACAATCTCATGCCCAGCATTATACAGAACTGTTAAAAAGTCTTGCCAGATGAGTCATTACTGATTTTGAACATCAATTTTTTCAATATTTTCTCTTATTTACACTGAGTGGGGGTGAGAATGAGTTAAGCACAAAATTGAATTCCATGCCAAACCGATATAGTGATTGTCGGATTTTCATGAAAATTTGTAATTTATTCCTCATCATAAAATATTAGACCCGTATTTTTTATTTTTTACATCAGGGTGGCCATTTCCATTTTATGGTGGTCCGAAAAATCAACTTTTCCCCCCTTTCCCAAAAATGATCCTTTTCAATAATTCATACCTTTTGAATTACTGGACCGATTCAGATGATCGATATATCAAATTAAAGCCAATAGGCTAGTTTTGTTTGAAAAACATTACAATCGAGAAAAACCAGATGTTGTTTTCGTAATAATTGATTGTAAATGTTTTTCATATCTTACGTGGTTTTGGAACTAAAGTCACTATATTTTTTTTTAATTTTTGCCTTGAAAGTTTATGTTTCTTACATAACATATCCGAATATCAGAAAGATGATTTTTCGGACCATCGGTTAGTTTTGAATAATCATAACTCAATAACACAAAATAACGCATCTCCGAATTATGGATATGCTATCTTAAAGAATTTTAACTTTCACAACACAACAATCAATAATTACAAGACCAAAATCCAAAATTTCTCCGAGTATAATATTTTTCGGAACGAGACTAGCTGATTGGCTTTTGAATAATTTGATTTGTCGATCATCTGAATCGGTACAGTAGAGTTCAACAGTTATAAGTTTTTAAAAAAAGTAATTTTTTGGAAAAAATTTGAAAAAAAATATCTTTCGAACAACTCTAAAATGGAAATGGTCACCTATTTAATGTAGATCATCCGAATCGGTACAGTAGTTCAAAAGTTATGAATAAAAAAACGTAATTTTTGGAAAATATGGGAAAAAGTTGGTTTTATGGGCAACCCTTAAATGGAAATGATGACCCTTATGATAAAAAATATGGGTCTAATGTTTTGCGACAAAGAACAAAACTATCACTTTTCACGAAAATCTGAGAACCACTACAGGGAAACTTCGATATAACGTACCCTCGATATATCGTACCCTCGATATAACGTACATTTTACCTCGATATAACGTGTACACATTTCCAAAGTGTAAAGGAATTTTTTTTCAATTTTGTTTTTCTGATAGAACAATGAATTATCTGTATTGTGATGCTGAAACAAGTTTTGTACCTTCAATCAATCCCGAAATACAGCTGGTTTTGTGATTCCGGATTCTAAATGAATCAAGCTTTAATCAACAGTACCAAGGGAAACATCATGAGAAAGGCTGGCTTCGTCTTCTGATTGAAGTTATTCATTAACTGTACTAAAACAGCAACACAATAATGTATTATAGACTACGTTTGTGAGTTCTTTATTATGCTTCGATATAACGTACAATTCGATACAACGTACAATTTTGAGAATGAAATGTACGTTATATCGAAGTTTACCTGTATATCGGTTTCACATGGAATGGCTGTATATAAACATTTCCATTGCACTTGGATTGACACTATTTTCGAAACTCAAATAATCATTCAAGACACTTACATGTTGTTAAATTATCTTGAAATTATTGAGAAATTGATTTCTTCACACAATTCTTAATAGAAAGTAATATTCACTACTTTGACCCATTGTCACCCCCTCTAAGGGGTGAGATTGGGTCAACTTTCAATTAAACAAAAATAATTATTGTTTTCCTTGAACATTTACGAGTATTCATCATTAAAGAACATTTCTACGTAATCATAATTGTGTTTTACTCTAATTTACGATAGTTATTCAACAAAAAAGTTTTAAAACTACCTTTTTTGGCCCATTTTCACCCCCATCGACGGTACTTTCATAGTTTATGTGAATTTTTCCTCAATAAAAATGAACCTGGAATAAAATGGCTAAGCCGAGAAAGGAAAGCATGGGAAGTAGCTACAGCTCGTGGGAGTATTCTCTTTTAACATGACTTGTGATTGCTATTTACATGCAATGTAATTCGCTATAGAAAAATCTCTGAGCTAATGATATATCGTTTCCTTCGGAAAGCTATGTCATAATCGCTTTACATTTGTTGCATAAGGCTATTCGCGTTGCTATTCGTTTGTTCTTTGCAACAAATATCGTATCACGTACATCTTCCGAGTGAGGTAAAATCATTAATGATTGCATTTGTATTGAAAACTAAAAAAAAACCGATTGATAAAATAATGAATAACTCGCGGTTGAGAAAAATTTAAAGTACTTCGTAAATGTAATAATTTGGATAATTTTCCTTGACGCGGTTATTCCCTTATATTCATTCATGTAAAAAAAGAAAACCGTTCACGCTAACTTCTGCGCAATAATCAATTGCTTCAACTTCCAGAAACTTTACCATTTACAGTTGAAAATTTCTCAAGTTGATCGTTTCCGATTCAGTTCCGAGAGCTCGAAATTGTTTTTGTATGTATTTTCGAGAACAAGTAACTGAGACGAAATGCTGTATTATCTGGCTGATCTTCCCTCAAACCTGATCCCTTCATCGCCGGAGCGATATAGTGGCAAATAGGAAGCGATTCTGTAATATTTGCTTTCGAGTTCATTCCTATAGCTTTTCCTTATTTTGTCGGCAAATTGTGTTTGTGTAAAAAGAGGTAAACTTGTTCCTGGCGCTCAACGCGCACTGCAACCCGAAAGAATGCGGTGGAGCAGCAATGGCATAACAGAGAGACCATGGTGCTAAAGTATACCTTGAACTTTATCGTTTTGTTTGTGTTTGTTTCCCTTCCTTCCTTCCTTCGAGGCGAGCGTTTTTCCGAATGCGCTTCTCCTAGTTGGTATCACACGCGAATGCACCCCCCTCAAGATGGTGGGGGTGGTTTACTGCCATGGCGAACCACAGAAATTCCTCCTCTCTCACTCCTGCTGTCCGACGGAACTTCTGACTCTGGAACTTTCACTGCCAATTGACATAGATTTCGCTTCATTTTTACACACCAGAAGATGGCTTTATTTAAATGTGTTTTCTTCCACGGATATTGTTTGCTTGTGCTTACAGCTGTTTTTGCTTCACGGAAGTTACCTCATCGCCTCATGCTTTCGTTGATTCAAACTTCTTAGTGGTTCATTATGTAATCTCTCAAATGAGAATTTGCGGCTGGATGTAAACTTTTATTGGAAACCGCTATCAGCTTCAATTCATCTTCCATCCGGTTTTTGTGAATAATGCCGAATATGGCAGTAATTATTGACGATGGAGTTATTCTGATGAATGATGTGACAGAAACCACTGTCCCATAAATCACAACACCAGATGCACCACTCTGGTGTCGTTACCCAATTGCCTAGCAGTTTAAGATTATGCTCTCAAAACCGATGGCCAAACAACACATAACACGTGACGTAGCCGAATGTGCCAGCCTCAGGAATTTTCACTCTCGTATCGAGCTCTCTTTTGGAAGAAGGCCATAAGGGCAAATCTGACAGACAACACTTTTTTGCTTTTTTTCTCTTCGTTCTGTCCCCCTGGAGTCCACACCATGTGTGGGCTCTGGGCCACCAACGATGCTTATAATATGTAAACTAAATTATCATAATAAATAGGCGAGGTCAGCCGCACCACTGCTCTATTAATTTTTCGCTCACGTCCTTACGGTATTCCGTTTTCGTAGTCGCTCGATGTTTGCCCCTTCTTCCTCAGGCTTTTGTTTCCTGGAATTGGCCGTAGGAAATTCTGGGTCGAGAAAAAATTGCACCAAAGGGTAACCAGTATCCGACACGGGGTAATAGAGCAATCTCAGAAGCTAGAGCAGATGTGCCCCATTATTTCTCGTAACCACAGGTTTATATGAATAGCGCAAATTTAAGGCTTTCTCTTCCGAGCGAGCAAGTAAACGGGATATGCTGTCGGCCGGCTAACGTCTTCCGAAAGTGGTTACATTGCTGCTAGAGCAGATTTCAGTTTACGATTTTCGCAATCATTACTGCGTATTATATGAGATGCTAGGTTACTTCAATATCATGAATCCTGAGAGAGGTTTTGAAATCATGGCAACAGAACCACGAATTTGTCGATTAATATTCCGATGGGTTTTTATGGTAACTCGTTGATGATAAAATGTAGAGTCGTCGGTGAAAGACCTACAAATCTACATGAAAGATAATCTACACTGTCTGCAAGGAAATGTCCGGGATATCAAATTCATGATATAGACTACATGTTCTTGGATCATCAACTGGTCATTGTCAGTACGAGGGGACCAAGTTGCAAAATTATTTTTTTTATTTATATTTATTGGATTATTAGAGTATTTTTTAATTAGTATTGATTCCAATTTTTTTAAATTTATTAATTAGAGTATTGATTCCATCAGATTAGGCATTTCGTAAGCTACACCCCACATTTATCAGATTTAGAAAACCATGCAAACAGCAGAAATAACGGTTTAAAATTGTTATGATTGATCAACGAAAATGCCTCATTAGAGTGTCAATGGATGTATAAGAAACAAGTGACCTTCGAATTTTCAAACGGGACTTTCTCTAGAATGTTGGTTCCCACGAAAAATACCCCATCAGCTCAATCGGACTTCATTTAGGGGAAGGGTAGTGAAGACGGACACCTTAAGTAAACGTTGAATTTTTCGTGAATTTCACAAAAAATACATAGCGATCTCACCACAAATTGATAGTTTAGATCTCCATTTGAATAAAATTTGTCTTTGAGGCAGAAATGTTGCAAAATGAATATGTGCAGCATTAATAAGATTGAGTCAGAAATGACGGACACCTGGGGTGGGAGAAATAGACACTAACTGAAAATTCAAGTTCATGTACTCAATGAGTTATGGAGGTCTTCAAATAGGCATTAAAAATGATGAAGCAAAAAGGCTAGACTAAAATCACAATTTTTTCATGTCTAAAATAGTTTCCGGCATTCGGAATGACCAATTCGGATTACGTTTTAAAAACCGCTCTGCTGATTCATCCATGGTATCTGATTACACTTGCAAACGTAGTTAGTGGGCATCTGTTAAAAAAAGAAGAGTGAGATAATCAAAATGTTTTCAAGACAAAAAGTTTGTCTATCTCTTCGATGAAGTATCCTTCTTACCCGACTTGATTAGGTTTTTTTTCGATAAACTGGAAGAAAAGTGATGGTAAAACACTCACGTAACGAAAAATACCCCAAAAATTGCTCGATAACAATGAGAACCTTATTTTCTGCCGATGAAAATTTACACCGAGCTGCTCTTTGTAGATTACTTTTTTGTTTTTATTTACAATTTTAACAGGGACAGCAAGTTTGTACATCATTAAAAATAAAATAAAAATGTAATTTATCAATCATACATAGGTGTCCATGATGATTTTTTTTGTTTTGCTAATGTTAATGTTTTGTTATTGTAAAACAAAATTAGCGTTGTCTACGGAAGTTTGAGCCTCGCGCGCGTTTGGTGGGCCAGGATTATGTTAAGTGGACACTGGCAGAACACTGATATTTCATTAAATTTTTATGTGGGGTCTGAAGTGGAAACTGGAATGGGGATGGCTCATTAAAAATTGTCGTAAACTATCTTTTTTATCGGATGGTTATATCGAGTATTTCTGAATTGTGGCAGATCTCTATCATGTTCTAAGTAGACACTTTTAGATATTGGGTTCAATTCTCAATCTGTCAAGGATCTTCCCGGGTGGAAGTTTTCTTGGCATGCCTTGAAAAAACTTTGGGCCTGAAGTTGAGATCATTATTATGTTAATGTCGAATGTCGTTAATGTCGGATAGGACCATTGTTTTTCTTTGACAGTTTTTGCCTATTTATTATGTTCGATTAATAGAAATTCATGCCTGCAACAGAGTCAGTTCGCTTTGATTTGGTTTTATAATACTCTTCTCTTAATTTGGTTAAACATTAATATTATTTATTACATGAATCGGCCAGTTCGAACCTTTGTAGGGGTATGAGGTGAGTCATCATCATCATCATCTTAATCTTTCCCACCCTGTCGGTCTTTCCCGAATTTCCCTACTAGTGTCGCACAGTCGTTAAAGTTTGAGTTTTTTGCAAACCAAAAAATCATCCATGAAAATTGCGTTCTCGAAAAAAAAATATGACAAATGTCTTCAACTTGCATGAAACGTCGAGATCTATTGTCATCTCGAAAAATTTGTTGATGTCAAAAATCGACGAATATGAGGCAAAACGTATGGTTTAAGGAGCCAATGAAAATCTTGATCTCGATTTTTCACATGGAACTTCGTGCGAAATGTTGATTTACATGATAAAATGCCCAATGCAAAATATTAACTCAATCGGATTTCATTTACAAGTGTCACAGACGTTAAAATTTGAGTTTTGACGTAGGATTACGTCTTTGGTTTTTATATATTTTTATCCGCTATTTCTATATAGCGGAGGTTGACTACATTTTCGTTCAATTTTTGTTTGGGTAATTTTCTGTGGTTCGTTAAAAGGATGTCAGATCATTTTTTGACGTAGAACTATGTCTTGCCAAATCAGAAAACAGATCACGTTTTTATGAAATAAAGTTAACGTTAATAACTATTTTTGTCGCGAACGGATTTCGGCGATTTACAAACCGAACGAATCGGAAATTCCTTGAGGATTGTTTGTCATGCTATATATTACAATAGCCTGGTGTGTAAACGATTTAAGTTGATGAAAACTAGAAGCATTTCCCTACCACTGCCGATAAAATAACGAGCAACTTACCGGTGAACAACGAAGGAGAATGATCTAAAGCCTCCGTGAACAAAGAAACGGAGAAGATCAAGAACTAAGGGGAATATTTGCCTGGAGCATAAATATTGGATCTCGCTGAGGCAATCTTTCAGTGTCGTGCTAGATAGGGGAAGTCCGTTAAGCAAAACAGGATGAAACATGTATTTTTACTACATATTTCAACGTTTCTTCACATTCACAACGTAGCCACGTTTGTTTTCTTTGTTATTAAATGAGCAATAACGATTACGAATAGGCAACCAACAGAAATAACGAGAATTCTAAACGCATTCATATTACACCATTCTTAAAAAAGCGAGGTAAGATGCACATATGCGTGTTCAAAACGCACCAAAACAACGTGTCAAAATGTCAAATGTCAAAAAAAATTTGGATAACTCTTGATTCGCTACTTATACCTTCCGCTTCCGTTATGTTTCTACCAGTTAGAATCATCAGATGATCTCGAATTTTCGAGACATTTTTGTTATCAAACGTCGAAAACGCCAAAGAATTTTGAATCCAATATTTTTGTTTACAAGCGTATCAATATGTGCCGCTGTTCATAAATATATTGCTACGTACCGCTGTTCACAAGTTTTCTGCCAGACTTTCGGCTTTTGTATTTATGGGTTTTTATTTTAATTCCAAGGTTTGTATTATTCTTAATAATGGATGGATTTTAGTAGCCAGAAACATTGAAAAAAATTTGTTCGTTTTGGTTCTTATTACATAATACAAGAAATATGAAAATGGTTTTATGCTTTGCAGAAACCATCTGGGATAAAACAATTGCAGAAAATATCTAATTGAATTGGTAACACTGGAACTGACTAACTCTTTATCAATCTTCATACTGGAGCGATGTGCCCCATTATGAGATAGAATAAAATTGCATTTTGATATAAAAAATGAATTTTTAAATTTTCTTATTCAAACTCAATTGATATCGATACCACCACTTGAAGTAACATGGTTCCAAGAAAAACACGTTTTAAAACTCGTACAACAATATTATATCTCTTGAGGTGACTTCATACTTTTGGCTGTAACTTTCCAACGAAATCAAATATCGAAGAATTCTTTCAGGACAACACTTCTGAAGGCATAAGCTTCCCAAAAATGCTAAAATCAAAAATTCATTTTTTTTTCGATTTTCCAGACCGGGGTCCCCTCTTAACGGGACGCGTCATTTTGAAGCATTCCGAATTTTATAAGGAAAATTACAAAAACTGTTTGAATTTTTATTCTATCTCTTTTAATCAATGTTTCCACACGTACAGCTTTATCTGGAATGGTACAGAATTTTCGTTATTTTTGGTACAGATTTTGTACGGTGCAGGGTACAGATTTTCGTCAAAAAGTACAGATTGGTACAGAATTTCTCCGCGTATGAAATTTCTTACATTTGAACAAAGCAATATTAAGGTACATGACAACTTTTACGCCGCAGTATCGCCTGATTTTCAGAAAATAACTATGTATAAGCATCATCAAACACAGTGATTTGTAGTAAATTAATAAGTATTTTTTCATGCTAATAAAATAGATTTTTCTTCACAACGAAGCTTTTCAATGGTACTGATTTTTGGTACAAGTAATATTTTTGCAAGGAAAAAGACATTTTTGGTAAAAAATAGGAAAAAGTTATTTTTTCGGACCGCCCTAGAATGGAAAAGACCACCCTAATGAAAAAATAAAAAAACGGGTTAAATATTTTGCGATAAACAATGAAATCAGCACTTTTCACGAAAATCTGAGAGCCACTATATCGGTTTGACATGAAATAACTGATAACATATATCGCAATAACATTTTTCAGAGAGTGACCCCCTGCATAGAAATCAAGGAGGTAGTCAGACGTCAAAACAACATCAAGCTCAGTGTCCATGTAGATATTCTAGACATAACTGTCCCACCATGAATTTTTGTAGGTTTATAATAAATGAATCAGTTCATGGACAAGAATCATATGTGCGTTATTGATATGATGGTATAAACTAGTAAGACTGCTTTTGAAAGAAATTGGGCCTTCCATAAACCACGTACACTTTCAGGAAAAGAGGAGGTTTGGCGAAGTACACGATTTGTAAAACAAAAATAAAAAAAATTATGGATTGTATTTAGGACACGACCGCAGTTTTCGATGCTTGCTAGCTCGCTCGCAACTGCGGTTTAATGCCATTCCATTTTTGTTTTTCGCCTCTAGCCCTGAGAAGAGCCATTGAGAAAAGAAACTCTACTCCATACTCCTACTTCATCTGTCTTGAGAATGAAAATCCACTCCCGTTCGACGCTCTCCGGCAACGATGTTGCTTCGATGACTACCAAACGAGAAGTGTTGTGACTTCAAATCGCGGATGGCTCATTCATACCAAATATGTTGAAAACGGGCAGAAACGAATATATCAGTTGCTCGTTGTTGGCGTACAGGTAGATAAGTACACAAATCGGCAGAACAAATGTATGGGAAAAAAAGAATGCTTCCAGTTTTCATTAATTTAAACTGCCTAGGGATTAGTGAATTGTAATGTATAGCATATCAAACAAATCTTAAAGAATTTCCGATTCCATTGGTGTGCAAATCATCAGAATGTGTCATCTATGAAAATAACTATAACTTTATGTCATAAAGACGTGACTTGTTTTCTGATTTGACATCCATCCTGAAAGACGTAGTTCTACGTCAAAACATGGAGTTTGAACATCGCGTGGACATGTGTATGTGTTTTTCTGAAGACTGTTTCTGATTGCGGGCTTGATGTTGTCATATTGACTGAAACTGAATTCGACGACTGCATTAACCCGATTCAGCTATATTGTGTTTCACAACTATAGAACCAATCACTTTCCAGAGATATGAAAGAAGTCGGTTGAGTTGAAATATAAAGTGTAGAATACAATAACTATCTTCATTTATAAGACTGGCCATTTCAACATTATTTTTTGTGTTCAGGCGCGAGACATTTAAAAAACTAAAATTAAAAAAATTGTGTCATAACTATAGAACCAGATGGAAAAACTCTCACTCCTTGACAAAATTAACGTTAATTTCAGATGAATTACAATAAGTTTCTTATTCGTGGGTCATCTTTAGTTCTCAATCAGTTCAAAGAATCCATTCGAGGTGGTTACGACCAAGCTGCGCCATGTTATAGTGTGTATCTCGTTCTACGCAGAGGATACTGCTCGTTCAAGCTCTTCAATTCACTCATACTGCTTTTAAGCTACATCTCCTATTCGTCTGATCACTCCTCATAAGTTCCTGACAGGGTTTTGATTTGGTAAACAAGCTGACCAGTCCAGAATCTGAGGCCCCGCTTCATCAAACCATGCCATGACCTTCCAGATTTTATGAATTGATGCCAAACTATCCAATTATCAAATTGTGTTTGATGCAGAAACAGAAGTGAATGATTCTGAAGTACTTCGTTGCACTTCTGACTGTTCTTTCTTGTTGATGGTAAGCTGTCTAAACCAGGTCTTTTCGAGAAAATTCGCGTTGAACGCGGTGCAACGTTGGAACAATTTGTTCCAACGTTGTCTCAGTGAAATTACCCGGTTTTAAGCTTTTTGTTTGTGCTGTGTACATTCTACCCGATCGAAGCTGCGATGTTGACGTGATTTACGCATTCCCTCTGCCCAGGAGTTGTATGACATGACAAGTCGTTTTCACTTGTGGTGATTATAACCAGCCTCTGCTTCAATGGGTGATCAGTGATAACAGGGTTGACATTTCCGAAGAATCGTCGCTGAGTGCTGCAAGCTCTGCCCTGGTTGATGGAATGGAGTTCGTCAATCTTAGTCAACGAAAGTTAGTCTGGAATTCATGCGGTCGTACTCTGGATTTGGTGTTTAGTAGCATGAACATGACTTCAAAGTAGATGAATTTGCCGTGTCATTGTTGCCTTTGGATCCTTCCCATCCACCACCGGTCGTTTCACTTGCCGTACCTCATATTTACCCACCTTACATACCTCGTGATGTGAATGCAGGAGTAAGGCAGCTTGACTATGAAAAGATTGATCTTGCTGGCTAGGGAAAAGCGGGATACAAGAAACTATCGTGTCATCACCAGTCTTTCGACAGCGTCCAAGATTTTTAGATTTCACTAGTACTTGCATCAACGCACTGGAAGAGAGAGTGCAAGTGGACGTAACATATACGGATCTGAATGCTGTATTCGATAAGATCGACTATAAAATCCTGCTCCGCAAACTTTCGCGGGCATCCGAGCATCTAATAGCGTGGTTGAAACCGTACTTGACAGGAAGAACTTTTCGGGTGCGATTCGGCTCGTGTATCTCTTCAGCTTTCAATAGCACTTCTTGTGTACTGCAGGTAAGCAACCTGGGCCCACTTCTGTTAACGTAGATTTTCAACGATGGGAGATGCAAACTGATTTATGCAGATGACATTAAACTATATGTTGCCGTTTATTCGATTGAGGATTGCCATCGTCTTCAGGATTTGCTGAATACTCTCGTTGACTGGTGTCATCACAATAAACCGCTTCCACCGCTCTTTGAACCCAATCCTCCACGATTATTCTATGGACAATGTTACGCTGGGCAGAGTGGATCGTGTAACAGACCTTGGTGTACTATTAGACCCGAAGTTGGACTGCTATCTACACTACTCTTCTATCATCTGTAGAGCAAATCGACAACTGGGATTTATTTCCATAATAGCTCGTGATTTCAAAGACCCGCAATGTCTGAAAGAGCTGTATTACTTTCTTTTTTTTTCTTTATTATAGTGATTTTCAATACATTTTGGCTGATTCGTCACTCTTACTTCCATTTTTGGAAGAATGTCGGGAGTGAGAATTGAACTCGTGATCTCTGCGTGAGAGGTATGGATGTTACCACTACGCCAGATCGCCTCCTCAGCTGTATTACTCATTAGCACAACCTATCCTCAAAAATGCATCTATTGTCTGGTTCCATATGTTCTAATTTGGAAACATCGGATCGAGTGTGTCCAAAAAAGATTCGTGAGACTAGCATTGGGCAACCTACCGTGGAGTGAACCGTTGAATTTGCCACCGGATCCATATCGATGCGTGCTATTGGCCTTGGACACGCTGGAAGACAGTAGAAAACTGCACCGTCAGTTAGCAGTAGCATTCAGATAGCAAAGCTCCTGAATGGTGAAGTGGACAGCCCTTAGCTACTTGCACAACTTGACTTCCATGTTCCCCAAAGGACTTTGCGGCAATTATCCCTGCAAAGTTTCCATCGAACTCTGTACGGATGTCACGAACCGATGAGTTTAAGTTTTTATTCAATACGGCGGGTGGGATAGGACCTCCCATTTCAGCATTTCCAAGTATGTTTTGACCGGTTTCGCGACGTGCGGCCGAGCATGGTCGTGCTGCAAAATAACTATCGTGTCTTTGCTCGTATTGTGACCGTTTTTCCTTCAGTGCACGGCTCAAACGCATCAATTGTCATCGGTAGAGGTCCCCCGTAATGGTTTCATTCGGTTTTAGCAGCTCATTGTACACCACACCCAGCTGGTCCCACCAAATAGACAGCATAACCTTCTGGCCGTGAAAATTACGCACGCCGTCGATGTTGATGCATGGCCGGGGTATCCATCCGTTGCCCGACGTTTAGGTTAGTCGTAATCGACCCTCTTTTCATCGCCAGTAACGATTCGATGAAAAAAAACCCTTTCTTTTATGCCGTAGGAGCAGTTATTCGCAAGTGAAAAAACGGCGTTCGACGTCTCGTGGCTTCAAATCATAAGGCATCCACTGTCCTATCTTTCGGATCCCATTGCTTTTCAACGATCGGATATGGTTTGCTGAACTCCTCTAAGTGTATATGTAAGTTGTTGTTGCGTTTGTGACGGATCTTGATCGAGTAAAGCCTCCAATTCTTCATCCTCAAACTTTTAACGTAGGACTACGTCTTTCATTTCTGTACCAGGGTGTAAGTTCAAAGTTTCAAAAACGAGAGAGTGACGCTGGAGTGCAAGGTTTCGCACGTTAATACCTCTTTACCGGCTGAATGGAGCGGTATAATAATCACTTCATCCGAAAGATAAAATGTCAACGAGTTACATGATTGTCACTTATTAGTCCAAAAAATCGTTTCAATAGCTTAAAAATTGCTTTGAAAGCAAGCTATTGAAATCATCATTGCTCATTGATGATGATTGGTGATCGCAATGTGTTCCCGAACACGGACGCAAAATCTAGGCACCTGGAGAAACCGTCATAGTGAATACATGCAAGCTGCGACTTCTTTTGCTCGTTTGCATTAGAGTTTGGGAAACCATAGCGGACACATGCACTTTTACTCGCATCAGTTTTCGTTCTGCTTTCGCATGGAACAGTCATGAAAAATTGTTAGCGTGTGAATGCGTCCGAAGGAATATTCGCATTTACGCATTCGACTTGGTGTTCCCGTGATGCAATACAATTGACGAATTTACGCAAAACTGAATCAGCTCATGCTACACCTACATTAGAGTTCAGAATCACAAAAGTGATGATGTTTGTTTATTCTACGCACTGAAAAGCAAGATTCGGTCGTGATTATTCATTTTATTTCTATTTAGATTCATTTCAACCATTTCAATCATTTCAACCAATGTCTTCAGTATATGGTAAGAAAGTTAGGGCTTTGTATATTTACGATGATTTCAACACGCGATTGAACCAAAGTTATTGGTAATCTTCGAAACTTTTGAGTTTGATAATGCATACAGGTTATGAATACTGTGGATAATGGTGATGAAATCGATATCATATTAAGTTGGATTATATCATTGATAATGTAAGGGCCGATAGAAAAAGGATTTGCAGTATGTTTAGCACAACACATGCTACTCATCGTTTATCTAGTTGGAAAAAAATTAAGTTACAACACTTATACCAAGCCATTTTTCAAAATATACATACCACATTGTAAAATGGCGATTTTCTAACCTTTTTAGCGTAAAAAGAATACGTGAAACCGGGAAATTTGAAGATTGGTTCTGATTCTTCTAAAAAATTTACTCGCTGCGCAATCTGGTTGTAAATCTAACGTAAAATAATAAATAGCAGCAGTTTCTGTTCTTCTGCTTTCGCATGGAACAATTATGAAAGATTGACACATCACGATAAAAACGAAATGAATTTTATGCAAGGTTATATAGACTTCATTTCGTTTTCCCCGTGAAGTGGCGCCCTCAGTTTCTATTCTGCGCATGGAGCGATCATGAAAAATATCGTGTTATTCTCACGAAAACAAAAATGAATCCTGTATCAAACATCTTCAGTTGCTTTTATAAGGCCACTCAAATTCCATCGGTTCGTTTCGACCACCAACAAGTTCGATTTTATGTTAATAACAATTCCATACTTATACTTATAAAACCACACACTAACAAGAAAAACTTTCAGCAATCTTTCAAAATATTCATTCATTTATTCATTTAGAATTGATTCAGATGCAATTTCAAATAAATGATTACCGAGAAAACGGTAATACTACGTTTACCTTGCGGTCATATCACAGATATAACCCACTTCGTGTTTTTTGGCGGTCCGGAACGTTCTTCGTCTTCCAAGACAAAATTACCACTTTTAAACCGTGCAAACCACGTCTGACACGTTCGCATGAGCATGATCACCATAAATTTCCACCAAAATGCAGTAAATTTCTGCAGTTTTTTCCTTCATATTGATGTAATGAAGTAACACTTCCCGCAAAAACACTATCGTTGGTACCAAATTCGACATATTTGAAGTGGCAAAAAGCTATGTCGTTTACGCTTCAACTTTTTGACATACTGAAAAAAGCGCAATGACGATAGCTTTCCAACGAATGTCTGGAAATTCGGTTCACTGGAATAATAATCAAGTTACGCCATCTGCTTACCGGTACACCTAATACAATATACCATATGAGAAGGCAGCCTCGTCGTAAACGTGAAAATAGCATCCATCCAAGAAGTACTGTAAGAGTAAATTAAACCTGATCGGTGATAAACGAGATCGTCAGTGCTTTGTTCGAATGCCGGCACATTTCAAACGTCATCTATTTGAGGACCTTCTGAAATCCAAACGTCGAATCATTCACAGTCTCGATGTGTGTAAAGTTTTCACCAGGCCGACTGAATATCAAAACGACAACGATTAGACAGAGTTCTTTCTAAAAAAGGAAACAGATTTAAAAAAAAGGAAACAGATTTTACTATTGTGAGGTGGAATGACAGGGAGGTAAACCATTTTACGTATAAAAAGGTAGTGGCTAGATATTAATTTTTTTGAAAAGACGGGAGCCTTATCATGCAATACAGCTTAAGGAGTTTTGGTCGAGGAAGAACTATCTGTGGACTTGTAGGACACATTATCACTTCTACAAAATAAAACCATTGAAACGACTACAATGACTATAGAGGTTAAATATCTCATAAACCAATCATGTTGTCGAACGTCCATGAAATTCTAAAAAAAAAAGAAGTTATTCGCAGTTTCGATCTTTAAAGATAACTGTTGATTCCTTAATAAAAAAAACTCCCAAATCAACCTCCCAAAAACATCTCCTAAGTTTCAAAATAAATCCCATCAAACTAACATCAAACAGTGCAGGAAGGATGGGTGCAAACAATAGTAGTGGAGATGGTAAGATGCTGAGGAACTAAACGGGAGTCTTGAATAGTGACAAATTAATTGATTCCGTTTATTTTCATGCATTCCCATCTTTTCTTCCGGGCGACAAAATAAAAATGTTCACTGCGAAAGAAGTGGCGTATCGCAAAGTTTTGAAAGAAGAAATTTAGTGGTTCCGCTTTGGCGTTGATTGATGGTTGTTGGAAAACAATTCAGCTGATCAATCGAAACGATTCGCCGGAGAAGGGATAATATGTCGAAGGGGTCTGTTCTGGGTTGAATCACACAGCAAAAACACACGAATCATTGGTTTCTTATTCGGCTGCGCAGCCCGAGCCATAACCTCGAGCCATAAAATTGTCCAATTGAATCAATGCAGATTTCATTATTGATAATTTGATTTCACTTGTGTCATTATCAAATTGTTATTTTGTCTGACCCATTTGAAGGGTAATTTCAACCTTTCTTTCTGAAATTCGTGGAATCGACAATCATTACACACATCTCCCAACGTTCATGGGTGGGATACACATAATTTCTCCAATAATTTGTGTACAAATTCGAACCGTCAGCCGTCGGTGGCGACGTGATTTTTATAAAAATGTCAACCAAAGTCTCACCCTCAATTATTGTTCGCAGCGTCCCGCTGGAATGAGAATTAAAAATCGCCGGAAAATCAATTTATGCCGGTTCCCAATTTTTGAGCCTCCATCACTCTCGATTCTGCGGCATTGAGGATCATAATTGTGCCAATCCGAGGGCTAATTTAGGTTGTCCTTCAGATAGTGGCTGTTGAAAAAAAAAAATAAATATTGCCTTCCCACCATTCCATCGTTTCAAGGCACTCTCAGTAAAATAAAAATAATTTTTCAAACATTCAAATGCAATTTTAACTCATCTGTTGGGGTGGCTCTGGTTGGAGATGAGATAAAAAAGAATGTCCCCCTCCGGGTACATGTATGAATGTACCTCACACATCGGAAGCCAACAACTAATGAAAAAAAAAACGATGGAATATGTTCATAACAGCGAACACGTGCCTCCAGGGAGGGTTTGGAAGAGCAAAAAAAATATGCGCCACTGTGTGCAGCCGCTTCTCACACCCATACTGCATACCTGAGTAAATCTGTGCTCGATGGATTGCTTCCTGATGGTTCTGGGCTTACCGGAAGGAAGGAATTGACAACTGAAAAATATGCTGAAAATGCCTTTGATGGCGTTCACTTTTCAGGTTAAAACGTGGCCATTTTTGCTTCTATCGCGTTCTGTCTAGAACTGTAACGAATACCGATTAAAGGGTGGCGATTAATTATGTACCATAAAACTATGCAACGTAATCCTGGTGAAAGCCGAGAACCATTCGAATATTTCATAGAAATGCTCTAATAAGTAAACTAAATGCACGTCGCTTCAAGTCATCGATGCTTTTCACAAATGCCAACCATGTGGAGACACACCTTTCACTCGTTACCGCATTACACCCGGATATTTGAAAATGCGACGGCAATTTTCCGCAGGTGAGGACGAGGAAAATGTATGCGTTTCGAAATATTTTCCATAAACAGACGTCTCACGCGTTTGGGTTACTTCGGGGCAAATTGACGAGTCGCGGGCTTGTATTTGAGGAATATATTTTTTTCCTCTCCCTCGATATTGTATCCACTTTGAAGCGTAGTGAACATTATCCCGCACATGGTTTGAGTGGGGAAAAAGTTGTGTTTCCCGTGCACAATACCAACCTGTCCATTTTCTTTGATCTGCGGTTTCGTACTCACATCGATGGAGGGGCGGATGTACACGTGAAATGGTATTATTGTCTGAGACTGATAGCGGTTTCCCCGTGTGAAAAAGTGTAAACAAGTTGATCTTTACCATGATGTGGCCCGGCTTTTGACGGCCAGTTTAAGTTCGAGGGGGAATACATTCAGTGTTTAGACATTGTAAAGTGTGCGCTCACACACGTATTAATTTTTTCGACTTATTATAAGAAACTCAATGAAGTTTGTTGGATGCGAATTTAATTTAGTGAACCCCCTGGCACAACAAATTTTGCTGCATAGGTCAAATTATTAGGTTTCTGAACTTCACTCCCCAATACATAAACATGGAAATAGAATCAGGGAAGGAAAGGGATAGAAAAGAGAAAATAATAAATACAAAACAATAAATAATGTAATTATAGACTTCAAAAGTAATAGAAGTAGAATTCGAAGCAGAATCCGAAGATTGCAGGTTCGAGTCCTGTCACGGTCGCCATGTGCTATTGCTTGTGATGTCTTTCGGAATAATAATGTACAAGCTTCTTTGTCTGTTAGAATAACTCTGCCAACGTGCCGCGCTCACTTTTATGGTATTAACTATTTTCTATGTACATGAATTCTGGATATACTTATTCTAGGCGTGGTCAGACGCAATCTCGTAGACAGAGAAAGATAGCTTCAGCGAGTTGCAAAAAGTAAATAGAAAAAGGAAGTGAAAACGGTAACAAATGTTAAACACACAACATGTGTTTAACATTTGTTACCGCTAGCCAAACAAACGGCAAAGCGGAAAGAAAAACAAACGACTCCGCGCGGTGCGCTTAGGGTAATGCAAACATAAATAATAAATAGACCCTTGCCCCAGTTAAAGTATCGTATGACACTTTATGGTCGCATTGTACTGGCACTCTCGTGGGAATTTTATTGCCTTAGAGGCTCTAACTACTAGCGAGATGTGTGGCATCTCAAGTAATCATATTACAGAAAATTAGAAATATTAAAAGGAGGCACCTATTACCCAAAATAAGACCCCATCATTATAATGTTGGAGGCATAGGAGGATAAACCCATTATACAACCAAAACCCAATTTTTATCGAATTACCAAAAACCAATTGTAAAATATTGTACGTAAAGAGTGAATTGTAGTTGATATTGTGAAAAAAATAAAAGTTGTGTAATTTACGCTCGAACTGAGCGAAGTGTTTTTTAAATTAAAATTACCATCCGAGTGATTGCGAGGGAGCAACCAATCCACAGAGCAAGGGCCCAATACCTAGAGGAAAAATTAAAGCTCGATAACGTAGACCTGAAATTTTCAGTTATATCGTCATAGACGAATTTCATGCCAACTCGTCTTAGGAGTTGGCAGCACCATCTCAGATAGCAGTGAAACGTTGTGGGTGTAAAGACATGGGTTATTTAAGCAACTTTGCATACTTGAAATATTCGAAAAAGAATTAGACTAGTTTTTGGTCCTTACAATTTCCAATAAGTCGTTCATACATCGGAAGACGGGCACTTTTACAGGGAAAAAGTTTTTCGAACAACAACTTTTTCAACATATATATATATATATATATATATATATATATATATATATATATATATATATATATATATATATATATATATATATATATATATATATATATATATATATATATATATTTGGGAATTTTAAACAAATACGTTTTTGAGAAAACTGAATTTTAATTTTTAAAATAACTTTTTTGTCAGCGAAGTTTTTTTCCAAAAAATTCTTGATATTTTTTTGTGAAAATTCAAACAATTTCCTACATTTCATCTTTTGACATAAATTTTGGAGGTATCATAGTTTTTACATTATAAATTTTAGTAATAAATACGAAAAAAATTTGGCTTTTTCCAAAAAGATATACTTTGTTTCTGGTGGTATTTGGAATGGATTCTGTATTATGAGCCTGTTTCTCACATGTATGGCTCGCAGCAGTTTTCGACGAGGAAGCAAACATATTCTGGGAGGATAGAATATCTAAGCTGTGTAAAAGATGGCGAAAGATTGTGAAACAGAACTATGGATATAAAATTAAATTATAATGCTTTGATTGAAAATGATTTTTTTGTTTTCCCAAAAATCGACATTAACTTTTCGGACAACCCAATATGAACTATCCTAATTTATCCTGATTTTTATTTTCATTATTCCTGATTTTGTAACATTTGGTGAATAAAATAAGTTGAGGAAAGAGAAAAAGAAAAAAAAAAGAAAAAATTCAAATATGCCACAAAAAATGTGGAGTTCCCAATTGAGGGTGGTTTTGAATATGGCAAGGGTTGGGACAAACTCGCTTACAGAGGGCTCTGTATTCCAGAAAAAAGTCTGCTGCACTACAATGAGACACTAGGGGCGAAATTAAATTACAGCCACTTGGCATAACCAGAGGTCTGATCAAACCCAATTTGGGGTTTTTCGGGCATTTGTGGAGCGGTCGGTGAACAGCCTAGTTGCTTAGTGTGTTTCGGTAGGGCAGAGTTTAAATCAATGGTGAATCATTTCAATAGTTTCCTTTATTCTTTTAGATTTTTTTTTTAAGCGGGCGGAAGTCAACCCGAACGCCCGACCGATACTCGGTGAATCCGCAGTATCCCGCAGTGCACGCCAAACGCACTGCGAACTTGACGAAAGACTACCGATCGCAGACTATCCTTACTCCACCACGTCCAGAAGGTCAGCACGTCCCCGAGTCCTTGAACAAATCTGGATAACGACCAATTAAGGGTGAAACCCTGCGCGCAGGTACGATAGTATAAGTGACATGGCCATGATCGCGAGATAAAGTGAAAATAAAAGGAAAGGGAGAGAAGAGCGAAAGAATATTGTAGAAAGTGTTGAAAATGTAAAAGAAATAGAAAGGAGTCAAATAGTCTCTATTTCGACTATTTAGTTAGCTTTTAGTTAGAGAATCACGTGGTTTAAATTTCAGTTTTACCGAAACAATTCCTTTTCCGTTTGGAAGCTGAAATTCGGTGTTTGTCCGCGGTTTTCGAAGGTTGTCTTTAAAGAGTGCTGACCATTCTGGTACAGCCAGACACCAAAGGTTTGCGTAGTCCGAAGACGGCAGTCTCGAAGACCCGAACCGTTTGGGACCATTAGATTGAGGGGACTCTACCATAGCCGGGCAAGAAAAGCGACGGGTGGTCTCTCTTCGGAGAGTGGCGCAAAGGCCACCAGGTTTTCAATCCCTCAACAAAAAAAAAGGTTCTCCGACGGTTACAATTTTTTCAAATTATAGTTGGCAACCCTGCCCACAACGTTTCACTGCTATCTGAAATGGTGCTGCCAATGGCCAGTCGAGTTGGCATGAAATTCGTCCATAACGAACTCATCTTGGCATCGGTTTAAAAGGATATAGACAACATAAACGCAAAATTGTTTACCACTGCATCCTCGACACACAAACTTTCTTGTTTACATAAAACATTTCTGTTTAAAAGTTGTTTATATCGTTGTTTTGGATCGATGCGCCAAGAGAATTGACTTGGGAATTGACTTGACCACTTAAATGGCTCACCCGTACTTTGCAATTGGGCACTGGTATAAGCTAGAGGAATAATTCATATCAAATGATGATAGTGCCAGTTCTCGAAACATTAAGTTTTTATTTTTAACGTCTTGTGTATGAAACAAATACATGAATGCTTTTTTGACTTAAATTCATAAGTTCTTCAGAGGAAATTCTCGAGGCATTTCTTTTTTGTCGAACCGAAAACGCCGAGAAATTTTCAATCAAATTTTTATTTTTATTTTGTTTACAAAAGAATTAATATTGAGCTGTCAAAAAAGTCCTGCGGTAATCCCGCGAGGTGTCGTTGTAAACGCGTAGTTCTAGTTGTATTCATTGTATCGAGTCATACTATAGCTTGTTGGAAAGCTATAATATAGTTCTTGACAGTGTTTTGTTTGGTTAAGTCGTTCGTGAGTTATAGTGTCGCAAATATGGAGCAAAATAAAGAGAAAATCCGACATATTTTACAGTACTACTATGACAAAGGCAAAAATGCATCTCAAGCTGCCAATAAAATTTGTGCAGTTTATGGACCCGATACAGTTTCCATTTCCACCGCACAACGATGGTTTCAACGTTTTCGTTCTGGTGTAGAGGTCGTCGAAGATGCGCCACGCTCCGGAAGGCCTGTCGTCGAAAATTGCGAAAAAATCGCTGAATTAGCCGTGAAAGACCGGCATAGTAGCAGCCGTAGCATCGGCCAAGAGCTGGGCATAAGTCATCAAACCGTTATTAACCAAGCTTGGATTCACAAAGAAGCTCGATGTATGGGTGCCGCACACGTTGACGCAAAAAAACATCTTTGACCGTATCGACGCATGTGAATCGCTGCTGAATCGCAACAAAATCGACCCGTTTCTGAAGCGGATGGTGACTGGCGATGAAAAGTGGGTCACTTACGACAACGTGAAGCGCAAACGGTCGTGGTCGAAGCCCGCTGAAGCGGCTCAGACGGTGGCCAAGCCCTCATTAACGGCCAGGAAGGTTCTGCTGTGTGTTTGGTGGGATTGTCAAGGAATAATCTATTATGAGCTGCTTCCCTATGGCCAAACGCTCAATTCGGACCTGTACTGCCAACAACTAGACCGCTTGAAGGTAGCACTCATGAAGAAGAGGCCATCTTTGATAAACAGGGGCCGCAACGCCAGGCCACACACTTCTTTGGTGACGCGCCAGAAGCTCCGAGAGCTCGGATGGGAGGTTCTTTTGCATCAGCCGTATAGTCCGGACCTTGCACCAAGTGACTACCACCTGTTTTTGTCCATGGCGAACGAGCTAGGTAGTCAGAAGTTAGCCACAAAAGAGGCCTGTGAAAATTGGCTATCCGAGTTTTTTGCCAATAAGGAAGCTTCTATAACAGGAGTATTATGAAGTTGGCATCTCGTTGGGAACAAGTCATCGAACAAAACGGCGCATATTTGACTTAAAACAGATGATTGTAACTAATTTTATGACTTTTTTGACAGCCTAATATATGCCACTGTTCACAAATGTACTGCCAGGTTTTAGCCCTTTATATTTATGAGTTTTAATTTTGATTCTAAGGACTATCAACACTCCTGTACTCGCGCGCAAAATCATGACTCGTACACCCCAAACTAGCGTTGGCAGATAACATTTCATCTTGGCAAAAATAAAAAAATGAGTGGGTTATATCTATGATATAACCGCAAGGTTGACGTGGAACTACCTTAGCTTAGCAATCATTCGTTTGTATTGATTAAATTCTTGATTGAATGAAACAGTTTCCAAATTCAATTGAGTTCAATATATTTGCTCTGTGAGTGAAAAAAATGAACAAATGCCGTGTAAAGTCAATTCATTTATTGTGATTGATTGTTCTTCGTTACACGTAAATTTAATGACGGACCTTTTACGTTTGGTATGATGACTAGAACAAAATATATGTACGGAAGAATTATCAAACGTTTGATGAACCAGCCTAAGGCTGAACATCTTTCCAATAAAGACAAAAAAATGGGTGGGTTATATATATGGTATAACCGCAAGGTTTACGTGGGACTACCTTAGCTTAGCAACCATTTCTTTGTATTGATTAAATTGTT
Organism: Toxorhynchites rutilus septentrionalis; assembly: GCF_029784135.1. Lineage (NCBI taxonomy): Eukaryota > Metazoa > Arthropoda > Insecta > Diptera > Culicidae > Toxorhynchites > Toxorhynchites rutilus. The sequence continues at coordinate 123,725,127 of NC_073744.1, forward strand.
GATTGTTGAATTTCCGAATTCAATTGAATTCAATATATTTGCGTGATGAGTAAAGAGACTGAATAAATTCCATGTTTCATGCATTGTGGTAGATTATGTTCTTCATTACAAGTAAATTTAATGAAAGTCCTTTTACGTTTGGTGTATATTTGGACAATATATGTGAAGAATTATCAAACAATTATTTTATTTTACATTTCCATCTGATGTTTGCATCTCTCGCATCAGCCGCGAATTTACTTGATTTGATGAACTTCAGGCACTCAGTTTAGATTTTGACATGTACGTCGAACGCATATTGTTCAATCAATAGGCGTTATCACAGTAAATGGGTCTCAACATTTTGCCTAATCATCAAATGGTAAGCGTAGAAATTCGGTGAGCAAAAGAAATGAAGGCATATCCTTCAATGAAATCTTGAATAACCGAGCCAAAGCGTTGTGTTCGTACCCGCTTTTATAATCCGTGTTAGGAAAACACTTTTCGGAATGCAAAAAAAACATGCGGGTGCAGAAATACCCCCGCCTTGCATGAATCATCAATATTCTAGTCTGCGCAAAGACAAGCGAGTACAAAAGCACTCGCAGTTTGCATTTATTTGCAAAGCCAATTTCCCCAGACACCTTGGTTCTGAAATCTGTGTTGGGGAAACACATTTCAGTCGGAACAAAAATACAAAAATACCCTCTACCTGCATGAATATCCAATGCCAATTCCCTCAGACATCTTGGCTCAGAAGTCTGTGTTGAGGAAACACATTTCAGCCGGAACAAAAATGCCCTCGACTTACATGTATTTGCAATGCCAATTTCCTCACACTCCATGGATTTAAAGTATGTGTTAGGGAAACTCATTTCAGTCGGATCAAAAATACTCCCGACTTTAATGTATTTGCAATGCCGATTTTTCCAAGGCTGCTTGGTTATGATGGCTAGGTTGGGGAAACCGCATATCGGGCCAATCAAAACGAGTCAGTTAGGGCGTTTAGATAACGCTTAACATTTTACAGTTATTCAATTGTTTATCTAATGAAAAATAACATTTTATTTATTGCGATAGATTCGTAGAAATATTCTCTATCAATTGATGTAAACATCTTTCCGATCCAGTAAGAAATGTTGGAGTTATAAGAATTCGGAATCTTTCATTTTTTCCTGCATGTTCTGTGTTTAGGAAGGGAAACACATTTCAATCGGAACAAAAATACCCCCGATTTGTATGAATTCGCAATGCCGATTTCCCCACGCTCCATGGATTTGAAGTCTGTGTTAGGGAAACACATTCCAGTCGGAACAAAAATACCCCCGACTTGCATGAATTTGAAATACCGATTTCTCCAGGCACCTTGGTTTAGAAATCTCTATTAGGGAACACATTTCGGTGGGAACAAAAGCTCGCCCTACTTTCGTGTGTTCTTCTTCTTCTTTTTGGCTTTAAGAGGGTTTAAACTTTTCAGTTCACTCGCCTCTAGGCTCTTTCGTGTGTTTGCAATGCCGATTTCGCTGCTTGGTTTTAAAGTCTGTGTTAGGGAACATTTTTCGATGAGAACAAAAGTCCCCCTACTTTCATGTATTTGCAATGCCGATTTCCCCAAGGCTGCTTGGTTTTGATGGCTGTGTTAGGGAAACCGTAAATCGGGCCAATCAAAACGATGCAGTTAGGGCGTTTAGATAACGCCTAATATTTTACAGTTATTCAATTGTTTATCTAATGAAAAACAACATTTTGTTAGTTGCGATAGATGCGTAGAAATATTCCCTATCAAGTGATGCAAACATCTCTCCTATCCAGTACGAAATGTTCGAGCTATAAGCATTCGAAATCTTTCATTTTTTTCATGTTCTGTGTTTAGGTTTTCACTTTACCCTCCATATATTCCGGTTAGACGTAGTCCCACGTCAAAAAAAAATGCTAAATTTTTTGCGAATTTGTCACTTTCTAGGTTGCAACTCTAGATTGCTTGTCAAAACGAGTTTGAGTTTACATTGCAAGAATTTGTCCGTAACGGTGAAATTTGTCCATGAAGATGCAATTATATTTTGTCAGCAAATTCTCCTAGAACTTGCTTGGACGCTTCTTTGCCTCCAGATTTTGTTTTGCGTTGTGTGTTTGAAAAATTCATTCTGGACACAGGACTGTGAAACTCCTGCCGTTTCCGCCGCATCTTTCGAAGACAAACTAGAATTCCGTTTGAAATATTAACCTCGTATCATACTTGTCTCTGCCAATGGAATATCTAATCCTCTAATTAAATATTGTAATGTTTCCTTGTCCGAAGTATCATAGATCATGTCTTTTAATAAAACTCTTATTTTGGCAACATGAAAAAAATACTCCAGCATTAAATATTTACTAGCGCCCATCAACTTACTCCTGAGATCATCAAACATACCAGTTGAGAAGAAAACAGCGCCGGACTGTTGATGAATTACTTTATCATCAAAAAAAAAAAATCTCGAAGAAAATAACTCTTACCTCCAAATGAAAAGCACCTCGCTGAAGTAATTCATTTTTCTCACTTCGCGCTTCGCCGTAACATTCGCGTACCAACAAGGTACTATAAATAAATTGAGGCAAATATTAGTACTGACACATGTTTGGAAAAGTTCAACGCACCTCAGACCCTCCCTCCCTCACCCTCTGTGCGAATCATCCACTCCCAGCTGTCCTCAAGTTGTTATTTTTCGCCCCAACTCCTGTGCGCTGCATGCGTCCGTCCGGCGAGAAAACACTTGAAACTTCCGCCGGCGCTTCGAGCAGAAGTAAAAAATCTACCCCTCTTCCGCTTCCACCGTGTCCGCGTCATAACACCATTCGCTTCGGTGGGAAGAAGTTGTGGTGGTAAATTATCAAATGGAATTTGTTACACAGGAGCAGCAAGCAGAATTATCTTCCCTTGCTTGCGCCACCTGGTCGGGTCGAAAATGTTTGGGGGGTCGGCACGTATTCAAGGTTTCTTGGGTGGCTGGCTGGGTTCGCGAAGACTCAAGGAGTTGCGCTAGTGAAAAACGCGGTGATTATCACCAATTAAGCGATTGTTTATGGCCACCGTTGGCCGTGGATAGTTGCTAGGGAGTGGGGAATCAGAGCTCTGAAGCTTAAGCTGTGAGGAAAAGAAACCCGACTAGCTGCCAGCAGCTGCTCGGTGAACAATGTTATTATCATAATAATAATCATCATAATAATCGTGTAATGCGTTGCTTAAAGTGGGAAGAGGGTGCTGCTAGTTAGTGAAAATTACTTGACAAATTCAAGCGAAGTGCACACGATTTGCATTTATAAGCTGGAGTAATGGAGCGTTAATGGGTTATGCTTTCTTGATCAAAATACTTTCTAATATAGATTAGTTTTTGACCTAGCTGTGCAGATTGTGTTCCACTGTATCCGTAGTTTCGAGGACACTTTCTTCAAAAGTTTCAGCATAATTAGATATAATCGTCAAAAGTTCATCAAGCATAATAAGTCATGATTATCCAACGATAATACATTACAATATTAGGATACTAGGCGATACACTTCTGACCTTTGATTGCAAAGGCATAAATGATATCGCAAATGATCAAACTCCACTGTACCTCTAATTGGAGGGAAATGGTAAACATCATGATTACCTTTGGTAAATGGTGTGATTCTGTGAAAACGTACTCTGAACAATATAAAATGAAATCCTGAAAATTGAGTGTACCGTTTTGTCTCAAATTCCGAACACTTAAGCTTTGTTGGCCATTAAACAGTGTCTCATTACTCAAAATGGTAGGGTAACACGGGGTGAGTTGGACATACGAGGTGATTTGGACCACCCCATTATCTCAAAAAGTGTGGCTCAACTTGGATTTTTTTAAATGTCATCTTCTTTTATCGTTGAACCATATGTAACTAACGTAAAAATTTGTCAAAAAATGTGAGTTTTCCGATCGTGGTTTTAAGGTTTTTCCCGCTGATTAAACAAACTTTTCGTGTATTGTGCAGTAGAGTTCTGTTCGTCTACAGAAGAGGAACAATTCGATGCAGCGAAACAGTAAGTTTGATAACAATAAATGAAATTAGTTGCATTTCAATTTTTGCATGTTGTGTGGGGTGACATGGACACGTTTTTGTGGGGTGAATTGTTCCTATAGATTTGAGGCTTTTCTTTGGTCTAATTAATTCCAGATACCGCTAAAGTATAGAAAGAGGATGGGCACACAACGTTGAAAGAAGGAGGAGCTTGAAAAAGCAACGCAGGCCATCAAGAACGGATTTTATTTGACCAAGCATCGATAGTGTTTGAAAATGCTGGAACAACAGTGAAAAGATCCATGCAGAATTCGAGCTGGTCTCAATCCAATTTTTCTGGTCTGGAATTTGGCCATGATACCTGGTATCGATCCCAGAACACTGTTACTGGTTGTAACATCATTTCTGAATACTTTACATAAACATAAGTCCTTTTTTGTTTTTTTCGATGAAACACATACTGGACCAAATCACCCCACCACAGATGGTCCAAATCACCCCGCATCAAATTTTAATGTCCAAAAATCATCTCTTTTATTTTATGATATATTTGGTAATTTAAAGCTTGATATAATGATTAAACATTATTGATTGAGAGAAAACAAGTATAGATCAGTATACAATGCGACATTTTTTATTTAGACCGTATTGGTTTGGAAATATTAGGCGATTTGCTTAGATGGTCCGAATTCCCCCCTTTTCCCCTACTCTTTGGCGAAATTAAATTGATTTTTGGATACAATAGAGCCTTTGACTACAATAAAATTGATTTATAAATACATATTCATGGTGAAAAAATAAAAATATGTTTAATCACTTTTGTCTCAAATTCCGAACAGCAAATATGCATTTTTTTTAAAACATATCTTTTGAACAACTGGACCGATTCATATGATCGATATATCAAATCAATGTCAATTAGCTAGTCTTTTTTGAAAAAATGTTATACTCGCAAAAAAATGGATTTTGCTTTCGTAATTATATCAATACTATAAATAATGCTGGAATGAAGTCTATATCCAAAATCATGTCAAGGTTTTGATTATTAAATTATTTATAACATTAAAGTTCAGTGGATTCACATTGATAAATGAAGTGTTCGCAATTTGAATCATGCGTAGAAAATTGATTCATTTTCCGAACACTAATTTTAATGAAGATTTCTGCATAAAATATCGTTTTTTCATCCATTTATTGTAGATTCGTACAAATTCTAGAACATAACATGAAAACAACAAACAAAATAGTTAACTACAAAAACTGAAAAATTGACGATGCTTGTTTATTTGCCAACGTACAATTTTATCATTGGTTTTTACTGTCACTTTTTTTTTGCAAATGCTCAATATTACATATTATAGGCTGTATCGATACCTGTAAATGATGTTAAAATAAAGGCTCAATGAAGAATTTCAGGGTTTTGATTATTCAATTATTTATAACATTAAAGTTCAGTAAATTTACATTTGAAAATGAAATGTCCGGAATTTGAATCATGCGTAGAATTTCAATTCATATTCCGAACACTACTTCAATATTATTTTTAATGAAGATTTCTGCATAAAATATCATTTCTTCCAACTAGTTATCGTAGGTTCTTATATTTTCTAGCACTTAACATGAAAACAGCATTCAAAATAGTTGAAACAACAAAAAAAAACTGAAAAATGAACGTTGCTTGTTTTTTTACGGAATTTTTTTAACGCAAACATTTTATCATTGGTTTTGACTGTCACTTTTTTGTAAATGTGTAATATTTTGAATTATAGGCTGTATCGATACCTGTAAATGATGTCAAAATGAAGCCTATACCTCAAAGAATGTCTGTGTTTTCATTATTGAATTATTATAATAAAATAAAAGTTTAGTAAATTTATATTTAAAAATGAAGTGTTCGGAATTTGAGACTGTTCGGAATATGAGACAAAACGGTACCGATATAGCGCCCTTGGTCCAGAAACCATGTAAACTATGAAAAACAAATACAATCAATGATTACGAAAGCAAAATCCATTTTATTGCGAGTATAACATATCTTCAAAAAAGACTAGCTAATTGACTTTGATTTGATATATCGATCATATGAATCGGTTCAGTTGTTCAAAAGATATGATTTAGAAAAAATGCATATTTGCTGTTCGGAATTTGAGACAAAAGTGATTAAACATATTTTTATTTTTTCACCATGAATGTGTATTTATAAATCAATTTTATTGTAGTCAAATGAAAAAGAAGGCTCTGTTGTATCCAAGAATCAATTTAATTTCGCGAAAGAGTACCATTTTGAGTAATGAGACACTGTTTAATGGCCATCAAAGCTTAAGTGTTCGGAATTTGAGACAAAACGGTATTTCAATACGTGGTGACGGAAGATAACATATTTTTGTTGAGCGTGCAACTGAAAGCAGTCCTCATTTTGTGGGTGTTTGTGTGTAAAATGATTCCACTATCTTGATTTTGACGTTTACTTTTCAGTTCTCAAAATAGCATCCTAGTAAGAGGAGCAATGCTTGAAATTTTTGCTCGCACAACACAAGCTTCTCGCACGCGATGTTGGCAAAATTGTTAAATATGACCAAATCAACTGCAATCAATTAGATTAATCTTTATAAGGCAGTGGAAACTAGGCAAACTATCGACTCAAACTTCAGAGAACTTAATCCTTACATGAGAAAGAAGGCATATTTACCTTTGATAAAAAATTGTAAAAACAGTTGAAAATTATTGGCAATACAGTTTCCACTGCCCGTTAACCCTAAAAACACGGCTTCCCGCTGCCTTGTAGGCTCACTTGATTGCGCCTTTGACTATGCAAAAATTGTTGACGTAGGAGTATCTCTTTCGTTTAGGGTGCCAAATCAGAAAACAGGTCACGTTTTTATGAAACGAAATTAACGTTAATGAATATGTTTGCTGCAAACGGATTTTGATGATTTACATTCCAATCGAATCGGATATTCCCTAAGATTTGTTTGATATGCTTTACATTATAATACCAGAGTCTGTATAATGCCTAGTAAACCGGTAAACCTGGAACTTTTATGAAAAGGATGAAACGAGGCGACACCGTCTTACTTAAGCGAACCATTTTCTATCAAATACATTATGGTACGGAAGGACGAAAATCAGTACGAACATAAGTGGAACGAATTGTAGGTGATTCTCGAGTGGTATTTTTTTTCAAAAATGAATGCTTTATTCTGCGAAAATAATTACGAATTTCATATTTTAAGTATTGCTGATCGCTAGTCATAACTTTTTCCCATCTTTCTGGCAATTTCTTTTGCGGCCGGTTTGTCGGCCTCGAATCGATCCAAGTTTCCTAGTATGTTTTGACCGGTTTCGCGACATGCGGTAGAACATTGTCGTGGTGTAAAATAACTATCGTGTCGTTGCTCGTATTGTGGCCGTTTTCCTTCAGTGCACGGCTCAAACGCATCAATTGTCGTCGGTAGAGGTCCCCCGTGATGGTTTCATTCGGGTTTAGCCGCTCATAGTACGCCACACCCAGCTGATCCCACCAAATGGACAGCATAACCTTCTGGTTGTGAATATTATTTATTTATTATCTTCGACATAAAAGTCGTACATATATTTTTACCTACTAAATCTAAGCCTGAACACATTTTTGATACACCGAAGTCAAACAAATCAGACACTTCGTTGATCTTGATACAGCAGACGTCCAATGGATTGTTAATACCATAGGTGGTGCGATGATTCGACCGGCGAAAAAATTGTGATTGCCGCGTCACTCGAAGAGGTGTGTTGAAGCGAAGTTTCGCTAATATATCTGCACAGTCGATGTGATCTGTCAAGATATCAAAGACGAGTAGTCGTTGAAGAAGTACTCGTCTGCTCGCTTCGTGTTTCGCTTCAAGAAACCTAGCATGGAATATGCTTTCGCAGTGACTGAAGCGATGTGTTCCGTAAACCTTAATTTACTGTCTACGAGAATCCCCAGATCCTTCACGGTACTCGTACGCTTCAAAGTCGTTGTTGCCATTTCGTAGTCGAAGACAATCGGCGTTCGTGAGTAACTGAATGAAAACACGCAGTTTTTGCTGATATTGACTTCCATTCCGTTCAAACTGCACCATTCCAGAATCTTTTTTTTTTATCCCTTTTGTTTATTTCAGGCTCATTAGCATTTTGGCTGTAACAGAGCCGAATTTCAATCGTGTACATGTCACATGTTTATAATATCTATAATTAGCACATTAGACAGTTGCCATGTTTTCGGCGTTAGAGTATTCCCTTCTATACCATTGCATATGGTACACATTTACACAGTTGCCATATAGGCGTAAGAGTTTTCGTTCTGTTCTTCCATTATCCAGTTAGACCGGACAGCGGAGACAGTTGATTGATCATTGTTGAGTTATTTATAGAACAGCAGCCCGATGTGTCTTGCAGAGCAGAGCAGTTGTATGGATGAATCGATCTTATTTCGACCGTGGATCGATCTCCATCGCTGATGATTGTTGCGTGGACGTAGCTATTCTGTAACAACACAAAGATGGTCAATGAGGGTCCTGAGTTTTGAGCTCACGATCGATCGCTTACTAAGCGAACGCGCAACCAATGTGGCTACGGAGACCCCCCATTCCAGAATCATGTCGATGTCCGATTGCAGCGCACAACAGTTTACCAGTGTTTGAACTGCTCGATGAAACTTGAGATCGTCTGCATACAACGATTTCGGTGATTTCAGCGCTTTACAAATGTCGTTGATGAACAGAACAAAGAGCAAGGACCCCAAGACACTGCCCTGGGGTACTCCGGAATGTATCGGGAACGTGAAGGATAATACATCACCAATTTTCACTGAGAAACTGCGCTCAGTAAGGTAAGACAGGATCCATCGTGTCAGCCACTCTGAAAGTCCTATTCTCCTGAACTTTTCCGTAGTCCTACGTCCTAAGTGGTCGTGGCTTGAATACAACTCCCTATATTTTTTAATTAAGACTTACAAAAAAAAATTAAAATTGAATTTTTCAACAAATACACCATTTATTATTTTGAAAAAACTGCGTGATCTTACACAGTAGATTTTAAATAGAGTGCTTACAATGAGAAATTTATCAACTTATTGCATTTTCAAAGAATTTAAACAGAATTTTCAGCCGGCGTTCGTGATTTTTCTGCATAAAAATGACTCCAAACTAATATCGTACATTTTTAGTAGTCCTACAAAATGGGCAATATAGTTGCCTAGGGCTTTTAAAGGGTTAATTTGATCGAGGAATGCCAGGAAGCCTGGATCAGCGAAAATCTGAAGCTGAAGGCTGCAGCGATCTCGAAAAAAGTGGCAAAACTTTTAAGCAGCACTCTCCGTCCAAAATATCACAAATAATTTACTAAATCGAAAATAGTGCAAAGCGACGAGTAAAAACGAAAAACATGTCTATTTCATTCGTTTATATTTTCACTTGTTCTACTATTTACACTTGTGTTTCCAATATATATATATATTTTTTGTGATAAAAGTTTTTATAATAGAATTAAATTTATTAGTAAGATTTTGTAGCAGTGCATACAAAATGTAATTTTTTTCTAAATAGTTCATTAATTTTCCAACAAATATCATATTTTGATCAGACATCTGGATTTTGAGTTACGATTTTTTAGAAGAAAGATCCATGATTCTGAATAAGTTTTTTTTAAGAGGGACCCCTGCCTGGAAGATTGAAAAATAATGAATTTAAGTGATTCTTTTTTTTCGGATCTTAGGAATAAAGTGAAGTGTTCGGTTATTCATATTTATCGGTATATTTAGTTCAAGGTAAATTTGAAGATGTATTTTACATTTTCTGAGTGCACGAATAATGATTATTACGCTGTTGACAGCTGGATGCGTAGATACTGTCTCATAAAAAATCGAAAAAATGCGATATCAAAAAACGGCTATGTAACGTTTTAGATCATTCATTTTTGCATGCTGATAAAAATGACTATAGACGAATTTCATGCCAACTCGACTGGCCGTTGGCAGTACCATTTGAGACAGCAGTAAAACGTTGTGGGTGCAGAGAAATGAGTCACTTAAGCAACTTTGCATACTGAAATATTCGAAAATTAATTAGACTACTTTTTGGAAAAAAGCCTAATCTTTTTTCTTAATTTTTTACAAAAATAATTAACTTGAAAACTCTGATAAAAATAAAAAAAAATTTCGCTGATGAAAAAGTTATTTTAAAAATTAAAACTCATTTTTCTCAAAAACATTTTTTTAATTCCCAAAAATATATATATGAATAGCCCTTACGATTTCCAACAAGTCGTCCATACATCGGAAGATGGGCACTTTTACAGAGAAAAAGTTTTTCGAACAACAACTTTTTCATGTTTTCTCTGAAAAAAATACAACTAATCCTAATTTTGTTTGGAGTCAAGATAGCGATATAATGTATTGGACAAAGTTTTAGATCTTGTTAAAATATTAACGAATGTCGAAGACATTAACTTTCTATTTTTAATATTTTTAATAGTTTTTGGAATATTTATTTTTTCCAAAAAATTCTTTGGTGATTTTCCAAGAAATTTTCAAAGAAAACATGAAAAAGTTGGGGTTCGAAAAACTTTTTCCCTGTGAAAGTGCCCATCTTCCAATGTATAGACGACTTGTTGGAAATTGTAAGGGCTATTCATATATATATTTTTGGGAATTTTAAAAAAATACGTTATTGAGTATTTTTATTATTGAATATATAATTGAGTATTATTTTACTGAAGTTTATTTTTTAAATAACTTTTTTGTCAGCGAAATTTTTTTCCAAAAAATTTTTGGTATTTTTTTTGTAATAATTTAAACACTTTCCTACATTTCATTCTTTGACTAGGATTTTGGTGGTATAATAGTTTTTAAGATATAATTTTTTGTAAAAAATTAAGTATCAAATATTGGCTTTTCCCAAAAAGTAGTCTAGGGTAAATGATCTTGGTTTGTCCAATTTGGGGTGTTTTTATGCAAGTAAGTAGTAAATGCAAATCGATTTTTCTTCATGAAAATCACACATAATCGATACGAGTTTGGGTTTGTTGAAGAGCCCCAAGTCTCTAGTTGCTAATACTACCATAAGGTGTTGAAATTATTCAAATTTTTATGTTTTTTAACGATTTTCCTTAAAGAAGAATTATGATCATGGTTTGACCACCTCTGATCATGGTTTGCCCAAAAAAATGATCATGGTTTGTCCGGTTTTAGAAATCTCCATTTTTGAATGAAAACATTCGAATTCACAATTAGATGTTGCATTTATCATTGCTTGAGTTTACTGTCATCATATTGATTCGTTCATAATTTAGGCTTTCTTCAGAATATTGCCTTTTCTTGGGCATTTTAGAAGTGTTCACCTCAACACAATCAACACAGAAAAACCATACTTCTGCTAAGCGCGAAGCACACCATAAACAAACATAAACAAACTGCAGCGCGCCAAGCGGTTGCCATAGAAATCATGTGGACAAAACAACATTATTGGACAACTCATGATCAGAATTGAGTTCATCAAAATGCGTTAATTTAATGGTTTAGCTATGTAAATCTGATACAAATGGTGAGCAAGCATGATGTTTACAATATTTATAAGTGTTGTAATCCAGAAAAGGGGTGAATACGTGCCAAAAAATCATCTGGTGATCGATTAAAAGTTAGCTCGAATGAGGGGCGCATTGACACAAATCGAAGGTGTATTTTATAATCCTTTAAAACATGTGATTTCGTAAAAATATACTATCAAACTACTATAAATCATGTAAAAGGCAATTTCATTTATATGTTTCGAAACATTCGAAGGCCTTATTTAACACAGGAGCGCTGAATTAGAGCATTCAAAAAAGTGGGCAAAACATGATCATATTTTCGACTGGACAAACCAAGATCATTTACCCTAATTCTTTTTCGAATATTTCAAGTATGCAAAGTTGCTTAAACGACCCATGTCTTTACACCCACAACATTTCACTGCTATCTTAGATGGTGCTGCTAACTCCTAAGACGAGTAGGCATGAAATTCGTCTATAACTTTCCAACGAAATCAAATATCGAAAAATCCATTATAGGACAACATTTCTGAGGGCATAAGCTTCCCAAAAATGCAAACAAAATTCGTTTTTTCGACTTTCCAGACCGGGGTCCTCCCTTAAATTATTCTTAATTCAAATTGGTCTTATGATAATGGAATTTAGAATTTCGGGGGCTTCCATTAAATGTATCAAGTTCCAAGAAACTCGAAGAAGGTCGCGTCAAAGTTTCCTGTTTTTCGACTGATTTTATATAGAATCATTGGCACTCTAATTTATATTCTTATATTTTCGTAGAAATATTATTTCCCTCAATCTGAGATTGTTCATAATACTCCACATTTTATTAGCAGTAAATAGATCGATTTTTCAACGACACAAATTTACGAACCGAACCATAAAAAACACACACACAATTTACATCACGCAAAGTTACACGAGATGGCGAAACTCTGACGCCACAGTTTGCGATTCTTGCTCTGCTCCTTCATCATGTGGTACTGAGTTATCTTTTGCAGAACTTTTGCGAAGCAAGTTGCTTGTGAAAAAGTTATTGGGAATTTGCACAACTGAAGCAAGCTTTACTGTTAGCTGAACTGCATCTTGACTGGTTGAGGCAGTACTTTTTTATCATCCCACCTGCTGCTATTATTGCTATTTATATAAACTGATTGGCAGCCGGCCAAAATATACATACATTTATTAGTTCTACTATATTGCCATAGCGCCCCTCACACTCTCTCTCACTTTCGCCCTTGCAACTCTTTTTCTCTTGAGTCACATCGAAGTTCAGCTTTTTACAACGACCGCCCGAAATATGGCAGCTGAAGCTGCATCAGAAACCATTATCAAGTTACGGAATTTTGCCCGGTTTTACGACAAAATAACAGTGGCATGGTGGCACAATACCGAGCTTCCCTTGCTTACTTCCGCTTCACATGTTCCGCCGTTCGTTGTGCGCACGAAAGCGGAAATTCGACCCTCTGTCGCGCCCCAGTAAGTGTTTAGCGGGGATTGTCTATTTAGGTTTTTTTTTCTCTCTTCACAATTTTGGTTCCCGTCTAGTTGCAATTTCTGTTCCTTTCCTGCTCATATGAACAAACCGGATGCTGGAAGGGCTCTTAATGGGCAGTCTTTTACGACACGACCAATTTGTCCATTGACGGAGCGGGACTTGCACCGAGCTGACCATACTGGACCATTGGACCAGCTAGGAGCTAGGAAGTAATGGCTCCGAAATTGTCAGCCACGGTCGCGCAACACTAATGGTCTACATGGAATCATTTCGTCACTCTCGAATGTGGAGATTACAGCGTGGATTATTGAAAGTTGGATGTTAATCGCTTGTAACGACAGATAGACAGCATAGCGACACAGCTGAAATTGGGAATGATGTTGGGAATCTATGTTTTGTAACGCCATGTTTCTCAAATTCCATTAACTGTCCCCTTAAGAACAAATGGTGCGTGCTTGAGAGCAATGTTCTCCTGAATTAAATAATTGAATTGAAGCTCAACGTAAAATGATTGTAAAAAATGAAGCTCAACGATTGAAAAATTCACACCAATCGGAAGCTAAACTCTAATTTATTGTATAATAAGCTGTCCCGGAAAACTTCGTCCCTTCCAAAATTTGTTTTTATGTTATCAATACCTTCAAACATTCACGTTTTCTTACTATGAGCAAGTTCATGGGTCCAATCGCAAAACTGTTCATTGATGGATCTTCTAATCGACCCCGTTGAGTTTATATTACACTATAAAACTCCTAGTATTTCTAATAATATTCATCATTATAATAGCAGATTATTTTCAGACACAATTCTCGTTCAAGATGTTTCAACCACTTGCAAATAACATGTTTCACCGTTACATGGAATAAGTGTTTTATACAGCAAATATGATAGAATAAAGATATCCCTAAATCGGAGGACTTCCTCGAGTTCTGCTCTAATCACCACATTCGGTGATACTTTTGGTATAGATAGAAGAAGATATAGGAGTGCGTTTCATCACATTAAAACCCATTTCCCAAATTGTGCTTGATTAGTTTTCGAGTTATGCGGAAGTTTGTGTTTCGTTTGTATGGCAGCACCCCTTAGAGAGTGGGGATTCGCCATAGAAACGTTTCGTGCCCCGTAAAACCTTCACATGCCCAATTTGGCTCCATTTGCTTGATTAGTTTTCGAGTTATGCAGAAATTTGTGTTTCATTTGTATGACAGCCCACCCTTAGAGAGCGGGAGGAGTGTCTAACCACCATAGAAACATTTATTGCATCTTAAAACCTCCACATTCTAAATTTGGTTTCGTTTGCTTGATTGATTCTCGCGTAATTCAGAAATTTGTGTTTCATTTGTATGGCAGACCCCCCTTAGAGAAGGGGGTGGGCGGAGTATCTAACCATCATAGAATCATTAATTGCACCCCAAAACCTCCACATGCCAAACTTGATTTCATTTGCTTGATTAGTTCTCGAGTTATGCAGAAATTGGTGTTTCATTTTTTTTCAAGCTAATTGGATTTATTAGAAGTTGTGTTTTTCCTGTCCTTTGAGTTTTTCACCAACATTACCCAAGAATGAATTACGAATGAATGAATCGCTCTTCGGTTTCTCCTAAACTTCATTTATGTAGTCTTGATTTTTCCGTTGTTGATTTCCACATCAAAACATCGCTTATAGGTTTCGAGTAGATTATTTTAAGATTTGGCATATGCTATCATTATGATATCTTATGACAAATTCTAATAGCAACTGATTCTTAGAGAATCATATCTTGGATATTTGACAAAGTTTTTGAAAAATCAAAAACCATTATATTAATAAAAAAATATAGCAGTTTTCTGGGATAGAATAAATCGTGAAGCAATATGACAAAATAAATTTATTATTTTATGTGTCAAGATAAGTTCGAATCTATCCTGCACGAACGTAATTAAAATCAGAACTATCCTCTCATGAGTTGGCTGAACTGTTCAACTGCCCAAAACTTCACGGTAATTCAAATCCTTTGAAGAAGGTCTAACCTGATTCTAACTGATCCCAAAATTCACTCGAAAGTGGTTGCTCTTTTCAAACGGACCCCGGATTCGTCACCGATAGACACGGAGAAAATGGCACGAGCTTCGTAATCCTAAATTCAAAAAAAAGCAAATGGTGGTTTGACGAATGTCGAGACACAAGTTGTGTCGAACCGTAATGCGAAGTAAAATCTGGTACCAAAGAAACGTTCAAGGATGCTCTCCATGAATTTGCTGATGAAATGTACTGTAAGGCCGTTGTTTCCGAAAAGACTGGACAAAAAATTAATAACCTCGTTACGAAAATAAAATTCGTAAACTTCGTTATTATGGACATACATCGTGAATTTTGATGCGAAAAGTGCTATAAACTACCAGTCTGAAGGTAGCTGGCCGGAAAATGTGTCCTTTTGTGAATTACCCGCAAAACCATCGAATCATCAGAATTCCTACGGATAAATCTCCTTCCGGAGGTGGTGGCCAGTAGCGCCAAATACCGTCCCAGAACGCAATGCCTGTAGCACTAAGAAAGCCCCTAGTCCTCTCGACCCAGTCGCGCTTGCAGCTAGTACATGCCCCCATAGTCGTTCTGGTCCTGTGGTCGAGGAAGGTGTCGGGGTCTTTCGAACCTCCCATTCAGGCAAGCAAGTTAACTTTAATAGTTCTCCATAGCCTGATAGTTACATGACTTTCAGAGTCCCTCAGCAAAATTGCAGTAATTATTCCAATACTGATCCCACTGCCTGCCGCCTCATGGAAGATTTCGAGCGAACGCCAGTCGACGGTCTCTTGATGTACTACCAGAACGTCCATGGCCTGAAGATGAAGATAGACGACTCTCACCGAAACCTGGCTCGATGAACGAATTAATTCGACATTGTTTGGCAGTGTGTATACTGTATTTCGTAATGACCGTAATCATCTAAAAAGTTCCAAATCACGCGGAGGTGGAGTCTTGATTGCAATTTCAAATCGTCTTAGTTGCTGTCGTGACCCTACTCCGGTTTGTTCATCTTTCGAGCAACTATGGATTAAAATTACGACACCTCACAGATCATTAAGTGTTGGAGTAATATACCTTCCTCCTAACAGGAAATTAGATTCCATCAGCATCAATAGTTACATCAGTTCGATTGGTGGTGTACTGTCACGACTAGAACAGAATGTCCTGGCTCTAGTTCTTGGCGATTACAATCAGTCCGGGCTGACTTGGAACGTCACTGAAAATGATCATCCCACCATTGATGATGACCTCAACTAAAAACAATAACAAGTTCGGTCGTTTTTCTCTAACGTTCTCTGATTTTCATATTTTTATCGCGTAAACTTTATCTTATCGATAAAAATTTGGTTTAATTTTATCAACATATCATCCGCGAACAAGTTGACTACGGAGTTAAGTTGAATCTGTGCCTTAGAATCGGTAGATCTCTTATTTCGTGGATTCTAATCTGCACTGCTACAAGCGGAATACTCTGCCATTATCGTTCTCGAGTTGAGGATAATAGAGTAAAAGTTTTCCTTTATACTCGTGTGTCTGCGATTTTGAGTTGCGAATATGGCTAAAAGGTGCGAAGCAAACCCGTGCTTCACAGCGTCCGCACGCAGCAGTAAAATTGGATGCTGGAAATGTGAGAAATCGTTCCATCTCAAGTGCGCTGGCATTTCGGGGAACCAACCGCGATTGTTCTGGTGCTGTGTGGCTCTGCCCGTTATGTCTTGATTCGAAAGATTCTGCTGACCGGAATTCACCGACACTGCAGTTAATCTCTGATCGCCTTGCGTCTATTGTCCGGCTCGTTATGTCGCAGATAGAGGTGACTCGCTCTCTGTGTCGAGCTTATGGGCAAAATCTGCCGCGTTCTAGTTGCTGCCATCACTCTCCAAAAAATAGCGCTACAAATGTTGTAAGCAATTTCGAAGACCAAATCAACAATATCGAATTTAGCAAAATTTTCGATTCATTCGTCGCCGATGCTGATCAACTTGTGGAGAAAACCAGCAATAAAAAGAGAAACAGGACCAGTAGTTTCTCTTCAACTCATATAGCAACTTCTAGGATCGGCAAAAGAACGAGAGTTGATGCGTCAGTAGATGCTTCTGATTTCAACCCACCGATGACCGCAGCATCATTTACAGTCTCATAAATAGATAGGAGACATAACATCTCAACAATTCACCAGCGAGAACCTCTACTAGATCCTATAGTTGAACATCATCCTACCATCGTTAATGCGGTAGTAACATCATCACAGCCTCTTGGTATAAGACCTCATCGCTCAACACGCTCAGCGGCGTCACCTTCACCTCGTTCTTGTAATGCAACAGCAACCTACTCCACTAGTAATCCAGAGATAGGCGCACCTGTGCCGGCCTCCTCATCTAGTTTCACAGGTAATGTGCCCTCTTGTATATGTCCGGCCGAAGCCGGTCGAGATACTACACAACTGATTCGTTCTTCACCGATACCAGATGCAGATCTTAACCAACAACGGACAGCCACTACTATCAACACGCTAACCTATAGAATTAATTCCTGCATGGACAATGGGTCCGGATCACGAAACAACGCAAGTATCCAGCATTCTAGTAACACCGACGCTGTCTGTATCAGCAACAGTATCTGCACACCTACCGCTACACTCCCCACGCTCTCCGTTGCTCCGGTCGCTAAACGATCTGATTGGTTTTATTTGACACGATTCCTACCAACAGAGACAACTGGAAATATTGCTCTTTATATTTCGAAGAGATGCAGCGTTGAAGCTTCGAAAATTCGGTGCCATAAGTTTTTCCGTCAAAATAGGGATGATGATATTCCGTTAACTTTCATTTCGTTCAAGTTAAGCGTTCCAGATTCGATAGTAAGCGTAATTTGTTCTAAAAACTTCTGGCCCAGAGGTGTGTCAATATCACCTTTCTCAAATCGTAAATCATCAACTAATGCAGTGCAACTTTTACCCTCTCGCAAGGATACTGCTGGCTCTGACCAGCAACTACAATCAGTCGCACAACAGAACGCTCAGTCGAGTCAGGCCGTTTTTTATGCCTTCCTCCCACACCGAAAGCTCCTCAGAAATTGAACTAGGTAGCTCTGTCGTCACAACAACACAATCACTTGAGCCCTCAGGCAGATCGCAACCGATTAGTGCGAGCATCGCTGGTATGATTTACGAATTGGTTATCTATTACCAAAATGTCGGTGGTATGAGTTCCACTATTTCTGACTATCTTCAAGCTAGTTCTGATGCTTCTTACGACTTCATTGCACTCACTGAAACATGGCTTAATAGCAACACACTGTCTAAGCAGATTTTCGGTGCACTTTACAATGTCTACCGACTGGATCGATCTACGATGAACAGTAATAAACTTCATGGAGGTGGAGTCCTTCTGGCCATTCATTCAAGAATTCATTCTCGTGAATTGCTTCCCCCTAATGGGCCTAAGATTGAGCAGATCTGGGTGACTGTGTCGCTGAGCCTCCACACTATCTTCATCGGAGTTGCATACGTTCCACCTGACCTCACAAATGATTCATCTGTGATTGAACAACATATTTCATCGTTAATTTGGATTACTGAACAAATGAAACCTAAAGACAATATTATCTTGCTGGGTGACTATAATCTACCAGGCATTAAATGGATCCTCAACACATCGAATTATTATCACCCTGATATCCTGCATTCGACTATGCACCGCCAGACCGAGTGTCTACTCGACAGTTTTACCTTCGCTGGACTATGTCAATTGAATGGAATCGTCAATGCAAACAACCGCATACTTGACTTATGACATAAGCTGAAACGTTCTTCCAACCCTGGACCAGACGGAGTCCCCTCCATTGTTTTGAAAAAGTGTACCGATAGTTTGTCTTACCCACTGAGTCTCCTTTTCAATCTCTCCGTAGATTCTGGCATATTTCCAGATATATGGAAAAAGGCTTATGTCTTCCCGGTTTTTAAGAAAGGCAGCAAGAAAGAAGTGCAGAACTACAGAGGGATCGCTTGCTTATGTGCAATATCTAAGCTACTAGAGCTCATCGTCTTGGATTACATCTCCTACACATGCAAGAGCTATATAGCTGAACAACAACATGGATTTATTTCGAAGCGATCAACAACTACAAACCTAGTTGTTTACACATCATTTATTGCTCGTGCTCTACAGTCGCGTTATCAAATAGATGCAGTTTACACCGATTTTTCGGCGGCTTTCGATACCATCAATCACCAGTTAATAATTGCCAAACTTAATCGTCTCGGTTTCAACGGCTCCTTTCTTAAATGGTTGCAATCCTATCTGGTAAATCGACAGATGTCTGTTAAAATTGGTGACACTATTTCCAAGACCTTCAGTGTTACTTCGGGTGTTCCCCAAGGAAGTCACTTAGGACCATACATTTTCCTGCTATTTCTGAACGACATCAATTTTGTTTTGGATTGTCAAAAATTGTCTTACGCGGACGACTTTAAATTGTACTATTTAATTAATAGTGAAAATGATGCAGCATTTCTACAGTCGCAGAACGATGCATTTGCTGCATGGTGTGACAAAAATAGAATGATTCTAAACCCCACCAAATGCTCAATTATTTCATTCTCGCGTAAACGCACTATAGTCCACTTCAATTACAAGTTGCAGGGCTGTATATTACAACGAGTCAATTGTGTCAAGGACCTAGGAGTTATGCTCGACTCTAGGCTTACATTTCGTGAGCATATTGCATATATAATGATGAACTCATCCAAAATGCTCGGATTTATGTTTCGTGCAACAAAACACTTCAGGGACATACACTGCATAAAGGCCGTATATTGTTCCCTCGTTCGTTCGATACTCGAGTATGCATCAATTGTTTGGTCACCATACTATCAAAACAGCATTCTGCGGCTAGAAGCTATCCAGCGCAAATTCGTTAAATTTGCTCTACGAAATCTACCTTGGAGTGATCCCAGCAACCTTCCCAGTTACGAACATCGCTGCAGACATTTGAAGACTCAATGTTTCATTTCCGACTTGATACTGTCGCACATAGACTGTTCAGAGCTTTTACAACTTGTGAACTTTAATATCCAGCAAAGGAATCTGAGATCTCATAACTTCCTCCAGATACCGTTTTCACGCACGAATTACGGATACTACGAGCCAATGTCGAGTATGTGTCGAGAGTTCAATAGACACAGTATTTATTTTGACCTCGGGATATCACGCACATCACTTAGAAAGAGATACATCTCTTCGATCACAAATACTCCGTCTAGTTATTAAGTTTTTAATTATAATTTAGTACGTAAGCGTCATTTGGGTTCTGTATACCCGTTGATTTGTCGAATAAATAAATAAATAAATGTCTTACATTCGAATATTCCGGCTTCCTGCTGTACACTCCTGGACGGTTTCAGTCTGCATAACCTTACGCAAATCAACAAGATTCTGAACATTAACTCTCGGATCCTTGATCTTGTGCTAGTAAATGAAGCTGCAATCCCGGAATGTTCTGTCATTCAATGACTTCAATGGCTTCTGAACCATTGATCGGCATCGACAATCACCACCCCGCATTGGAAATTCCTATTAATTTATCGTTGCCCGTTCGCTTTCACAATACTGATGTGCGTGAGCTCGACTTTCGAAGAACTGATTTCGTTGCATTGCGTCAGTTATTTGTCCAGACAGATTGGCAGTTCCTGGACTCCCACTACACAGTAGATGAAGCCGTTAACTGTTTCGAGGAGATCGGGATCCGTGAACGTGACCTGTTTTCTGATTTGACACCCTTAATGAAAGATGTAGTTCTACGTCAAAAAGAGATAGAAAATGACGTACAATCTTGAAAATTGCAGTCGACGTTATTCTGTTCTACGCTCGCAATAATTTTCCGTTGCGAGGCTAATATTACATCAATATTTCGTTTAACCAAAGACTGTCCGGCAATACTTCAATTTTTTCAGGGCTGCTAAAAATGTACGACATTAGTTTGAGAGACATTTTTATGTAGAAAAATCGCGATTCGTTGAAAATGGAACAAATTGATAAGTTTTTCACTATACGCGTTCTATTAAGGATCTACTATGTAAAATCATGTAGTTTTCTCAATAAAATAAATGGTGTGTTTGAAGAAAAATTTAAATTTTCAATTTTTTCTTTGTAAGTCCATACAGCCATTCCATACCAAACCGATATAGTGGTTCTCAGATTTTCGTCAAAAGTGGTAAGTTTGTTCTTTATCGCAAAACATTAGACCCGTATTTTTTTTATTAGGGTGGCCATTTCCATTTTAGGGTGGTCCTCTGAGAACCTGAGAACCTCTGAGAACCGCTATATCGGTTTGGCATGGAATGGCTGTATATAAACAAATGTTTGTTTTCGCTGCACTAGAAATATTTTTTAAATTTTTGCATCGTTAAAAAGTGAACTTACAAGGCAGCGGCAAACAGTGTTTTCGGGGTTAACGGGCAGTGGCAACTCAAATCATAGTTAAATATGAAGTTTGAGTCGATTCCTTGCCGGGTTTCTACGGCCTTATAAAGGGTTAAAACCATCATTCGAGGAGATGAAGAAGTAAGCATCTAATCATGTCATTCAGTACGGAAAAGAAAAATGTATTCAACTTGGCATCCCTGACAATTTTGAAGCTACTCGACCACGGAAAACGAAAAAAAAAAGGAAACTCCAAACAAGTGAAAATAGTTTTCGGTTAGAGGTTATCTCTGTATTCGAGAAAATAATATTGCAGTTGGATTTTTCATTCATAACGGGAGACGGACTAACATCTGTTAGCATGGATTAATCGAAGCAGGCTGCGTCAAATTTCGAACGGAAGTATTTATCAGACGTTGATAAAGAGGAACTTCCATCAGAGGTGAAAATGTTCAAGACGCAAATGAAGAACCTATTCCCTGACCTGAACTCTTCGACGCCTTTAGGTATTTTGAACATTATATTCAGATATTCTCTCGAAGCAGTTTATCGTTAACATCGAGACAGCGCCACGAAGCTTCCTGAAGCTTCCAGTGGCATCGGGCGAACACAGTTTCAGCAAGCTTGAATTAATTTGTAATTATCTGTGTTCTAAAATGAACCTGGCAATTCTTTTGATCCAGAAAGAATCGCTAGCAGATCTTGATTTAGATGCAATTGTGGATCATTTTGCCTCAGCTAAAGCACGCAAGGCAAATATTTGACTAGAGAATAAGCGAAGCTGGTAATTATATTTCTATCCATCTAAACACGAATAAATTGCTCAAAGTGAACACTGGTAGGTAAGCGAGTAGTATTCTCAAAAAAAAATCGCAATCTCAAAACTAGTGGAAAAATAAAAAAAAGTGGTGTTTTTGGGGGTGCCTTTTTCATAGTTTGTCGGGGGCGCTGTCTACCTTCACTACGCCGCTGGGAACAAGTCTTCTAAATATTCGAATACTTTGAAGTCGTACGGATTACAGAATGCAAATTTGCGATTTGTTGAGGTTCTAATTTTCATAGTTTTTTTACATTTTATTTTTTTGATCTCAATCGATTAATTTTATGGTTCGTTAAAACACTCAAACACAACGATGGTTAATTTTATTTTAATTCACCATCCAAAATGTTCAATAGAAATAATTTATATGGCAGAACAACGTTTGTCGGGTCAGCTAGTATTAGTATAAAAACATAGTTAAGAGTTTGGCTCCTTGAAACCCTGAGCCTGTAAATAAACGAATTGAGGGGATCAAAATGAAAGGGGTGTAATTGACATCGTCTATTTCTCTACATCGACTCTCTCTTTTGGTCATAACTTAGCGTTTGCAGCTGTATTTGGCAATGTGGAAGAAAGGTCAGAACTTCATCTATCGGATTCTATAGCAAACTCAAATTGGACCGTTTTTGCAGTTGAGTTATTAACTAAAGAAACAGTTGATGAAGAAGACAAATCGACCAAATTCACTTACATCCCTTTCCTTCTGAGCCACGCAATTATAAAAAAAAACCATGAGTGACAGGATTATACACCTGTTATGTGTTAAAAAAACGACCCACATTCCATGGGTTTATACCTTACAAAATATCATCTAATGTACCTTCATGTGGTAAACTTGTAACAAAACAAAAGCGCTGATTTAATTTAAGTTTGTAGCCACGAACGCATAAAACAATTTTCTCTTACGAAAGACTAACCTCTCAGAGACAATCAACCAACCGAGCAACCACGATACCGAGGAATTCATATGCATGTAAATGTAACCATAAATTTTTGCTCGACGATGGAGGTCTCGTAAATAAGCTAATGTTATGAATGAGGCTAGGTGCAAATATGGCCCTCTATGTACCGACTGTAAATTTGCTCTATATATTATATGTTGACTAGAACCCGTTCTTTCCTGCTACAGTAACAGCGCTTGGTGACAACGGACAAAAAGGTAAAACACCCCGCCAATGTGAACTTCCCGCATTGGTTAAGAATCAAGGAAAAGGTTGTAAAAACGTTGAGCTAAAGTTCCGCTCGACTCTTGACCTTTGAACGACCACACAACAGCCGTGACTGTGCATTATGGATTTTTGTTTTCAACGAACACCTACCGTTGCTTTCACTATCTAAATTCTCCCGAACTTCAACGACATTCGCATCCCCAGCTACTTCATCATCGTTATCCAAAATAACCCCCGACCGAGCCCACACTCCAGCTTCCGGTCCGTTAGTTGTTTGTTAGTCTTTTGAACCACTAAACAGCGCACTGCTGAAAATTTGAAGCCCCCGTCCGCATCTCGTCCACATGGAAATTAAAGCCAGAAAGTTATAAAATTTAATTATCACATTTTGGACTAATTCCACGCGTCCGCTTGAATTTATGCATAAGCGCTGTTTATCTCCCCGCTTACAGGTTCTATTGGCGCATTCTACAGCGCGAGCTTACAACATTCGGATGATAAATTGGCAGAGAACATGGAGCGGCGGAGTGGTGTGCTCAATTAAATTAACCCGAGAACTGAACTTTTAATATCGTTCCCATTAAACCGTATTCGACGTGGAAAACTATCACCCGGACACAGTAACAGAGAGTGGTGGTGGCAGAATTGCCGCTCGAAGCGTTAATGTGATTGACTATAAGGTCGGAAGGGGTTGAAGGGATCCCGGAGGGTGTTGTGCAGTGAATTACAGATTTATTTGTACACATTGAAATCGGAATTTGATTGGTGCAGTCGGTGCAACTGCAAGTGTGAATGGAAGGCTTCTTGAAGAGTTTAAATGACTCACTTTATGTTATTCGACCGGGTTGAAAATTGGAGCAAAAAATAATTTCTTATATGAAGGCATTCTCTATTGGCTCAAGTATCATCTAGAACAGAGGTTCTCAATCTGTTTTGAGCAAGAGACCCCTTTTCCAGAATTAAGTCATACCTTAGACCCCCATAGCCAAATATCTTTGAAAATTCTATCTTAAGTGTTTTTCTTACTGAATAATTATCAATTTAAAAACATTGCAGTTGGTTAAATGAATAAACTCGACATTATTTTCACACAGAGGCGATCTGACGTAGTGGTAACATCCGCACCTCTCACGCAAAAGGTCACGAGTTCAATACACACTCTCGACATTCTTCCAAAAGATGGAAATAATGTGAGAAACCAGCTAAAACTGTTGGAAGTCACTATAATACAGAAAACTCATCATATTCAACAAAATAAATAGAAAAATTATAGGAGGTTGTGTCCAAGTTACGACCGCATTGTTGACGTAGAACTACACTGTTATTTTATATAAGTCGCTTGTTTATACTTTCGGATATTATTATAGAATGTTGTGAAATTTTAGAAACAACTGCTTAGCAGAATAATCTCTGAATTGAATTTTTCATTGAAGAATCAGTTGACGATAATTGATTTTTTTATCCCATTTGTTTATTTCTGGTTCATTAGCATATTAGCTGTAACAGAGCCGAATTTTAATCGTGTACATGTCACTTGTTTATCATATCTATAAATAGAACATTACACAGTTGCCATTTTTCGGCGTAAGAGAATTCCTTCTACACCATATGGTACATTACATAGAAGCCATTTAGGCGTAAGAGTATTCTTTCTGTCCTTCCATTATCCAGTTAGACCACCAGACAGTGGAGACAGATGATATAATCATTATTGTGTTATTCACAGCTCAACAGCCCGATGTTTTTCTTGTTGCAAGTAGAGCTTGCATATGGATAAAGAGAGGCCAGGACTCCGACACTGAATCGATCTCCATCGCTGATGATTGTTGCGTGGACGTAGTTATTCTGTAACAACACAAAGATGGTCAATGAGGGCCCTGAGTTTTGAACTCACGATCGATCGCTTACTAAACGAACGCGCAACCGATGTGGCTACGAAGACCCCCGTGATAATTTATTGATGATTCATTCTTGCCCTCGCAAAACAATATACTTGCTGATCGTATGTCGCAATTTATTTCATGTCAATGCATTGAAAATTTATCTCGAACGCTATTTCGGTGGCCTTTTTCGCAATTGACATAGACACGGCTACAGTCGATTATATACAAGTTTCACCAGTACCATTATTCCACATCTCATAACTACATCAATATATATTTGGCACCGCATGGAAACAACAACAATGACAACACTTGCAAGTATCAAATATCGTGCTACATGTTATTTAGTATTGCCTCAAAGGAATCACACCTCTAGGCATCGTTCGTACAACGCAAACCAAGCGCCAAACAAGCGTTCGCCATAGCATGCATACAGAGCCATACATTGGTGGCTTGAAACTACTAGGAATATAAACACTTCTCATAATTTTGCTCTTTTCTCAAAAGAAACGCTTCTGTTAATATAACTGGCCTCGAAAAAAGTTTTAATACTTTCTCATGCTCGAGAGAAGCGCAGCTGTCACCCTTAATGGAGGAAGTTTTGCTACTGGCAAGCGAAACCTAATCACATACAAAATTCCAGAGCGACATTCACTTTCTTGGTGACTAAACAAGTGAAATAAACTCTTTTTGTTAATAACAACCTCGAAAACAGTAGCAATGCTTCATTATGATCAATATTAGCGCAAATGCAATCCTAGTTGAAGGCAGTTTTGCGACTGACACGCGACCCAAATAACTCATAACATTCCAGTAAGACATTCAAGATGCTTGGTATTCCCCAAATAATTTTTTGGTGCACAACCTTAACGCGTGCTTCGCCATAACGTCAGTTTAATGCTTTATGCATTCTCAAAGGCACCAACGAAGCCCTTATGATGACGAAAATTTTCCTCTTCCACGTTAACTGCTTAGAAAAAGACTGAATGATGCCACACAGCTTGTATTCTGCTATAACATCCATCGATGCGAATTCGCTGATGAGTTTGTCAAGAGCGACCGCCTCCACCATCAGCGGGGGGAGCTTGATTTTGGTTTCTGCCTGGGTAACGGCGTTTACATTTTCGACCGACGCGCCGAAATCGCCTACTACGCTGTTATTCGATGTGGTGTCCCACTCGCGAGGGCTTGGTTCAGTGCGAGCGCTTTTCACTGCACCAACATCGCGTGCATCATTAGATGATGCTTGCCTCGAAATTTTATTGCCCCTGGCAATGCGTTCATTTTTTGCAGGGCTCGAGCCTGCCTTCCTCTTCTTCTTGCTCATCACACACTATGCGAAGCGTCCAATCTATGACGCGGAAAGAAAAACACACGATACGAATAACGCGAAAAACGAACAGAAAAACCAAACGACGATATCCAAGTTGGATTACCGCTGGTGGGGTCCAATCTTAGATCGAAGCGCAGCAAAAGCAAAGTGAACTGGATTGCTCAACAGTCCGATGCCGAATGAAAGTTTGCCTCACGTTTCTTTGTTTTTAAGAGGCTTTAAACTTTGCAGTTCATTCGCCTCCATCAAGTTTGCCTCAGCGAGATCCACTGTTTATACTCTAGGCAAGTATTCCCCTTCATTCTTCAGACTTCAAATTCTACGATTTCCCCTTCGTTGGTCGTCGATAAGTTGCTCGTTATTGAGAGCTCTGTTCGGGAAAGCACACAAATGGACAGAACAAATGTATGGGAAATTGAAAACGCTTAAAGTTTTCATGAATTTTAACCATTTACAAACCAAGGGATTCTAATGCATAGCATATAAAACAACCCTTAGGGAATTTCCGATTCATTTAGTATGTAAATCGCCAAAATCCGTTCGCGGCAAAAATAGTTATTAACGTTAACTTTATTTCATAAAAACGTGACCTGTTTTCTGATTTGGCACCCTTAATGAAAGACGTAGTTCTACGTCAAAAAAATTTAGTAAATATCAAGTGTAATAAATAATTATAAATACTAATTACTCACAAATTATAAAAACAATCAAATCGTAAACCAATCTATCCACAACTACCAAAATATCAAAATACGGTTCAATATTGGTTAGTCGAAGCCTTAAATCTCCGCGTTCGTTGATTTTCAAATGGTTCCTTCGGTTTCGCGTTATTTTCAACCATAATGAAGCCTTTTTCGACAAAGTATGATGATGGAAAAACGAGAAGATATTTTTCAGCAATGTCTCACATCGCTGGATACTGTTTTTCAATGTTTCATTACACAGTGTTACAAACTCGTAATCGTACTCCACCGTGCAAATCTCTTTTCCCTTCTTCTGAAAGTCGAAACCAATGTTTTAGAACATTCTATTTAGATGAAGTCATAGTGTCATATGATTGTTGAAAGGTTCGCTATCTGTTTTCAGAATAATGGTTTTTATTTCTCTCAAAATTGCGAATGTATGTGCAAATGTATGAAAATTGACTCAAACCCATAATCGTATCCTGGTTGAATTTTTTTCAAATATCAATTAGAATTGAAAAAAATTGCTGTGTTGTCATACGATGATAAACTTTACCAACCCAATCGAATATATTTCTATCATTTGCTAATGGTGTTGCCAACTTCTTTAAATAAGAAGGTTTCGAACAAAAAATTATGACCACACAGCTATTTTGATATTTCTAGGTGGGTCAAAAAAGTCCCACCATGCGTTATTACGCATCAAAAAGGTGGGACATGTTCAATACCACCCTGCCCCAAGCCAATGAACTAGCTTTTTATTGAAAAATTTAGAACTTGCAAAAAAATGGAATTTAATCTCGTAATTATTGATTGTAGTCGTTTTTTATTGTTCTATTGGCTTTGGACTAGAGGGCGCTGATTTTTTAAAAATATTTTTCTTGAAAGCTGAGGATTTTTTACATAACATTACTTGATATCAGAGAGCATTTTTTTTCGTTCTCGAGACATGATTTTTCATAGTTGACAGTGATAGTTCGTTCGAAAAAACAATTTTTTACCCTTTTTCCGCTACAAAAATTCATACCTTCTGAAATACTGGACCGATTTAGATGATCGACATATGAGTTAGTTTTCTTTGAAAAAAGTAGAAGGGTCTGAGCCTAGGGGCACGGACGAAAGTTTGACGTAGAACTGTGATTGTTCAGAACAGTTGTTTTTTCGAATGTAATTCTTTTCATTGTTCAGAAATCTGTTAGTTTAACTCTTTTGAAACTCCAAATAGTAGTCCAGAAAAGGGCCGTTTGTTATATGTACTCCTAACCGGTCAAACGACAAAAAAGGAAGCTTCTGGCAAAAAGTTCAACTGTCTAACTGAAAATGATTAATGAATATCTGTGTGACACCCTGTTCCATCTACCAGATAAATTAAATGAGGATCGGTGAACAAAAAAAATTATCGTCAATGATTAAATTGAACATGAAGTTACTTTATTTTTAATGAATAGCTATGGTATAGCGATTTCTTTCCATTGTCTTATTCGTATTATTAGTCTTAGCGTAAGAACACACTGGACGGCTCTCGCGCGCGGATTTCGCAATGACAGGCATATATTATAACATATATCGTAAGAATGATTCTGCGTAATGTCCATTTGAAAACTCTTAATAAACGTTACATTTTCCGTAGAGTTACGTAGACAATAGGCATCGAACTTGACTCCACGATAACGAACGGTAACCACATGGTTGACCGCAGTATAAACCCAGCAACAAGTTAACCGACACAATTAAAATTTAAAAATCATAAAATTTGATAAACTACAATCGTTTCTTTAAAAAAATCAGAACAAATTATTTCATGAGTACAAACTATTTACATACAAAAATGAAAATCGTTGCTGTGACCAATTGATCTTGATTATGAATCTTCAAGAATGTCGCAGAAACAAACCCCATCTAGACAAAGCCTTACGTTGTGGCGCCACTGTCAATATACCTCCTGTCAAAACAAACTATCCCCACTCCAATAGGACAATGTCAGCCATGGTATCAATGTTTCTTCTGTGGACTTGTGTAGACTCATGCGTGCAAGATTTCGAACGAAATATGTGAAAATCATTCGCAACCGACGAACAAAAGATTTGCTTCTTTTATTGGTCTTTATTTTCGTCTTTTTCTCCCGCGACTTCAAATCCAAACGCAATATGCGAAAGTTTGAGATTCCTGGTGAAAACATAAAAACGATAAAACAAAGTTCGCTATCGTTGTAAAGAGGTAAATAAGAAATCAGCAAAACAACCCGGTCAATCCGTCTGTTTGAATGGTGGCAAAACTAAATCCGAGAAGACACAATGCGCTGAAACAAAAGTTTTCCCTACAGCGCACAGAAAAAGGAAGATGGGTGAAATGGGCGAACATTTCCCATCATTTTCCCTTCCACCAATGGTCATATGGGCATGTGGAAGTGAGATACGTGGAACTGTGTTTTTTCCACGTTCTCACTGGACTGTAAGTTCCGCTGACGTTGGATTCGATCAAAGTTCATTCGAAGAGTTTATCGTATCGATTCCCACTTCCTGCACTACTTTTCCTAATATATTTCTGTTTGTTCAATTCATCAACGGTTGGTAAGTCTTTCTTTCTTTTGTGATCAATTACTGCAATTGCTTTTGCTTGAAATTATAAATACGCACATTAGATCCGATTGTTTTTAAAGCGTTTAACAGAGGTCATTTCAAACGAATTGTTCAAACTATTCATTTGAATTTTGTAGCATATGCCTCTCAGCCTGTTCTCAATCATTCTCGTTGAATGAGGATTCAACAACGATGAATGTTGAAGGGTAGTTGAAGGGTTGTGCCCGAAACACGACCACATAGTTGACGTAGGATAAGGTTATGATATTGAGTTGGGGAAAAATAAATGTCGTATATTGTCAATATATGGCATCACTTAAACATATCTTGTGTTGTACTTATCGCATCGGGTCATACTATATGGCTATTTAAAGACGACAATCTGTGCGGTGTTGTGATTGTCCTTTTCAGTCTCAAGTTATAGCGCGTCAAAGATGGAGTCCACCGAGCAAGAAATTCACCATGTTTTACGTTTTTACTACCTGCGAGATAAAACTGTAACGAAGGCGGCCGAAAAAAATCGTGTAGTTTATGGACGACTCTGTAACGATTCGCACAACACAGCGTTGGTTTGATCGATTTTGTTCTGGTGTAGTGGCTGTCGAAGATACACCCCGTACTGGTAGGCCAATCGTAGTGGAAACCGATAAAATCGTTGAAATCATTCAAGTAGATCGGCATGTGAGCACTCGCTCGATTGGCCAGGAACTGGGTATAGACCATAAAATCGTTTGGAACCATTTGCAGAAGATTGGATTCCAAAAAAAGCTGGATGTATGGGTGCCACACGAGTTAACACAAAAAAAGACCGAATCAACGCCTGCGATGCACTGCTGAAACGCAACGAACTCGAGTCATTTTTGAAGAAGATGGTGCCTGGTGATGAAAAGTGGATCATGTACGACAACCTAAAGTCGTGGTCGAAGCGCGGTGAGCCGGTCCAAACCATTGCCAAGCCCGGATTGACGACCAGGAAGGTTTTGCTGTGTGCTTGGTGGGATTGAAAGGCAATCATCCACTATGAGCTGCTCAACTATGGCCAGCCCCTCAACTCGGTTCTCTACTGTGAGCAGCTTGACCGTTTGAAGCAGGCGACTGACCAGAAGGGGCCAAAAATGATCAATAGGAATGGTGTAGTTTTCCACCAGGACAACGCTCGGCCTCACACATCTTTGATGACCACCCAGAAGCTACGGGAGCTCGGATGGGATGTCCTATTGCATCCACCGTATAGTCCGGACCTGGCTCCAAGTGATTATCATCTCTTCCGGTCCATGCAAAACGCTCTTGGTGATACTAAGTTGGCCTCAAAAGAAGCTTGCGAAAACTGGCTGTCTAAGTTTTATGCAAATAGGGAGGGGGGTTTGATAAGGGAGGGATAATGAAGTTGCCTTCTAAATGGCAACAAGTTTGCGAACAAAACGGCGCATATTTGACTTAAATAGGATAATTTTAAGTATGTTCAATAAAGCGTCAAATTTCGATCAGAAATACGACATTTCTTTTTCCCCAACCCTATATTTGTTGCATACTGGTTTTGATACACGGCAGTTGCAGTTGATCACTATCAGCAATGGCCTTCCCGTTTACTATATTGCTTTGCTATTTATTACCATTCCCATAGAGTGCAGTTGCTATGCAAGCACACTGAATGCTTGCACTAAGTAACACGAAGCATTGGTAAAACAACGAAATAACAAAAAGCCGATTTGAAAATTTTCAAATTAACTGTTAATTTTAATGTACGATTCTGATTGCTCGTTGTCTAGAGCCAAACCGAAAATTATGATAATTGTTATGGATTGTCCAAATCGATTGGTGCTAATGTCTCGTAAATCAATCAAGAAATGACTGAGCTATCTGCGCTCAAAATTAAGAATTTCCCAAATTAATACATACATCGCCGGGTCAATTCATTTTGGTGGAATTCTCGTGGTTACGTTTTTTTCGCGAAGATCACTATCCGTCGTCACGATTAGATTTCTATGAAGGCTACACGCGATGCATAACGGAACATATCGTTGGGACGAATATTCCTACACTCAAAATTGAGTTTTAGCTCATGTTTTGTCATCCCGATTTATGACATTAAATGAGACATAACATAACAGAAAATGTCATGACTCACAAATACTGGTAAGCATTTGTATAATATACATGGTGCAGCAATATAAGATTATTACGAGCGAAACAAAAGACAAATAAGCTTTTTCTTTAAACTTTGCCATATACACAGCCCAGACCGAGATAGATATTGTTCTCCTTCATGCGCTCCTTTTTGACTATTAGAAAACACTTCCCAACTTCATTTTATAATCAGGTGCAATGTTATCGCGTATTTGCAGAACAACTACTGAAGCCATGTGGATAGCGTGTTCGTGTAAAATAGCTTTGCATTCCAGCCGGCCTTGGTTCGATCCCCATTGACGTCGTATGGGCTTTTTTTTGGCACAATCCCAAATGAAATGCGAAAAGAAAACAGAAAGAGATGTCTGCTCACATACATACAAACCATTTTTAAGCTTTTAAAACAGCTCATTATTCGCGCATTTGACTCTCCAACACACGAAATGGCATCATTTCTGCCAAAGATGAAATGTTTTCTGCCAACGTTAGTTTGGGTGTAGGAGAGTTATCTAGGTTTCTTTTTCAGGTTTCCAAAATATAATTACTATCCTCCGTCGCGATTGAAGTTCGATACAGAGTACGGGCGTTGTATAATGGAATATATCGCAGATCCGATTCGTTCTAGAGGATTTTTCTCTGTTACCTTCTAAATAACTCTCCGCCGTCACGATTGGAGTTCTATAAAGAATACACGCGATGAAAAACGGAATAAACCGCTGGGTCGATTAGTTTCAGAGGAGTTCTCCCGGTTACCTCCTCAGGTTTCCCAAAAACAACCCTCCATCGCTGCGATTGGGGTAAAGAATACGTGTTGAATAGCGGAATATATCACCGGTTGGTTTAGGAGAGTTTCCACGGTTACCTTCTCAGGTCTCCCAGAGTTAACTCTCCATCTACATGATTGGATTTGTCCCATTAATTGTACGGGTTATCTTTTTCAGATAATCCACGCGGCATTGACAAACGAGATTTCTCGGTTTTCGTTTCGTAATTCTTTTGTGGTTCAGAGAAAAGCAAAAAGAATGAGACTATCCAAAAATTTTCAATGCTTATTCGGAAAGAACACTCATTTAAAAGCTTTTAGAAGTAGATTTAGAACCCAAAACATAAATAAATAGTTGACTAAGAATATTAACTTCGACTAGCGATCAGCTGTTTTTCCATTACCAGAACAAATGATCAGAAAGTTTATCTGAAAGAGTGCATCCAAAAGCACCTGTCTAGATGGAATATTATGTTTTACATTATGCCATTTTTGAGCCAAACAAACTGCATCAATATTTTAACCAAAGGTAAAATAAGATTTGTTTGGTGTACTCCAACACCAATTTCTCAAAAAAATCACCAATCGAACATTACCAGGCAGTTATGAAATACTACCCCAACGCATATTCCATAATTGAAAAAAAAACAGACTGGGAGGGTGGGTGACTAATAAGTATTTCTCAACTTTTTATCAGATTACAAATGCCTCAATGGTATTGTCATTCATGTATGTTTATAAATTAATAAGAATTATAATGCATCATAAGTCACATTTTTCATTAAATTTTAACGATTTCTTCTCGCTATCACTATTATTCCCATAATTTCCTCGATATATCCACGAATACCTTCCATTCCTCGTTCTTTCCTAAGGAGTGAACATTTTGCGAATGTTTTGTATTTTTTCGGGCAGATTTTATTTTACAAACTTGAAACCATTTATAGATAGTCTCTCGGAATCGAAACTACTCGTAGGTTTTCATGGTGCTGCATTTGGCACTCGTGAATTGTCAATCAATTAAGAATTCTTATACACTTTAATTTTAACTGATTGTTGGTTCTATCCGGCTGTTTTTTTATTCGTCACAACGAGACCTTTCAATCCTATACCAAATAAAAATATGTCCAACTGATTTTTA
Organism: Toxorhynchites rutilus septentrionalis; assembly: GCF_029784135.1. NCBI lineage: Eukaryota > Metazoa > Arthropoda > Insecta > Diptera > Culicidae > Toxorhynchites > Toxorhynchites rutilus. Next base: position 123,759,091 of record NC_073744.1, read on the forward strand.
CATTTTGCCCATGTGAGATAAGACTATAGAAATAACTGAATGTCAATGAGGAATAACACTCATTACATGGAGGCCTAAAGCACCTTGTTTATCAAACGGCAGTCATTTTGCCAACAAAAAGAATTAGACTTGTCTGAGGTTCATGCCATAACACTTCACTTTACTGATTCCGAACCTGTTCGTTTTTTTCCGATAACCAGAAACGTAATTGTGAACGCCACGGCATAACTTTTTGACGTGGGACTACGTCTTACATTAAGGGTACCAAATCAGAAAACAGGTCACGTTTTATTGAAATAAAGTTAACGTTAATAACTGTTTTAGCTGTTAACGAATTTTAAATATTTGCATACCAAACGAATCGGATTTTCTAAGATTTGTTTGATATGCTATACATTACCATCCCATAGTCTATATATGGTTAAAATTGATGAACATTGGAAGCATTCCCATTTCCCCATACATTTGTTCTGTCCATTTGTATGCTTTCCCGTACAGAGCTGCCAATAACGGACAGCTTATGCAACCGCTAGAATAGCAACAACGATGGGGATAGCGAAAAGAGAATTTCTCGAAGTACCCTTCCATTCTTCCATAGTAGGTAGCGCATTGGCTCTGTTCTGATGCAACAAACTCCTAGCTTTGTTGACGGTTTTGACCGAGAGTCGAGAAACGATTTTTCATAAACGGTCATTCTCGTGATGTTTCATTTTTATCGCTGCAACTGTGTGCATCTGTTAGACGCGTTACTAAAGAATTATTTATGAAATTTCGACGTATTCGCAAATGATATGGATCTTAAAATCTTTTTATAAAAAAAATATTCTACACGCATACCGCAATCCCAACCAACACCTCGATGAATTTATGTTGAATAACGTTAACAATAGATACTTAGCGTTCCTTGGCTAGGGAATGGCTGGTTATTGCTAGAAGTTTAGAGAGGGATTCCAATTTGAATACATGTAGGAATACATATCACCACCTTCAAAATACGATGAATGTTGAACCTCGTTTGCAAACAGAACTGCCCAATTCGCAATGGGAAATTCTGTACGAACATTTCAGTAAAACCTTCCTCTCAACTGATCAAAAAACGGCTTTGTTTGTTATGTATAACGACTTAGTTCTTACGCGTAGCAAAATGTTCAATCACCGAATAGCAGGAATAGATTCTCCTCTTTGCAGCATTTGTGGTAGTTTCGACACACTGAAACACAGGACAAAACTTTGAACTTCAGCTTTGACGGTTTGGTCGTGGATCAAGTCTATAATACTTTTGCGAATGAAATTACAAATCAGTGATCCGGAGAAGTTGGTTGCGTTACAAATTTCTGAAAAATGTTACAGATCGAAAGCGACCCTCTGGCTTACTGTAGAGGCAATTAAATTTGAATAATTTTGGCAAGACTCGCAATGATTAATTGATAGCGTTCAAAAAAGGAATACGAGAAGTACGGTGGAACAATAAAATAAAATTTGAAAAACAATCCAAAGGGTTTCTGAATATCTGCTGCTGAGTAATAGGGTTTCGCTAGTTCGTAATATGTTGGTTATGAAAAAAAATCAAAGGATTTTACAATATCTGCAAAGATCGGTTAGGTTTTGCTTGGATAAATTGTTTTTCACTGGTTCGTAATACTTTATTTTTTTTTCCCAATTCATTTATTTGTAAGGCTCAATCGCATGAGCTTTGCGAAGCCACTAATTCATGATTAGTTTTTACAGAATTTCAACTTAAATCTATGTTTAGTAAGTTTCGACCGATTATTCGCGGCTTACTCGAGGGTAATACTTTAATTACTAACCCCGAGTTTCCGCGGGTAATCGGTATTGCTAACCTTAGGTTTAGATTAGGTTATGGTAGGTTAAGTTAGGTTAAGGTTTTCTACTCTTTTTAGCAAGCGAAAATGCTAATTAATTCAGAGAACAGGTAATGAATTTCAACTAATGAAAATGAAATAAATCAAATAAAAGACTGAGTCAAATCAATCTATGACTACGAAAATATATTATAGATAAAAATAGCACTATCTCCTTCGTTACCACGTTGTCCGGAACATTGTAATAACTTTATAGCCCTGTAAGATCGCGACCACTCAAGCTATCATAATCTGATTTACGTGGGTATACCCTTTCGATCTTCTGAATCAGCATCCATATAAATTCATTTATTGCATTTTTACATAACCAAACAACATACTCGATATTATGACATCCTGGACCACAATTACACAAATTGTTAGTAGTGAGATCTACACGATAAAAACATGAATTGAGTACAACGTACAGTATAATATAAAATTAATGCCTATTATCGGTAAATAGAGAATAATTCACTTTACGCATCAACTCACATTATGAGCTAACGACCGAATTTAGGCAAAAAGATTGTTCGTTGCGTCGGGGAGGAAGCGAGTGGATAGTGCAATCGAAAGAAAACATACCCAATTAAATCGTCAAATTGTTAACTTTTTTTACTATATTCACTGTTCATGTTTCAAGCAATAATATAATAATGGATAAATTTCCTGTCTAATGATATATAACACAACATATGTCGCAATAACGATTTTGAGTAATATGCGTTTGAAAACTCTTAATAAATCGTTACATTTTTCGTAGAGTGACCCCCCCATATAGAAATCAAAGACTATGGACTATGCTAAAGAAAAGCTAAAGAAGAGCGGCTTTGACATTCTCTTCTCGCTGATTGTCAGCCACAGTAGCACCTTCTTGGGGAACTTAGTGTGTGAAATAAACTTCACTTCGGAGCTCACTTCCTTCGTGGGAGAAGTAAAATACGCAGTGCCCTGCCAGTCGTTGCCATCCAGGGTGAGATAGGTCTCGTCGTCCATCAACACCGCCACGTCGCGATTCGCCGGGAAAATCGACTTGATCGTCTTTTTCAGCCGCTGTCGCTGTGTCATTGCCTGCAGCTCCGAAACCAGTGGACGGGACTTCTGCTTCCTGACATGTAAATCCATGTTCGCCAGATACTTTTTCACTGTTTCGCCGGTTGCACCGACCTCCCGGCCAAGCGCACGCAGCGATGTAGCCACTTTCCCCTCGATCTTCCTCTTCAGTATCCTTTGGAGTTTCTTGTCGCTTAGGGTCGTCGGCCGTTCGAAGCCGGGCTATCTTTCGATGCTCTGATTGCTGTCCAATAGTACCAAGATATTGTAGATGCCGGAACGGGCGCCCCGGCGTCCACAAAGTGCCGCACGATGTCCGTTTTCGACGCGGCGGGGTACCGTTCTTTGAACGCGCACACTTCTGAACAGGGTAACTTCATTGTCACGGTTAGAGTTCGGCTGATAGATATGTCAATTTTTTTCTGCTGACTCATAGGTTACTGTGGTTGATGCTGCATGGGTAGTTTCATCAGTGCGTGTGAAGGTAAACCTGTGAAAATCGGCAATTTTCGTCCATTTTTTTAATGCAAACGTTACGTGACTTCAAAGGTAACGAATCTCAACGGAAATTGATGACAAGTATGAAGTAAGCCGTAGAGCAGCTCTAAATATGATTCTGAAACATCAACTGCTTGAGGGTTACATCGACATTCTATGCGAAAACCGAACCCAATAGAAAATTTTTGGACCATCCTCGACAGCATGGTGGACAAAACAGGTGCGACAAACAAACGAACCTTTTTTGACGCTCTATAAAAGGTTTGTGGTGATTTGGATCTACAGCACCTCCAAAATCTAGTCGGTAATAGGGCCAAAGGGAGTCACAAAACTACTATTTTTTTTGTTGAAACCATACATTAGATATTGTTTCGAGTCCTCCCAACTGAACAATGTATTAAGTCAAACATTTATTACTACAATGTTTTAGAGCAAAAAATCAACGAGGTTTTTATTGCAAAATGCCGTTCAAAACTTCATTTGCGGTGTATAATAAGAGACAAAGTCTTTGTTCAATATGTAAAACCATTGAAAAACATACTTAATATGAACTGACAGAATTGAGGATTGTAAATCGTCTGACGACCTTGCAAGAATTACGTGTGAACAACACATCATCAAAGAAAACAGTTAATATTACTTTTACAAGGCCCCGAAGTTTTCACGGGTTTGCACGTCAAACTCGTAAATCCATATCTCATATCTAGTAATAGCACGTCGCACTTTAAAGCGATTACGATTACTACTGTAACGACATCAACAACAACTAAAATATTTCTCTCTTTTTTTATGGATTTACCAACTCTCTGGTCAAATCATGTCAGAAGAAAGTGTATTTTAAAAATGAAAAATTATAAACTCAGGTATTTATAATCTAGTGGGCAGAATGTATGGTTCCGACGGGCCAAATATAGCACATGAGTCACAGGATTAGCACCACTGCTCTAGATTGAGAAGAAGTGAAAGTTATGATTTACTCCAATTACTCCCCAGTAGAACAAGTGCATCATATCCCGCTCTAATCACGAAATGGCAAAGTTAAAAACAAAAAGTCATACAAGTCACGCCAATGGGAAGCTGTGCCGCCAGCCAGCCAAGCTCAATCACGAAGGGATAAAATGCATTATGGATGGGATGAACTTCCAACCGTAAGATTTAAAACCACGTGAGCGTCCGCCGTGGTGCTTTGGAATGTTCAAGTTAATTCCCGCTGCTGGGAAGGTAGAAAACGAGCGAAATCCTTCCGTGTACCGTGAGGAACGATTTTTCAAACAATGAGTGATGTTTTGCCGGTCGGAATGCAACAAGGTGAATTAGCTCCCGTCGGTGCGTCGTTCAACACTTGCCCGAGATGAGATGATGGGAACGAAGTTGATCCTTTGGAATGGTGTTGTTACATATGCAAGAACTTGCCACGGAACCGGAAATGACCCGTCTAGCGGGCGTCAATCCTCGCACGTCTGAATGAGGATCAACTTCGTTCGTTCGTCTGATAAGAACCTATACAGAGCAGGCTCATGCATATTAGAACAACATAAATGTTTGCATGAAGCTATCGTCAGTTAAAATACTTACACATTTCTAGGCTGGAAATGTATTTCTTCAGCTGAAACAATTAATGGTTCCGAAACATTGAAGCTTCACTGTAACACAAGCTTTCGAACGCATTCGAAAGCGCGTTAGCGGCTAAACCGACAATTATCGCCGTCTGCTCTTTCACACCTCCGGAAAACAGCACCAAAATCAAGTGGAAAATTGCGTGTTGAGAGAACTATCAAACGTTTGTGGAAACGGAGAGCTTGGTCTTTGGCTCTCGCTAGCATTACAAATGAATGTAAGTGTGATTGAGCGATTAACACGTTCGTCGCCCAACGCGACGTTTTTAAGTTTCTTGCAGAGCCCAACTTGCGATTAAATTTATAAATGAAGATCAAACTTAGTTTGTAGATAACTTTTACATGATCTAGCAATGTTTGTTTTCAATTGAAGACGAATTAATGACAATAACACATGCCAAAGTCATATTATAGGGGTTTTGCAAAAAACTGCAGTACAAACCATCCGTACTATAAATCAATGAAAAGTATAGTATAAACAGTATAATATTATGGTTATGATTGTATTATTTTTCTTCATATCCTATAGTTACAGTTAGGTGCCTATTCTATCAAATTCCTTCTAAAAATGCTATTCAATTCGAGCGAGGAAAGTGTCACCCACATCTGGGTGACGGGGCGTCGAATGTGTTAATCTACTTCTTCTATCTGATACGCACCACCCAACGCCTGTTTACCATACTTCTGTCATTATCACTCGGTAAACACTGGTGGAGTGGACAAACAATATCCAACAACCAAACAAAATTGCCCTTTTCAGGGCCACCAAATCATTATCAAGGAGTTTAACTTCAAACATATCCAAAATCAACAGCTAGCCTAACGGAATCCTACGTCAACTATGCGGTTGTGTCTCAGACACAACCCTCCTGTGAGTTTTTGTTATGAATTCTTTCGAACATTCACGTTTTCTTAATAAACGAACGTTTATGGGTTCAATCGCAGAGCTCTTCATTGATTTATCTCTTAATTGGCCCATTACAATTTCCTTTTACTAGAAATTTTCTAGTACTATTTCTAAAATTCATATTTTTAGACATAATTTTCGCTCAAGACTCTTGATTCACTACCAAATAACATGTTTCTCCGTTACATGCAATACATGTTTGGTACAGAAAAGTAAGTTTTCATTCATAATTTTTAATTTCAAAGCGCGCTATTCCACCTGAGAATCCATTGCCATTTTCGCTTCACACCAACGGAAACCGAAGTCTTATTTCACAAACGCAAAATCGAATTGAACTACAACGATGTCATTCAAGAACATATCATTACTTTCATTAGAACTTTCCCTCAAAGTTTTTCAAAAAAAAATTCTATGGGCAGAGACGAATACAACAAAATAAAGTCGACTCAAATCGAACCATTCCATACTAGAATTTTTGCGCTTACCAACACATTTGGCGTTCTATTTTCATTTATATAGATAACACTAACCAATAATGCAGAGGTTGGCATAAGAATGTAGGTCATCATGCTAGATATGAATTTCGGAAAGGTTAAGGTAAGGTATTGTATTATAGAGACTTTAAACTTTTGCAGTTCATTCGTCTCTAGCCTTGTGAAAGGCCCTTTGAAAACTCTACTCTACTCCAGCGCTACCACCACCACCCTCTTGCCTTGAGAAAGGCACTCGATCCCTCGCCGTCCAGCTCGTCCAGCAACGATGTTGTCCAGTCGGTGTCCACACAAAGAATGGAATTTTGGAAACAGGTGATTCTCATTTAAAAAGATTCGAAGGCTATATGAATAAAATGGGTGAGATGGGGAAAATATTATTAACATCCAGCCGTAACTATTATTGGACTTTTTTTTAAATATCTGTATATTCTGTATAGAACCCAAAAAATCTGTAATCTGTATCTACAGATTCTTGGTCTCAAAAAATCGAAAAAATCCGTAGAAATACAGATTATTCTGTAGATATGGTAACCCTGCTCCTATATCGTCTTCTATCTAAATAAATAAAAATGGATCGCCGAATGTGTTGATAAGAGCCAAATTAGGGCTGTCTTCATTCTATTTTATTTTCTGTATCAAACATTTATTCCCTGTAACGGAGAAACGTGTTATTTGCAAGTGGATGAAAAATCTTGCACGAGAATTGTGTCTTAATATAATCTGATATTATAATGTCGAGTTTTGGTAGAAGTACTGTCATTTTATAGTGAAAATAATTTTAAAGGGTAGATTAGAAGATCAACCAATGAACAGTTCTGCGATTGGACCCACGAACGTGCGCTTAGTAAGAAGACGTGGATGTGATAACGTAGAATATATTTTGGGCGGGACGAAGTTTGCCGGGTCAGCTAGTCTTCATAAAAATACACAAAGGTATGCGGACATTTTTTTCATCGGTGATTTCACACTGATTCACAGATCATAAGGTGTTTATTCCGCCGTAGTTGAATCGATTTACAGCATTTCTCTGCGGAGCCTCAAATGATGCATTTTCGATCGTCTTGATGTTTGTAACCCATTGCCCATTTGAAGTTTTTCTTTTCCACCGTTCTTACCCACCTTCGTCCTTCCCAACTCACTGGCGCGCTAGCAATAGTCGAAAGGAGCTGCAGAGGAGCTTTTCCCCGAGAAATTATGGCGAATCTCTGCCAAGAAATATGCTGCGGAACGAACCAACGCTCCATCGTCTGTCTTCGCCTCCAACCGGCCAAGGACAATTACTTCCCGAAGGACAATATCTGCTATTTCCTTGGGAGCCTGCATTGAGCGGGAAAATAGAATACATAAAAATGTGCAAATTTTTGGCGCAACTTGTAAGTTTGCATATATTCCAATATTCGTCCTCTTCTTGGTAGCAGAAGAAGTCGTCGTGAAGTTCACTTCCCTCCCGAAAGGATGTGAACAGGAAAAAAATCAGTTTATGTTGCGAGGGTGATGAAGTGAGATTTATTTCATTGTTTTTGCCGGTTCTTGCGGGGAAATCTCACACAATGGTCCTTCGCAATAGGGCAGAAAGCGGGTACAGCTTTTGGAAATCCACCAAACGAATTCCAGCTGGACCCAGTGTGTTACAGCAGGGCACAATGCAGCAAGCATTCAATTTGGGAGCGAACCAAGAATTATGAATTGCGGAAACTTTACGCTCCATGAACTGCCGATGGGACTTGTATTGACTTTCAACCGGCGACTATGAGTTGGTTTCTAAAAACATGTGGTTTTGTTAGATTCCCCGATCTCCCGATCTCAAAACATTTATGTAAATACGTAAGTCTATTATGATATACAATTCTAGATCAAAGTGAATTTCAATTACATCTCATGCTTGGTCTAATTCTGCTGACCTTCACATATCAGGTGTGCGAGTTAGAATTGTCCGGATGATTTTTTATATGTTATGTTGCTAGCAGAGCTGTATGCATTTCTTCGATTTGACATTAAACTTAAAAAAATGTAAGGGGTTGTATCTAGGACACGACCGCATGTTTTCGACATAGAACTACGCAATTATATTATGCAATCCACTTGTTTACCGATTCGAATATATTATTTTAGAATGCATCGAATTTTTTGGTAATAGATTATGTGCTTTGTTACAAATAAATTTGATGAACGTTCTTTTACGTTTGCTATGATGCTTAGGACTACCAAAATATGTGAACGGAAGAACTTTCAAACGATCATTGTATTTTACTTTTCCCTCTGAAATTCTTGTACATCTCATGTTTACGTATTTCTCGAACCGCGAAAGTTCATTCACCCCTAGTATCTGAAATGACGATTTTTCCAGGCTTCTCAGCTTAAAAGTACGTTTTAGGGAAACATATTCCGGTCTGAACAATGACAAGCGTGTACAAGAATACTCAACACCAAAAAATACCCCCGACTTGCATGTATTTGCAAAGCGGTTTCCCCCAGGCACATTAATTTTGAAGTCCGTGTTAGGGAAACACAGCTCGGTGGGAACAAAAATACCACCGACATGCATGTATATTGGCAATGCGGATTTCCACAAGTACCTCGATTTTGAAGTCTGTGTTGGGGAAACCGTAAATCGGACCAATGAAAACTTGGCAGTTAGGGCGTTTATATAACGCTTAACATTTTACAGTTATTCAATTGTTCATCTCATGAAAAATAACATTTTTTTAATTGTGATAGACGCGTAGAAATATTGGGTTGGGGAAAAAGAAATGTCGTATATTGTCAATATATGGCAACACTTAAACATATCTTGTGTTAAACTTATCGCATCGGGTCATACTATACGGCTATTTAAAGACGACAATCTGTGCTACAAGTGTCGTTTTAACAGTGTTGTGATTGTCCTTTTCAGTCTCAAGTTATAGCGCGTCAAAGATGGAATCCACCAAGCAAGAAATTCGCCATATTTTACGTTACTGCCGAAAAAACTCGTGTAGTTTGTGGACCCGATACTGTAACGATTCGCACAGCACAGCGTTGGTTTGATCGATTTCGTTCTGGTGTAGTGGCTGTCGAAGATACACCCCGTACTGGTAGGCCAATCGTCGTGGAAACCGATAAAATCGTTGAAATCATCCAAGTAGACCGGCATGTGAGCACTCGCTCGATTGGTCAGGAACTGGGTATAGACCATAAAACCATAAGACCATAAAACCGTTTGGAACCATTTGCAGAGAATTGGATTCCAAAAAAAAGCTGGATGGGTATGAGTGTTGACGAGTTGACGCAAAAAAATCTTTTAGACCGCCTGCGATGCACTGCTGAAACGAAATGAACTCGACCCATTTTTGAAGAAGATGGTGACTGGTGATGAAAAGTGGATCACGTACGACAACCTAAATCGAAAAAAGTCGTGGTCGACGCGCGGTGAGCCGGCCCAAACCATCGCCAAGCCCGGATTGACGGTCAGGAAGGTTTTGCTGTGTGTTTGATGGGATTGGAAGGGAATCATCCACTATGAGCTGCTCAACTATGGCCAGACCCTCGTCTCGGTTCTCTACTGTGAGCAGCTTGACCGTTTGAAGCAGGCGATTGACCAGAAGCGGCCAGAAATGATGAATAGGAATGGTGTTGTTTTCCACCAGGACAATGCTGGGCCCCACACATCTTTGATGACCCGCCAGAAGCTACGGGAGCTCGGATGGGATGTCCTACTGTACCCACCGTATAGTCCGGACCTGGTTCCAAGTGATTATCATCTCTTCCGGTCCATGCAAAACGCTCTTGGTGATACTAAGTTGGCTTCAAAAGACGCTTGCGAAAACTGGCTGTCTGAGTTTTTTGCAAATAAGGAGGGGGGTTTTATATGGGGGAGATAATGAAGTTGCCTTCTAAATGGCAACAAGTTACGTAAATGCCGAACAAAACGAGTTACGGAAATGCGAACAAAACGGCGCATATTTGACATAAATTGGATAATTTTAAGTATGTTAAATAAAGCGTCAAATTTCGATCAGAACACCGACATTTCTTTTCCCCCAACCCAATATTTCCTATCAATTGATGCAAACATCTTTCCGATCTGTTAACACTTTAAGGACCGGTAAAAAACCTGTAAGAAATGCGCCTGGGACCGCACGCTTTGACTTGTTTGAAGTTGCTTGCTTTGCCCGCAAGTTTTAAGATGCTTTAAAGTTTGCAGTTCATTCGACTCTATGTGTGAAGTTAGCGGATGAAAGTTCAGCGGAAAAAAAATTGTTACGTGTTTCTGTTCAATGTCTTGCTGGATTTAAGGAATAATAAAATATTTCAGTTGAAATAAATTGATTATCTGGCAAGTAACATCCTTCAAAATCATGCTCATTAGATAGAGAATTGAATCAACATAGTTCATTTTTTTTTTCTTGGTCGTGATAGAGAAAGTTATAGAATGACCGTATATATAACTCTCCTATATGGTTGACTATAAGAGCTATAGTGAAAAAATGAGGTTTTCTTTTTTTCACATTCTCAATAGCCTTGAAAATGAAAATTTGAGAAAATACTCAAAGTATATCTACTATGGTGTACCGCGACAAATTATAACAAAATTCTATCCCCGCGTAAAAAAATCCTGGGTGTATAGAATTTATTAGTGTTTTCAAAACTGTTTTTCGATGATTATTTATTGAACTATTTATTATAAAATACAAATTCGAAATTTTTCGTTCATACAATAATATCTCAGTACTGAATGGTCCTACAGCAACGTTATAGAAATCAAATGAAAGATAGTTGATAACGTTAATTGGATTTGCTATCTTTTAAAACAGAAAGAAATCGATTTCTCATTTCTTCCCGGTTTTTTGTGCACTACATCTACATACATTGAAATACAAATTTCTCTGTAAAATATTCCGTGTAAATCCATGTAAATTATGCTTCAAAGTGATTTCTATCTGATCTTCATGCGTTGATATTTCATGATTTTGAAGCATTTCTAAAATCGCCTAAAAATTTCGACTTCGCACTCTGTTTGTTCAATTTTTTTTCGAGTTTTTTCGAGTGTCAAAAAGTTGTATTCCCATTTTCGTTAAATTTATTAATTTCCCTCCTACAACTTGTATACATTTTGGCCCGTACCTTTTCTCATACTCTTTTACGGCCAACAAAATTTGGCTGAAAATGGATAAAAGTATTCTCTATCCAATGAGTATTATCTCAAAAATGTTTTTGGCTATAAATTTTCTTAGACCCTATTCCGGCCAATGGAAATTTTGTTAAAGATGGAAAAATATTCTATATCGAATAAGTACTATCTCGAGAATGTGTTTCTGGTCCTTTCAAATAACTTTTTTTTCAATTTTGTGTAAAATAATTAATTTCTTCCATACAAATTGGACCTACAACTTTTCTAATACCCTTTTTCGATTAATAAAATTGTAGCTGGAAGATAGGTAAAAGATTTCTCTATCGAATAACTTCGATAACTGTATTCGAACAATTCTCTAATAAGCAGGATTTAATACCAATTGCTTCGAATGCTCCGAAGTCATAGAGGCAAGCTGTTTTTGAAGTGAAACGTTTCTCGGGAGACAGTTTGTCAAGTGTTGGTCTAAGGTCCCAACAAAGACTAATAGGGTCAAACCTCCTGATCCAAAATTTTCTCACATCGGGAAGGAATTGAGTGTTGCGAATAATTACATTAATCACACACGGATAGTATGGTCTATAACTGGGATTTGGAGGGTTTTGTTATACAATTTTTTGCGCAAATATAATCGAAAAATTGCCATTACAGCCGAACAATGCCGCTATTAAACAAGCGACAAACACAATACAGTAGATTAAGAACCAGAATGCAGATTTTCAGTATTGGTCGTCTCGTTTCCAGGACTTGTACTGAGTGGAAAACCTTTTTATGAAGAGTTTACGTAGAGGAAAAGCAGTATGTTACTGTAAATCAGATCACGACTGCGATTTCGGACGCATGAAAAACCACAAGAAATCTGTTTTGGAAAATATTAGTGAACTGTATGCACAACCGAATTAAAAAAAAATGAAATTCAACCCGCGAAAATATTAATATATTTATATTACAGTCTCATAAGACACAGTACAATTCTTTCGGACTGAATTGATGTAAAAAAGCTAATTGATGTACTAAATGATGTATCAAGACATATACTTAAAACTATTCACAGTTCTTCGTTCGAAAAAATATTACACGCTTCAGCAATTCATCATTATTTGGTAGGAAATAATACTCTTTAGGGAATTATTTATGTATACTGTATAAATAAATATAAATGAGCGTCCTACCTCTATATTCATAGTAAACCATTAGGAGAAACTTTCCAGTAATATACCTAATAATATATGGAATAGTATACCCATACCTCGCTTTACGGCCTAGATACGTTCCACGAAATTTGGCCGCAAAGCGAAAAGCCGTATAAGGAATCAATTATTCCAATACAAATTCATACAAATTCAATCAGATCGTTTCCAAATTTGTTGAATATGTAACATGGTTTATCATTCACAATGCATTTTATTTTTTTTATTTTTATTTCATTTGAATCAAAAATTAAATTAATTAAAATTTATTTCATTTGAATCAAAAATACATACAATACATACAACATACATACAGAAAAACCAATAATAATATATAAACTTCATGTTACATGGAATATATTCATGTACAATAGGGTGCCAATGAAAATGGTCATCTCTAATTTCAAAAAGGTATCTCATAAATAATGTTCACCACCTCGGAAAAAAAAAGTTTGAGTTTTTTGAAAATCGAAAAATTACCCAAGGGAGGAGTAATCGAGAAATCGAGAGAAATCGGGGTTTTCGATTTTTTTTCATGCCTAATGTCTTAAAATTGCATGAAACGTCGAGATATAGTGTCATCTCGAAAAAAAAATTGTCAAAAATCGACACTCTGGGACTAAGATTTTTTTCGGGATACGAGACGAAACGAATGGTTTTGAGCACGAATAAAAATAGTTATCTTGATTTTTCATTCGGAACTTACTGCGAAATGTTGATTTGCACGATAATATATCCTATGCAAAATATTAGCTCATTCGAACTTCATTTATTAGTGTTAAAGACGTTTAAATTTCAGTTTTCTGAAAAAAGAAAGATCACCGAAAATAGGGATTTTCAAAAAAATTGGTTGATGCCAAATGTCTTGAAATTGCATTTACTCGTCGAGATTTAGAGATACCCAGAGTGTTGATTTTGGACAAAAAATTGTTTTTCGAGATGACACCAGATCGAAGTTTCATACAATTTTAAGACATTTGGCATCAAATTTTTTTTTCGAAAACCCCGATTTCCTTTGCACTTTGTGATTTTTCGATGTTCAAAAAACTCAAACTTTGACCGCTTTGCGCCACTCTCCCTTAAGTTCAATTGAGCTGACATTTGGTATAGGGTGTTTTTTCGAGGTGGCCAACACTTTGTATAGGGTAACTTTTTGAAATTTTAGGGTCGATTTTGTCCCATACATTCATTGGCACCCTAATGTACACATACCTAATTTTTCTGTTGCTTGAGTTATTGTCTCGCAAATATTTTTTCACTTCTGTACAAAAGTGATCTTGAATCAATCCTCAATTTTTTTTGCCGTTATAACGAAACATTTTAGGCCCTAAATCGAAAACGTGCCTGAATTGAAGAGAACCGTTATAGCGTAATGCCATATTAAGAGTGGTCGTATAGCGAGGCATGAGTGTAATATGAGAACAACAACGAATTCAATGAGATAATTACCTGAGTTCATTGGAATTTCTGTGGGTCGATCGGAATCTAAATTTATCAAAGTTTTCACATACGAACTATTGAAAATATCAATGACAAATCACATCACATTACAATTAAATCGAAAAAGACGCGACAGACATTCATTCAAAATATGAAAAGAAAATACATTATATTTTTCACATTATTACACTATATTCACGAAGTTATAATCCATAGAATAAAAATTTTACAAGTAGTAAAGTTGTATTTAAAGGATAATCTATCTTATAGACAAGCATCAAACAAAACAATTCCAGTAGAATCATGCAAGTAGCATTTTCACCGATTTTCTCAGAAATCAGAGCATGGTACGAAATTCAAGAAGTTCTGTTCTGTTCCGAATACATCGTACATCTACGAAAATCAACGCATTGAAGCTTTGAGCTTTGAGCTTGAGTGAAAATATTTAAGGTCGTTGTTACAAATAAATTGGTTGAACTGATATTTTTAATCATGTTAAATATCTATGAACTACCGCCTAACATCAATGTCATTGAATTGTGTATCATTTTATTGGGCAATAAATTTGGTTTGAAACGAATATGAGCCAAAGGTATTTTCAATCTCAACAACAAAACCTGATACAATACAAAAATTTACGTTCACAAAATTTAAAAAAAAAATCACACGATGAACGCAAAAAACACACGTTTTTAATGTAGGATAAAAACCATCCAATTGAAAAAATATTAGGTTGGGGAAAAAGTTGTCCGATTTGGGTCAAATATGCACCGTTTTGTTGTAAAAGTTGTTGACATTCTAAAGGTAGCTTCATAATGTCTCTATAATAGAAGTCTTGGTCCTTATTGTCGAAAAACTCTAGCGGTAGATTTTTACTATCTTCCCTTGATCCCAATTTATTATCACACTGGAAATTTTGCAATGCGAGAAAAAGGTGGTAATCGCTTGGTGCCAGGTCCGGACTATATGGTGGATGTTTTAAAACATCCCAATCAAGCTCCTGGAGGTGTGTGTCCTTGTGTAGTCCTGATGGGATAAAACATCTCCTCCGATTCTGGACATTTCTGGGCAGTTACTAGCTCCAAACGGTCCATTTGTTGACAGTAGAGACCTGAGTTTAGTGTATTGCGCTAAAACCAAATAAAAAAAAATATTTTTTTAATTAAAAAAAATGGAAAAAAAATTCAAAAACAAATATAATTCCACATATTTTACTGTTGCAGTATCGACGCTGGAAACACCATTACAATTTCAGTGGACTGGCATGCATTTCCGCCTTTATAAAATGAGTGTACAAGTGTAAAATGTATCGAATTTTCTCTTTGTCGACCTTCATTGTTAATACCCTGTAACTCACAACCCTAATGGAATAAACGGAAAATAGCGGAAGAATTTTTTTTAGTGTGAAATGTCACCTTTACAACAATCCTATACTTGAAATTGCATGATCGATATTACGCGAGATATTGATCACTAAAGCCAGTTATCGAGAAAATAATGAGTAACTTTTACCCCATCCTAATATAAGTGGGAAAATGAAGTGTTACAAAAATCGAACCTTGGCCATAACGAACATTTTGTTCTTTTGAATCGTTACCAACACATCCAACTTCCGAGGGGCATTCAGGATTGTTTACTTTCCGAAGCATATAGTATATTTTTTCATTTATTTTTGCATTTTCAATTGTGAATGGTTCTTAGTATCGATTAAATAAGCAATTATTTGAGAACAGTTTTTATTCGCAACAACCTTAGGCAATGGCGCTCCATACAATTTCGAATGTGTTCAGCATTGACATTTCTCCACTGCCAACAATAAAAGTAACAGAAGTTTTCGTTTTAAAGATAAAGCTTTCCGTTAACTGTGTTGGTTCTTGCGAAAAAAATGCAGTTTTTGTTCATTTTTCGTTTATTCGAACAGCCATTTTCCAGAAAATGGAAAATAGAAAAATAAATCTTGAACATTGAGGTTATTTATGGGGTATTTAGCGTCAATAATCAAAATTACACCAATGGCTTTAGTCAATAAATATTTTTTACAGTCTGACCGTCATTGAGTTAATTAAAAAATAACAAAAAGAGAAGAGTCATGGAAAGTTTTAAAACTCTCAAGAAATATATTCCCGGTTCATACCCAATGATAGACACTCACCGCGACAAACAAAAAATTGGGGAAAATATATCCTGCATATAAGATGCACATATGTACAAAGTTAGCCTTCGTTCTAAGGTTGTAGACCCCGAATCGAAACAATACCGACGGGACCCCAGTTAGAATCTTCAGCGACAGACGCGTCACACTTAAGATGTTCTCAATGCCGCAGTTGATGTTCAGTAAAATAAAAATAGATTACAGCAGATGATTCAAGAAAATTTTGTAATCAACAGATGTTGAGTAGTTTCAAATAATTTTGAGTAGTGATTTTACATAATTTTTAAATGTAACAAAGATTGATTTCAAACTCATCAAAAATAAATTATTTAGATGTTTTGATGAATTCCATTCCATTCACGTATTTCGTAAAGGAATTTTTATTTAGGACCGAGATTTCATCCTTCTTGCGTTCGTGTTATCACTTGAGGATTTTTTTTAACTCTTATTAGCTTGTTTAATTAGATTAAAACTTCATGGATCCATACACCAGCATCCGATTTACTATCATTATCCACCTGATCACATACGGTACTTTTGATATTCATTCGTGAAAAAACGCAAAACTTTAGTGTAGTGTTGAAAAATTTACGAGGTACGTATCCCCCGCGTAAAAAAAACCTGAGTGTATTACGAAATAGAGTCACTAGTATGATAAACTCAGCAAATAGGGATTATCATAACGATATTTTTTCACAACATCAAGCGCCCAAGGAAATGTGGATGCGTCTGAAGTCTCTAGAGGTTTGCAAAGTCACCACCGACACAGTGGATACATTCTCTCCAGATGAAATAAACGACTTTTTCATTGGAAATTTTTCAATGATTTCTGACAGCCTTACTTGCAACAGATCAACTGTCATAGAAAATTCATTCGGCATTCCCTTAATCGAAGAGTGCAGTGTTGTGAATGCAATTCATTCCATTGATTCTAATGCAGTAGGTCGAGATAGTAGGAATACCCATCAAGTTTATTAAATCAATTTTTCCTCTAATCCTCAAACCCATTACTTTTTTGTTCAACCAAATTATAAAAATAATGATCTACCCGGATATCGAAGATTATTCTATTCAAAGAGAAACCTCAAGGAGCTAGTCTCAATGATTTAAGGCCAATAAGCATTTTAAGTTCAATATTAAAGGCTTTTGAATCAATTAGCAAAGCGCAAATTAATTCATTTGTGACTTATTTATAAATTACAAGCCGGTTACCGCAGTGGACACAGTACTAAAACGGCCATGATGAAAATCTGTGACGATATAGGCTTAATTTTGGATGGTTCCGGTACTGTTGTGCTCATTATGCTGGATTTTTCGGATGCATTTGATAGAGTGTCGCACAATAATTTACTTCAAAAATTGAGATTGCAATTTGGCTTCGATCGTAATGCTGTTCAGCTAATTAACTCATACTTGTCGAATCGTTTCCAAACCGTTTTAAGTAACAGCACTTTTTCACAGTTGTTACCAGTAACCAGGTTGCCAGTTACCAGTTACCAGTAACATCCGGAGTGCCACAAGGGTCTGTGCTAGGACCCTTACTTTTCTCACTCTACATCAATGATCTTCCGAACAATCTAAATAATTGCAGAGTTCATCTTTTCGCAGATGACGTTCAAATTTATTTTGATTGTTCCAGCTTATCGAACCAAGATGCTTCGTTTTTAATAAATA